>NW_026652276.1:1603044-1605339 GCF_009828535.3 Hylobates moloch
ACACACACACAGTCACACACACAGATGAACACACACACAGTCACACAGACACCCATACAGGTGAACACCCACACACATCCAGCTCTTTGGTGCTAATTCCCACAGGGAGCACTTTCTAAGCCCGTGGGCCTCCCTGCCCTACCCTTGCAGCAGCAAGGCCCCCTGAGCAGGGAGTGTGGCCCTGGCCACTCCAGGACTCCTCCTTGTTGCATCAGGGGCGCACATCCCTGTTCCCCTGTGCCAGGCGCAGAGGGGAGGGCAGAAGACACCTCCTTGTCCCATCAGGGACCCACATCACTGTCCCCTCTGCCAGGCCCAGAGGGGAGGGCAGGGGACACCTCCTTGTCCCACTAGGGACCCATGTCCCTGTCCCCTGTGCCAGGCCCAGAGGGGAGGGCAGGTGGCTGGTGGTTGTAAAGTTCTCTGTTTCTGATCCTCAGTGCCCTGAGACCCACTGCCCTGAGCCTAGGGCTCTCCCTGCCCCACCCCTTCTTGGATTTGGTAATGAGAGAAAGATGGGTGGGGATTGGTTTGAGGGGAGAGCAGGCACTGAGGCCCGTCAACCTATCCAAGGGGGTCAGCCCTGCCCAGGTGGGGGTCAGTCTTGTCCAAGGGAGTCAGCCCCTCCTGGCCTGAGGGAGGGTCGGTCCTGCCTTAAGGGGTCAGCTCCGCCCTAAGGGGTCAGCTCCATCCAAGGGGGTCAGCCCTGCCTAAGGAAGCGTCCCTCCATTGGGGGAACCAGAGAACTCTTGGGTGCCAGGATCTGGGTGCCACCGCTGCTCATGGCCAGGAGGGTGAGGAGCCCCTGGGCTTGTCTGGGCCTGGTGGCATGAGGGCGGCATGCAGTGGGTGGGGTGTGCTTCAGGTGATCCCCTTGTCGCTCATGAATCCGTCAGCCAAGCCCCCACCCTCTCACCCTCCTACTGGGTGCACCAGGAAGAGAACCAGGAAGAGGCGGCCGAGTGGCTGCTGGACTCTGCAGGGCTGTGGGTCGCTCCTGGCGCTGGGGCCGTTTCCGACCCCATCCTACTCAGGGCGTGGTGTGGGGAGGGTCCTGGAGGGGCCGAGGAGGGGTCTGCATGCCCAGCAGGCAGCTGAGGCTTCTGAGGGTGAGCTGGGTAGGGAGTGAAGAGGCTGAGCTGCGTCAGCGGAGTCTCAGGAGAGCAGCAGCTGCCTGGAACCTTCCCGAGGGGTTGGGGGGTCATTGCCCAGATCACACGCATTTCTCTTTCCCTGCTGCCTGCCCTGTCCCTCCTGTGAGGTCCCCACAGCTCAAATCGATCCAACCAGCCACCACCCCAGAGGGCCCCAGGACCACCTGTGGCCTTGGACTCCAGCTCCTCCTCACCCTGCCCAAACCCGGTCCAGTCCCGTCTCCTTTCTCCTGGGGCAGCCCCAGCTGACCCCGGCCCTCCTTGGAAGCTTCAGGAGGGCTTCCTAGAGATGTTGGCTGCCGAGTTATCCGGAGCTGAAGAAGTGGGCAAGGGTGTTCAGGACCAGGGAGGGACAGGGAGGCTCCATTTAGGCAGGGCTGGAGCCTGGTGAGGAGGGGATGGCGAGGGATCCTAGTGGGAGCTCCGTGGGGGTGGAGCCAGCCCTGCTGAGGGGCCCAGCCCACCTCTCCGCCAGCTCCTCCTGTAGATGCTTGTCAGTGCCGGCTCCTTTGTGAGCCTGTGGGAGCTGGCTGGCAATTCAGGACCTTGAAGCCCCTGCAGGGCCAGCCCCACGCTGGTTCCCCATGTCCTCCACGCTTCATGGAGCAGCAGGTGTGTTCCCTGCCTGGGCCTGGCCCCTGGGGCGGTGGAGAAGCTGCACACAGCTGGCAGAGACGGGCCACTCGGAGATGGGAGGCGGAGCAGCAACACAATACCCAGGAGACAGGGGTCAGAGGGCAGAGGCTACGGCCACCAGGCTGGCATGCTGTTCGAATATGGCTTTAATCTCAGGTTATCCCAGGTAAGCCCCCTGGGCTTGACGACTGCATTTTCCCCACCACGCATTTCTGGTTGGTTCTTGCCCTCCAGCATCTCCAGGGCCTTCCCCATCGTTTTGATGATTTAGCGCCTGTCCTAGCTCTTGTTAACACCATTGCCAAAGTGACCAGGAACACCCTCAGAGCCATTTTAAACTCTTTCTTCTTTCTTTCTTTCTTTCTTTCTTTCTTTCTTTCTTTCTTTCTTTCTCTTTCTTTCTTTCTTTCTTTCTTTCTCTTTCTTTCCTTCTTTCTGTCTTTCTCTCTCTCTCTTTCTCCTTCCTTCCTTCCTTCCTTCCTTCCTTCCTTCCTTCCTTCCTTCC
>NW_026652276.1:1605349-1651317 GCF_009828535.3 Hylobates moloch
TCCTTCCTTCCTTCCTTCCTTCCTTCCTTCCTTCCTTCCTTCCTTCCTTCCTTCTCTCTCTCTCTGTCTTTCTTTCTTTCATAGGAAGGGCATTTTTTCATTTATAAAAATGATACTTGTTGACTTTAAACACAGAAAATACAGAAACATCCAAGGGAGGCAGTGGCTGTTGCCCGAGCCTGGTCCCTTTGCCTCCACGTATGGGGTCAGCCCTTCCCTGCTTGGTGCCCCCAGATGCCACGCAGAGGCAGCACAGGCATCCAGGTGGCCTCAGGCCGGGCCTCCCTCCAAGCAATGCATTGGGGTGTCCTCCCCATCACTGCAGCCCTTGGCAGGTCCTCCCAGCTCCCTGTGCAAACGGAGGGCCGAGGGGCACTCTGGGACCCCTGCCCTTCCCCACTTGGATGATTTGCTTGAATGGATTCCTGACCATGGGATTTCATGGCGACAGTCTGCGCCCTGTGGACGCCTTCCATAGCTGTCGTTCCCTTGCCCTCCCAGGGAGGCACCCTGAGGAACCCTGTGCCCTCAGGCGAGGCTCCCCGCGGGCCCTCCCCGCCCATGCCGCTTGCCAAGGCTTCGATCGCACTGTTCCTGGGGTTAGGGGACAGAAGGCTTCTTGTATTGCTTCAATTTAACTTTAAAAATGACCAGAGAGGCTCGGCGTCCTCCTAAAGTGTGGGGCTTGCCCTGGGTGCCTGATGAAGGGAGGAGGCAGCACCCCTCTTTCCTCAGCAGCCCTGTGCTGGTGGCCCCTGTGGCTTTAATCCCAGGTTATCCCGCACACTCTCTGCTGTCCCGAGCACTTTCCTGATGCATTCTCCTCCTGCCACAGCAGCAGCGCCCGTCCCCTCCCGCCGACCCTGTTCATCTCCAGTGCCTCTCGGACACAGGTCGGGGGCCCACCTGAGGTGTCCAAGTCTGGGAAGCCATCCACTCCCACAGTTGGAGCCCAGCTTGGAGGACTTGGAACGCTAGGTCCCTCAGGGCTCTGAACCATTGCTTTGGTTTTTGCTGGCTCTCAGAATTCGGTGGGGCAAGGTGATAATCTCACGCTGGTACTCGGAGGCCAGTGACGTGTCCTGACCCTCCAGACTCCTGCCTTACCCTGGGAGGTCCCTGAGTTTCTCCAGGAGGTGCGCGTGCCACCTGGCTGCCTCTCCCTGTGCCCTTTGCCATCGGAGGGCTCATCCCTGCTTTTAACAGGAAGATTTTCTCATTAACTTGCTTTGGAAATATTTGCTCCTTTTGGCTTTTCTCTCTGTCCCTGTGACTCCAGCCCCGCACTGGGGCACCTCTGCTTCTAGTACCCCCTTCACACCCTTCCCACACCTGCTCCGACTTGCATCTCTGCCTCACCACACGCCTTCACGGGACTCCTCCACCTGCCCCACCACACTGGGCATGTTGCCGCCTTCATAAACCCACCCACCAAGCCCACGGGCTCAATGACTGTGTTTTCCCCACCAGGCATTTCTGGCTGGTTCTTGCCGTCATTCCACATCCCCAGGGCCTTCTCCATCGCTTTGATGATTTGACGCCTGTCCTGCCTCCTGGGTCAGCTCTGCACTGTGGGGCTGGAGCGGCTAGACCAGGTACTTTCCCTGTGGTAGGAGGGTGTCGGCTGCCACGGCTGGAAATGGGCACCCGGATGGGGTGCAGCCGGGGGTCCTGCTGGCAACCTGTAAAGAGAAATGTGCTGGGTGGGGGGAGTCGCCCCCTGGGCCTGGGCAGTCCTGTCCCAGGGCCTCCTGCTGTCCCTGTTCCTGTGGGGCAGCAGCTTTGTCTCAGGCCTCCCCAATGCCCCGCCCTGCCCAGCCAGGCGTCACTGGTCTCGCTGTCCCTGGGTGTTCAGACTTACACTGGCTCTCATGTCAGTCTCCTGGCTTCTGTGGTGTCCGTGGGGCTAAGCTGTGGGGCAGCATTGCCTGCCCTGACAGCCATGAGGCATAAATTCCTGGGCTCATCTCTGCAGAGCTCATGGGGATCTGACAGGTGCATAGTAGGTGTGTAGGAAGGAGGCACTGGCACCTTTGACACTGTTCCGATGCCACTGCCATTCTGCTTGAGGGTGAGCCGAGGCCCGGGGAGGCAGGGCTGGCGGGGAGCACGAAGCCTCAGGGTTGCAGCTGCTCTGGGGACCTGCGGAGTGTGCACGGCCCTCTGGGCTGGGAGGGCCTCCCTGGATGTGATGCCTGCCCTCTCCGGGGAGAAGAGTGAGTGGGATCTTGGCCAGGCAGGTGGCCCTAGCCCTGGGGACACAGGCAGGCATGGCTTCCCTGCAGATGGCCTCCGAGGTTGAGGAAGGGACAGGGCCATTGGGTCTGCCCAGTCACGTATTACCCTCTCTCAAAGTGAGCCTGCCACCCTTCCAAGGGAAGCCTCAGAATGTTCCGCCATGTTTTACTGAATTCAAAAGTAGGTCCACGGACATTTTTTGGCATCACTTCTCAATACCTAGTGCCAAACCAGCTGCTGGCTCCCTCTCAGCTCTTCCAGATTGTCTCACCTTTGACCTCTGAATCAGCATGGAAATTTCTGGTCTCCCAGTTCTGAATGCCTTTTGAATCCAGCATGGTGGCTTGGATGATGGACTCATCCTTAGCAAGTGCAGCCAGGGGCGTGAGTCATAGCCCCTCTCCCACCTGGACTCAACCAAGTCATAGCCCCTCTCCCACCCAGACTCAGCTGTCCTGGGGCTTCCAGTAGCTCTCTCCACTCTCAAAAACCTCAGGGTGGGGATTCCCATCTGCAGAGCTCAGTGACCCACGAGAGTCCCCATGTGTCCTCTGCCCTGCGCCAAGGCCTCTCAGGACCCTGAGAAGGACGAAGACAGTGCTTGGGGCAGCCGAGAAGTACAGGGTGGTTACAGCACCATGCAGTGTGTGGCAGGGCTGACCTGGCAGACAGAGGCCCAAGTGGCCAGGGTGTGCAGTGGGGCCAGGGCAGACTCAGGCCAGGCGGGAGCTCTAGGGAAGCTGCTCTTCTGGAGTTGCCACTGACCACGGTGCAGCAGAGGAGGCGATCTCAGCTCACGCAGCCCCAGTATGAATGCTGGCCTTTGATCTGGGACTGAAACAACCATAGTAGTTCCTAGAGGAGTTGTGGGCAATGAGGAGGACAGGGTCATGCAGGGGATGAATCTCTGCTCTCTGTGTTCCTCTCTGCCATCCAGATCTGCCCCCAGCACCATTCAGAGACTTCACCTGGGCCGGTCTATCCCTGGGACAGGCACCTGTCTCAGTCAGCACATCTGCAGGATGTGGCTGGAAGGACCAGCGCTGGAGGCCAGCTCTGCTCCAGAGTGGCCCCTTCTGCCTTACATGTAGTTTCTTGCCCAGGAGCCCCGCAGCCTCTGGGCTGCAGTCCAGCCCACACTCAAAGGAGGGTGCCGGTGGAAACCCTATTTGAGCAGCACACAGGAGGGAGGGAGGGGTGCTGGGCCTCACCACTGACAGCTCACATCTGTCAGAGATGAGTGTCCCATTCAGACTCGGTGCAGATGCACGTCCCATTCAGACCTGGCGCTGTGTCCTCTGAACATCACCTCTGAACATCCCTGAGAGTGGGGAATCCACAGCCCCTGTCTACACTTGGGGAACCTGGGGCCGGTGACCACCAAGTGGCCCCCTAAGGCCACTCTGCTCGTGGTCTGCCAGCCCCACTTCCGCTTTTGCTTCTTCCTCATTTTTTCTTGCTGCCGCCATGTAAGAAGTGCCTTTCGCCTCCCACCATGATTCTGAGGCCTCCCCAGCCATGTGGAGCTCTAAGTCCAATTAAACCTCTTTTTCTTCCCAGTCTCAGGTATGTCTTTATCAGCAGCATGAAAACGGACTAATAAGCTAATGAAAGCAAACAAAAACAAAATAAAACCCTGGGTTGGAGATAACAGAAGAAAACGGTCACAAATTACTTAGGCTTTCATAAAGCAAGGATATGTGTTTGGTTTAAATGACAGACATTTACAGTTCTCAGTGTTATTTCTGAAAGCAGGGAGGCTTTCTGAGTTGGAAGCTCACTGAATGAGGATGTAGGGATTGCAGTGACCTGGTTAAATATCTGTGCCATCCATTTGCAACATTAAGCAGGACGATGGCACAGACCCAAAGGGAAGATACGCACGGATGGCTCTCAGCCACGGACCACTTGTTTTCAATGCAATGATGCCTTTCGGTCCTGAGAGTTGGGAAGGCAGCCAAGGATAGGGCAGCACTCATCAGCCAACGCAGATGGGCTGAGGACCTCCAGCCACCGCCCACCCCATCTGCAGACCCCTCTTTGCAGGAGCCATGTGGGTACCCAGCCTTGCTCGCATGCCTCCCTTGCCAGCAGACCCACTACTTCACAATGCGATGGGGCCCAGCATTCATTGTAAGGGCGGTGCTTCTGCTGCTAGCCCTCAGGAGGCCCCACCCACAGTCGTCTCTCAGGGTGCCGCCTGGCGCACCCTGGTCACCTGGGAACCAGCCTTCCAGCTGTTTGCATACCCTTCTTAAAGGCTTATACAAGCAAAGAAGAGACTCCCAGTGAAGAAAGAGGCTTTTCGAAAGGGCCGAGTGTGCCTGATTACTAATCTCCCCAAGCAGGCCTTCTATCTGTGATAAGGGTCTTCAGAATTTAACCATCACAAAGCCACGTGTTGACTGGAGACACGAGGAGTGACATCTCCTTAGATCACGTTTTGACACAAATCCTCTGGGCGCCGTCTCATCTTGACACTTCAAAGGAACAGAGGCTCCTCCGTGGCAGGGGCTTCCAAGAGCCGATTCACCATGTAAGACCACAGGGAAGACGTGTGCCCCTTTGATCGCGGCCTTCTGCTTGGGGGCGGCCCCCGGTTCCCGTCCGGGCGGGCTCCCACTGCTGGCTCTCCAGCGCAGTCAGGGATCCTCACGCGCCCAACCCACAAACGAGTGGCCAATGTCTGGGGGGAAATGTTGCTCGGTGCAGAAGGAGTGGATTTCAGGAGAGAGACAGCAGCTGACACAAAACAGACGTAGCTTGTCTTCATCAAGGGCGTTGCAGAAAGAAATCCAAACCAGGATTGGATTTTAACAAGATGCAAACCATTTGCACATGATCGTCAATGAGAGGCGCTTGACATAACGTCTTCCAAATGGTGGCTTGCGATGACAAGGCCTGTCTTCAGATGGGCAAATGGGGTTTACGCCTGTCAGACGATTACTGCAAGCCTGCCCTGTGCTACTGCAGCTCATTTTTTCCAGTGTGGTTGTATTAGCTAAAACGGGCTCAATTGGGAGCTGCTATTAATATGCCACAGCCCCCACCTTCTTACCAGAGTAATTCAAAACAAATGTGTCAGCCCTGGGGATGCGTGAGGACGCTGGCACTCGGATGTGGAAACATGCGCCTGGACCTGGTGCTGGCCGGCCCTGTTTGCGCGTGCTCACGTGCGACGCAGTCACCTGGGCACTGTGTGGTTGCACAGACAGTTGCCTGCATGGTTTCTGCTGGGTGCCGCTGCACGAATCCGCACCACTGCCTGGGGTCCCCATTGCCATTGCCACAGATTGTCACAGCCTGAGGGGCTTGAAACAGCACACATGTCCTCTCTTACAGCTCTGGGGGCAGGACTCCTGGCATCAAGGTGTCTGCAGGGCTGGCTCCTGTCGGGGAGAAGCTGTGTCCTGGCCTTTTCCAGCTTCTAGAGCCATCTGCATTCCTTGGCTCAGGGCCCCTCCTCCATCTTCAACGCCAGCCGCGCCGCCTCTCCCAGCACCCTCTCTCTCTGAGTCCATGGTCTTCATAGCCTGTCTCTCTCTCTTCCCCCCGCGAGGACACCTTGATGATGTTGGGCCCACTCAGATAATCCAGGATAACCTTCCGTCCCAAGATCCTCAACTTAACGTGTCCAAAAAGTGCCTTTTGCCACATGAGGTCATGCATTCACAGGCCAGGGACAAAGATGTGCACATCCTTGTGGGTTATGGTGGCTGTGATTCTGCCAACCACGGTTCTGACTGTAGCTGTGGGGTTGGTGAAGGTACCTCAGTCCTATGTGAACTCCTGATCCTCAAACTGCCCATTAAACCAGTGCTGAGCCAGGGCCACTGCATGCAGGCCCTGTCCCAGGCCCCAGGGTGTCCTGAAACTGCTGCCCTCTGGGACTCCAGGCTCCTGCCCCATCCTGGCCACCCTTGATGTTTGAAGTTATGCCAAATCCCAGAGCTGATGGCGTGGTGGACACTGAGCCCCTTGGAGGAAACAGGCTCTGTACCCGCAGGACATGCTGGGGGCAGAGGCAGCTTCCCTCCTTTCACCATCGCCGCCTCCAGCCTGCAGGCTAGAGGAGAGGCAGGAAGAAGTGTGTGTTGGAAGAACTGCTGCCCACTGGGACAGGTGGGCTCACCGGGAGTCCTTCGAGAGAGCTTCACGCCGTGTCCGTGCCTTTGTAGCTCTCCCGTCTGCGGCATCTCTGCCGGCCTGAGCTGGCAGGTGGGGCATGAATCTGTTCCTAGGAGCCAAAGGCACTTCGGAGTGGCAGGACACAGATGTTCGCGTTTTCCCTCAGGCAAGAACACATCCCATCTTAAAAACCCACCCAAGAGTCTGCCTGCCACTGTTGGAGGACACCAGGGGCCACCCCATGGCAGGGGAGCAGGGGTCCCAGGAGAGGACATGGGGCTCTAGCTGGGGGAAGATTCCCACTGGACAGACTTTATGACATCCGGAAAGGAGACTTTGTGAAAACCGCTGCTGCCTGAATGGCCCTGGCTTTGCCTGATCTGTTGTCCAGAAGGAGAAGAGACCCCGGAGGGCAGGTGTGGGCAGGAGGCCCGGGGACACAAGGTTACTTCCTGACTGCCCTCTCCGTGGGTCCTGGCCTTTCAATGAAGCAGCTGCATCTGCACATTTGCATGTGCACAGCAAAGTTCACACACACACGCATGCACACACGTGCACACACACACGCACGCACACACGCACACACACACATGTGCACACGCACACACATACACACAAGCACACATGCACACACGTGCACACACACACGGAAAATGTATATATTTTAATGATGGTAAAACATCCATAGTATCAAATGTATCGTCTCAACCCTTTTTATGAGTCTAGTTCCATGGCGTTCAGGACATTAAGAGCGTTCTTCAGCCTTCACCAGTGTCCAGCTCCAGGACCCTTTTCATCCTGCAAAACTGAGACTCTGTCCCCATTAAACATTCACTCCCTTCCCACGGCCCTGGCACCCACCATTCTTTCTGCCTTCTAATTCTAGGGACCTCAGATAAGTGGAATCACGCAGTATCTGTCCTTTGAGGACTGGTTTGCGTCGCTGAGCGTGACGTCCTCAAGGTTCATCCATGTTGTAGCGTGCGTCAGCATTTCCTTCCTTTTTTAGGGCTGGGTGATACGCCGCTGTATGCACATGGCACAGTTACCTGATGCTTTCATCCACCTGGGACAATTGGACCATGTCTACCTTTGGCTGTTGAGTGGTGCTATGAGTGAACATGGTGTCACACTCTGCTTTGTAGCCCTGGCTGCAAACCTGTGATGCCGGCATTGTGGTTTCTGTTTCACAGGGAGCAAAGCCAGGCTGTGGCCGTCAGGTGACCCTCTGAAGGCTGTGCAGCTGGCCAGCTGAGACAGGGTGGCCGGAAGCCGGGGAGTTACCCTCCTGGCTGGGAGCTGTCTGCTCCCCGTGTAGCCTCCTGGGTGTTGGGGGAAGGGCCCCCTTATAAGAGAAAATGTTTTTCTGTTGCTGTTTGCATATTCTCCACACATGAAGATATCCTCGGTGACCTCTCTGGGTCCTGTGGTGGCTGGAGCAGTGACCGTGTGTGGTGAGGCTCTGGGGTCATCCGTCCAGCCCTCTCCTCCACTGCCCTCAGGGTCCTCGATCCTGCTTGGAGGGTCCTGAGCTGCGGGCTCCAGAAGGAGGCTGTCAGGGCCCCTGGTGCCTCTTCCATCCAGGGCAGGTGGCAGGCATAAGCTGTGCCCACAGGGGAAGGCTCTAGAATCCCTGTGGGAGGAGACCCCTCTGCATGGAAAGGTCAGGCTGGAGATCCTGCATTCAGCCCTCGGCACACACTGACCACTGAGCTGGCTCACGGCGGGCGGGGAATCGCGGTCCATGGCTGCTGAGTGATGTGACCCCTGACCAGGTGGGTGCTGAGCATCGGCTGCTCTGAAGCAGGAGGGGCCTCCCCGAGGTCCCCGTGGGCACCTCAGTCATCTCGTCAACCATCTGGTCACTGAGAAGGAACACACAGACAGGAGAACACAAAAGTCCTTGCTCCAGGAGCCCCAGTCAAGTGTCCAGAGCAGGAGGCCCTGTGGGCCTTGGCAGACCCTGCCTGCTGGGGCCTCCTAAGGACTTTGTGGGTTTTAGGGGTTCAGGCAAGTTCACTCCTTTTCTTCATGTCCTTGAACAGCTGTGAGCTTGGCTAGAGTCTGGAGGGAGAGGCTGGGATGCAGAACTGAGGGGTCCGGGAAGCCGTGGCTCAGCATGTTCCCCTCCTGGGGCCGTTCCCATCAGGTGACTCGGGGATGGTGAGGTCACTAAGCACTTGTCCCCTGCTCCACTGCCCCTCTACCGTTGCTGCTCTGCAGACCAGAAGGAAGCTTCCTTGGGACCTGAACCCACTGGGGGTCCCAGGGCAGGACCTCATTTCCTGAGTGTCCCTGCTCCTGGCCTCCGGAGCTTCCTGTGCCTTCTGGGGGTCCTCGTCCGCAGAGCGTGACCTGAGAGTGACTGCCTGGGCTGCGCTGGTCCCTTTGGCTTCTGGTTGCGCAAAGTCTTTCTCCGAGGGGGGGTCTCCCCTTTCCAGCCCTTTGGGCGTCTGTCTGCCCTGTTTTCCTGACTGATGGGGGGCACTGAGGGTGGGAGAGAGCCCAGGTTAGTTCAGCGCTGAAATCACCCCCGAATTGTTCAGTGAGCTCATCCGCTGTGCACGCCCAGGAGGGTTTCTTTCCCTGCAGAACAACCACACTCGCTTCTCACTGAAACACGTGCTTTCTTTGGCTGGGCTCTGCGGGTTGCCCCAAGTGTCACTTCATGGTGGGCCTGACTGCCTGTGCCGCAGCTGGATACCCCCGGGAGCCCAGCCAGGCTCTTGGCCACTCACCTGAATCCCCGGTAGGGCTGGCGGCGGGGGCTCTGGTTCTGGATGTGCGGAAATGAACTCAGATTTGGGCAGCCCCAGGTAATGCGGGAGAGAGGGTGGGTCCATTACCTACAGCCCCTATGGACACCCTCTGCTGGGAGCCTCCCCTTCAAGGCCAGGGTGGGAAACTGTGGATGTAGAGGTGCTGTGGGGGCTGCAGAGAGGGTGTGCAAGCAGGGCGTGTACGGGGCCTGTGTGTGCAGGATGTGTGTGTGCAGGCTGTGTGTGGGGTCTGTGTGTGCAGGGTGTGTGTGGGGTCTGTGTGTGTGTGTGTGGGGTCTGTGTGTGCAGGGTGTGTGTGGGGTCTGTGTGTGTGGGGAGCCTGTGTGTGCAGGGCTGTGGGGGATTACCTGGGACCTGTGTGTGCGGCATGTTCAGGACTGTGGGTTGCATGGCATGGCATGTATGCAGCATGTGTGTGGGGCCTGTGGGATCTGTGCAGTGTAATGTGTGTGTGCACGTCTCATGTGTACACCACACATACTCCTTGAGCTCGTGAGCGCCCAGAGAGGAGGAAAACAGGAGGGAGGAGGTGGTGGTGAAGAAGAGGGTCAGAGATGACCTGGGGCCGTCTGAATCTGAGTCGGTTTTCCTGTGTCCAGAAGCAGGGGCCACCCAGCCCTGCTCTGGACTTGAGTGAGTGGCCAAGGGCCTGGACTCTGAGGGGCGTCCAGCTGTGGCAGTCAGGCCCAGCATGAAATAGCACTCGGGGTCACCAGCAGAGCCCAGCCAACGGCTGTGAGGCCAGGAAGTGCTGGAACTGCATGCCCTGGCTGCCGGGGCTCTGTGCCTGGCTCAGTCACTTGCTTGTGGAGTGACCTGGGCAGGTCCCCCCACCTCCCTGCCCCTGACTTCTCCATCTGTAAAGTGGGGTGAATGGTGCCAATCTTCCCACATGGGAGGGTCGACAGAAGAAGGAAGGGTGGGGCATGGTGGGTGCTCATAGCAAGGTGAGGTATACCCCAAATTCATGTCCACATGGCACCTCAGAATGGGACCTTACCTGGAAACAGGGTCTTTGTAGACATAATAAGGCAAGGATCTTAAGATGAGATCACCCTGGGTGTAGGGCGGGCCCTGGATCCAATAACTGGTGACTGTGTAAGTGGAAAAGGGGACACGGAGACACACGGGAAGCGGCCGTGTGATGAGGAGTCAGAGCCCAGAGGAGGCGTCACAAGGCGAGGAGTGCTAATGGGTGCTGCAAAGCTGTCAGAGGCAGAGACAGATCGTCCCCACAGCCCCCAGGAGGAACCAGCCCTGCCCACACCCTGATTCTGACACAGCCAGTCCCCAAAGGACAGACACTGTGTGATTCCACTTATCTGAGGTCCCTAGAATCAGAAGGCAGAAAGTAGAACTGTGGGTGGTCAAATAATCCCTGAAGGCCAGTCTGGATTCAAGGGGACAGGTCTAAGCCCCTGTCTCTCCATAGGAGGAGTCTCAAAGTGTTCCTGGTTATCCTTAAACTGCCACAGTCCACCCAGGCACAAATTATTTACATTCCTACCACATGCAGTACCATTCGCTCTTCCTGCCAAGATGTCCAAAGTCTCATCCCATTATGGCATCAGGCTTAGGCTTGAGGTCCTTAAATCAGGCAGCCTCCCAAGCCAGAGTAGGCTCAGAAAGACTCTCAGGTCCAGGATCTTGTCACAGAAATCAAGTCCAGGTGCAGACGAGGCTCTTCGGGTATACCACCACCTTGAGGGGTAGTTTTTTGAGTATGATCCCCTCAGTCTGAAGACTCATGCACCTGACATGCACCAGTGACACAGGCAAGGGAAAACTGTGATCAATGACCCTGGCCAACAAGAGAGAAGTGGGAGGCCCATAGCAGTCACTGGTCCATAGCAATTCTGAAATCCGGAGTCTTTGATTACGGCCATGTCCTGCTGCTCCCCAGGAATGATTCTGTGGTGCTCAGTTCCACCTGCTGGGTTCCTGGTCCCGCCCTCTAAGTCATGCCACTTTCACAGTGGAGCAGCCTGCTTTCTCTTACCCATGGTCCATCACCGTCTGAAAATAGTAAATGGAAAACTCTGGAAATAAATGCTTCCTGTTTTAACACAGGTCATTCTGGGTAGTGGTGGAATCTCTAGCCATCCCACCCCGTCCTGCCTGGGATGTGAATCACTCCCTTGTCTAGAGGATACACGCTGCAGATGCTCCCTGAACATTGGTCACTCAGCAGCCTTCTAGGTTTTCAGATGGATTCTCGTGGCATCCCAGTACTTGGGTTCCAGTAACCCTTATTTGACTTAATAATGGCCCCAAAGCACCATGGTGGCGATGCTGGCAATTCTGACATGCCAAAGAGAAGCCATAACGTTCTTCCTTTAAGGGAGAAGACGGAAGTCCTCAACGTAATAAGAAAAGAAAAAAATATTGTAGGCTAAGGTTGCTAAGATCTACAGTAAAAGCAAATCTCTTATCTGGGATATTGCGAAGCAGGGAAAAGAAATTTGTACAGTTTTGTTTTCACACCTCAAACTGCGTGATACAGGTACAGCCACAGTGCGTGATACGTGCTTAGTTAAGATGGAAAAGGCATTGAATTTGTGGGTGAAAGACATGAGCAGAGTCATGTTCTGATCAACAGGAACTGGGTTGTACACTAGCCACGGTTTCAGGCATCCACTGGCGGTCTTAGTATGTATTCCTCTGTGGACCAGGAGGCCTACTGTATCCTTAAATGCACATAGCTTCTGGAGAGTAAATCTCTTTGTACTTCCTAGGAGGACTTCCTATGAATCTTTTTTGGGATTCACATCATCAGGCAAAAACTATCCTCACAGTTCTCTCCAACACAGGCCTCTCTCTCCTGGGTTGAGCATTAGGTAGCTGTTTCACATGCCCTGAGATTCTTAGAACTACTGAGAGGGTCTATGAGTCACACCCTTACATCTTCTGAAGTCTCAATACAGGGTGTTATAGCCATACCCATTAGATGTTCTTTACTCTGAAGATTATATTTTCTATTTTGAGAACATTTGCCATCTGAAGGGCATGGGAATGAAGAAGAAACTTAATTCTAAATCCAGCAAATTCTGTTATTTAGAATATTTTTTTTTCTGAATTTACTGAAAATGAAATATTTTGATTTTAGCTCTTCTCTCTCTTATACTATGTAGCTAAAAGAAGCTAGTTGGAATATTCAACACTCTTCCTGGAAATGTCCTCAATCAAATCAAGTAATTCATTAAGTTTATTTTCTATTTTCTATGTTACTACAGGGGTCAGTGTTGCCAAACTCTTCTGCATAACAAGATCCTTGCTTTTTCTAGCCTGTAATCACAATTTCCTCCTTGTCCTCCCAGCTTCCTCTGGAAGTCTTCCCCAGGTTCTCTCAACTTCCATCTGCCACCTGGTTCAAAGCCCATTCCCCATGGCTATTATTATGGCTGCATCCCACTTCTGGTCCTAAATTCTATAATATTTAGTTGCTTAAAGCAACAATTTATTATCTCTGGGGGTTCTGTGAGTGACTCAGACTCAGCTCAGAAGTTCTGTCTTGGGGATCTTCTCATTCCGTTGTGATCAGGCAGCAGCTAGGCCAGGAGCCATCTGAAAGCCCAGGTGGGCTGTGTGGGCAAGACGGCTCCAGTCCCATGTGTGGTACCTCGGGGGGATTACCTGGATGGCTGGACTCCCCTGGGTTTCTTGGCCAGTTGGTGGGCTCCAAGCATGCGTGTTCTTAGTGTCCTGGGTAAAAACTGCAAGACTTCTCATGGCCTAGGCTGGGTAGTCCCAGATCATCTCTTCTGCTTCGTTCTATTGATAAAACGGGTCACGAAGGCCAGCTCAGACTCAATAGCAGGGCATTGAGACCCAACTCTCAAGAGGAAGAGTGTCAGAGAATTTGCAGGTGCCTTGAATCTACCACACCTCCCAGTCCATTTCAGGGTTCTACACTTTGCCTTATCTTATATATCATGGATGGTGGGCAGGGACAACCCACCTCCCATTACAGATGTGTGCTCTGATTGGTGAAGGCCACTCCACATACTCTTCTAGTCCTTGACACAGTGATTGGATCAGGGATGGGCAACAAAGGCCTAAACCGATCGCATCACATAATTCCCTCAGCCACAGTCTAAGCGGTTAAGGTTGGACTTTTCAGGGCATGGCCTGTGTTTATGATTGGAGGAGGGGAACCCTCTTTCTCTTGACTTAGACCAGTGCTGCCCAGGAGAAACATAATGGAAGCCATGTGTATAATTTTCAAGTAGTCATATTAAAACTAGTAAAAATAAAATTAATTTTAATATTTTATTTAACTGAATATACCCAAAATATTATGATTTCAATGTGTCATCAATTAAAAAATTACTACTAAAAAGCTTTACACTTTTTTTTTTTGAGATGGAATTTTGCTCTTGTTGCCCAGGCTGGAGTGCAGTGGTGCAATCTTGGCTCACTGCAACCTCCACCTCCTGGGTTCAAGTGATTTTCCTGCCCCCCTTCTCAGCCTCCCAAGTAGCTGGGATTATAGGCATGCACCACCATGCCTGGCTAATTTTTGTATTTTTAGTAGAGATGGGGTTTCACCTTGTAGGCCATGCTGGTCTTGAACTCCTGACCTCAGGTGATCCACCAGCCTTGGCCTCCCAAAGTACTGGGACTACAAGCACGAGCCACCATGCCTGGCCTACGCTATTTTTTTTTTTAATACTGTCTTCTAAATTAGTTGTGCATTTAACTTCCAGCTCTTCTCAATTTAGACGACACACATTTCAAGTGCCCAAGAGTCACATGAAGCCAAAGGCCACCCTATTGGACAGAGTAGCTTTGGATGGGAGGGGTCAAGACCTGAGGGCTGGTCTCAAGTCCCCAGGAAGTCAACCCAAAGATGAAGCTGTTACAAAGTCAGGAACAGAGCAGAAAGAATGTCTGAGATGTCAAGAAAGAGCCCTGTACAAGCCATGCCTGAAGCTTAATGTCCTTTTGGAATTTTCAGCTCCAGGGTCAATGTTTCTTGTGTGCTTCCCTAAGTTGCAGGTGTGTTTGCAGCTTCCTGCAACACTCAGAGTCCTGGGTAATCTTCTTTTGTCCTGGTGATCTGGGAGGTCTAAGGGAGCAACCCCTTGAAGGATGTGAAAGGCAGGGGTGGATCTGGCTTTTAAAACTTGCTTTAATTAATTAATTAATTTTTAGAGATGAAGTCTTGTTATGTTGCCCAGGCTGGTTTTGAACTCCTGGGCTCAAGTGATCTTCCTGGGATCTCGCTTTTGAGAGGTCTCAAGCTAAATTTGAGGACCCTCAGAAGGAAGAAAATAAAATTACAAACACGACTTAGCTGAAGGGTTTTGTAAGGCGGCACCTACCCCCTGGCACCCTTCACCAAAGGGGGAAAAACATGCCCTGTCCCTCTTCCCAAGATGCCAGAGGCTCCGGCTGCACAGTCCGTGGACAGGAGCTGCCTTCCTTGTCTCCGCATTCTCCGAATGCCCTGGGAATCCCTCAGTGAAGGGGATGCTTTAGGATCCTAGAGGAACCAGGGGCTTAGCCAGGGCTCGGCCTCACACAGATGTGAGAGCAGATGGAAGCTCTGAGGGCCTGGGCGGGGCCCAGGGTCAGAACCCAGCCAGGGAGAACAGCCAGGGCTGGCAGGCAAACCCCAAGTGGCTCCTGGAAGGCTACCTGCCAGAGGGGGTGTGGAGCAGAGGCCCTCCCCCGGCAGACCCGCCTCTGGGGTCGGAAGCCCTGTGTCTGGGTGGTCCACAGCCTGAGGCTGGGATGAGAAGCGCAGGGGGCAGAACCTCCCTACTGCCTCCCAGGTCTCTCCCAACTGTGGCTTCTGGCCGTTCCTCCCTGAGAACCAGAGAGGGACTGGCACGTCGGGAACTGAGACTCCTGGAGGCTTGTGCTTTGATAAGGGGATTGGAGAAACTCTGTGAGAACAGCAGGGAATTTTAAACCATGTTCAGAGTTGTTTTAATAATCAGAAATCACAGCAGGTTAACGAGAAGGGTGGCAGCGTATCCCAGGCAGGTGGGTAGACCCAAGAGTGACTCCGCAGGGTGGGGCCCTGGCTCCGGCGGCTCCTGCCCTGCCCTAGGCCTCTGTTTCTGTCACCCGGGATAGCAGGAGCCTCCCTGGATTCATGCTGGGCACACAGGAGGACTTGGACAATGTCAGGGCTCGGCGAGGCTGGCCTGTCCCCTTCAGAGGAGCAAAGCCAGCTTCAAGGGATTTGAGAAACCGGACATGCAGGACTGGCCTTCCTCAGGCCTGCCTGCCCCTCTCCAGCTGCAATCTGGTGCCCACAGCGCCCGGCGTCCCCTTGTCTCCTGCCTAGAGGTAGATGAGGACCCCTGGCCCTGCTTCCTGGGGCATCCTTCCCTGCTGCACCCCGGGCTCGTGGAAGTGGGTAGTGCCTGCAGTGGGGACCCAGCCCTGTGGGTTTGGCCCCCGCTCTAGGGACAGACAGTCTCCTCCCTCCTGGTTCCAGGCTGTGTGTCACCAAGACAGGCCTGTCCTGACAGCCGGACCCAGCCACAGGCATGAGCGACTCCTCTGGGCCTCCAGAGCCAGCACTCATGTCCCAGCCCCACCGTGCCTGTTGCTGGAGGCCTCGGGCAGGAAGTGGCAGATGTAGCGCTCTCTCATCCCGGCACTGGCCATGGGAAACGCCTCCTCCATCCTGGACAGACGCTGGAAGGCCACGCTCGCCTTTGAGGCATGGAGCGGGGAGGGGGCCGGGCCCTGCTGCTGCTGCAGGGCTGTCCCACACAGAGCCCCATTCATCCTAGGGCCCGCTCTGTGCAGCACCCTCCCCCACTCGGCAGGGCTGGCTCCCGCCCAGGAAGGGGCATCTCTTGGCAACATCCCTGGCTTCTGA
The DNA here is from genome assembly GCF_009828535.3 of Hylobates moloch. Taxonomy (NCBI): domain Eukaryota; kingdom Metazoa; phylum Chordata; class Mammalia; order Primates; family Hylobatidae; genus Hylobates; species Hylobates moloch. Next base: position 1,621,337 of record NW_026652276.1, read on the forward strand.
GCAGGGAGGGCTCAGCAGGAGGCCCCTCTCACCAGACTCAGGACCCTGGTGAGCGGATGCTGCCTGGGTGCTGGGTACCCCCTGGTCTCCTGGCTCTGGGTGACTAGGGCCCTGCTGTGGCCCTGCTCCTGGAATGGGAAGCTGTGTGGCCAGAGGGGAGAAGCAAGGGGCAGGGGAGAAGCAAGGGGCAGGACAGCCAGCATCAAAGTCTCCCAGCTGTGTTGGAATGTAGCCACTCCCAGCCTGAAGACCCCAGACCAGGAGCATGGGTGCCAGTCACAAGGCCCTTCCCTGTTCACTACAAGACGCTGGCTCTTGAGACAGCCAGTCACTGCTGAATGGATGGAGGCTCCTCCTGCACACAGGGGAGATCAGGGCGTTGTGCATGGGTGCACGGACACACACTCTGACCAAGACAGCTGCCTCTACCTGGGCCAAGGCGACCTGTGAGAAGAGGCAGAGGGGCTGAAGGCACAAATAGGTTTGGTGCGTCCCGCTCAGGGACTGCTCCCTGCCCCACCCCTGTCATCCAGGAGGTAGAGTCTAATTTGGCTTCATCAATATCTGCCCTGCTCTCCAGGAGAAGGATCAGACCAGCATGAGCTGGTGCATGCTCATTCACACACACCCACATGGAGGGCAGCGTCTCTACCAGCAGGAAGGGCTGTGCAGCTCTGCCCTGCTGAGGACTCTACATCTGGCCTGGGGGCTCCCTCATCCTTCCCAGCCCATCTTATCTTCGCAGGCTTGGTCCTGATGATGCTGGTGGTGGGGATGGGGAGGTGTGGAACTCATCCCCTGTTGGAAAGGGAATTCCTTGCTCCTTCCTACCCCATGCCTGCCCATCTGTCCGGGGCTGGGGGCTGTGCTGACTCATCACAGCAGGATGTGGTGGTGACACACCGTCTTCTGCTCGTTCATCAGCTGCACTGCAACTTCACTCCCTCGCCTTTTAGTCCTTGCAAACTCCTGGAAGGTGGAGGCTCTTCCTGTTTTCAGCTTACAGCTGGGAAAACAGAAGGCCTGGGACCACCCTTCATGGCTGAACATCAGTAAGGGCAGTTCCCACCAAGGCGTAGGTGGGGGGCTCGGAGCCTCGTCCAGGGACCGTGGGTGTGCACGCACCAGCTTGCGCACGCACCAGCTTGCACATGCACATGAAGCGCACACATGCACCTCCCGCCCCGTGCTTTGAGCTGGGGTCGGAGGTGAGTGACCAGTGAGTTTGGAGGCTGAGTGTGCCCCTGACCCACCCCGCTACCCCCTACCCAGTACCCCTGCAGGGCCGAGCCTCGCCTGGTGATGCTGTGCTTTTTCCTCTGGCTTCCCTCTGCTCTCATTGTTTAATATTTTTTTCTCAGCTAGCGACCCCATTGCCCATCTGTGGAATCCACCTTGGAGGTCCCCATTGCCCATCTGTGGAATCCACCTTGGAGGTTTACCCCTCCTTCCTTGGGCTAAAATGGGCCTTAACCCAAGGAAGCCTCGCCAATATTTTAGCCTCAAAGGTGGAGAAATCTTGTATCCTCCAAAGGAGGATCCTTCCTGCCTCCTCCAGTGTCTGGTGGCCCCTGGCTTCCTGGACTTATGGCCACATCACTCCAACCTCAGCCTCCTCTTCACATGGCCTTTTCCCCTGTGTACGTCAGACCGTCAAATCTCCTCTCCTTTCTCTTATAAGAACCTCAGTCATTGGATTTGGGTCCTATCCTAAATCCAGGGTGATCTCATCTTGAGATCCTGATCATAATTATATCTGCAAAGACCCTTATTCCAAATAACGTCACACTCACAGGTTTAAGAAGTTAAGACCTGGTTGTATATTTTGGGGAGTCTCTGTTCAACCCGCTGCAGCCTGCCATCCACACGTGCTGTGTAGCCAGGCCACTCACTCGCCCCAACTCAGGATCAGCCTCTTCCAGGTCTCCGATGTTTCCTCTGTATTAGGCCATTCTTGTGCTGCTGTGAAAAACACCCGAGACTGTAATTTATGAAGAAAAGAGGTTTGATTGGCTCACGGCTCTGCGGGCTTCACAGGAAGCAAGGTACTGGCATCTGCTTGGTTTCTAGGGAGGCCTCAGGAAGCTTCCAATCATGGCAGAAGGCGAAGAGGGAAGAGGGACATCACATGGCAAATGCAGGAGTGAGCAAGAGAGTTTGGGGGCGAGAGGAGGTGATGCCACACCTTTAAATGACCGGCTCTCAGGAGAACTCAGTGAGAGCTCCCTCATCGCCATGGGGATGGTCCAAGCCATTCAGGAGGAATCCACCCTCATGATTCAAACCAGTGTGATCACCAATGATTGGGATTACATTTCAACATGAGTTTTGGGGGGGACAAACATCCAAATTATACCATCCCCTGACCGCTCTGCTCTAAACCCTGGTCCTGACAGCCCCTGCCCCGCCCAGGGGACAGCAGGTGCTTCCATTCCTTCCTCCAGTGTGGATCCCGCACAGCAGCAGGCCAGGCCTCTTTCCTGCCTCAGCTCCAAACCAAATTCTCCCAGAAAACTGTTCTTTTGATGAACCCGGTCAGCTAATGTGGTTCCCAGGAGTAACCTCACCCAGTGAGCTGTGGGTGATTCTGAGCAGGTGAGCAGGTGCCCTGCTTTTCCTGAGGGTCCCATGGCACCTCTGCCTGGACGAGGACCTGACAGCCTCCCCTTACTGAGCACCCAGCAGACGCCAGCCCTTTTCCCACCTGACTCACTCAGTCCTGCAGTGAGCCTGTCAGTTGTTTTCTGCCAACAGCACCATTTTACAGATGAAAAAGTGAGGTTCAGGTAGTGGGCGGAAGCCAGATACCTTCCATTTAATAAACCCCCCACACATATACACCCTACACACATGCAGACACACACACACACCCTGATTTATAGATAACTTATATACAAATGATTTAATACTTATATAGAGATATTAAATTTATTTTACATTTATATACAATCTATATCGGTCTATAAACCTATACGTATATAGTCTTTTACCAAATATCTCTGTTTACAGTACGACACCTTAACCCTGGTGACATGGTTTGGCTGTGTCCCCATCCAAATCTCCTCTGGAATTGTAGCTGCCATAATTCCCATGTGCCGTGGGAGGGACCGAGTGGGAGATGATTAAATCATACTGTTCTCGTGGTAGTGGATAAGTCTCACCAGGTCTGATGACTTTACACGGGGTTTCCGCTTTTCTTGGCTCTGCTCTTTTGTCTGCCACCATGTAAGAAGCACTTTTTGTCTTTCATCATGATTGTGAGGCCTCCCCAGCCACATGGAACTGTGAGTCCGTTAAACCTCTTTTTCTTTATAAATTACCCAGTCTCGGATATGTCTTGATCAGCAGCACGAAAACAGACTAATACACCCAGGATGGGTGCAGGGTCTTTACTTAGGAACTCGATGACCTCCTCTGGCCCAGCATCTCCAGAGAGGGTGTTCCCTGGTCATGTGCTGGGGTGGTGGGGGGACATGGGGTATGGTGTGGGGGGGCCATGGGGGGGGGTGTGGGGGGGGCGGGGGGGTGGGGGGGGGGGGGGGGGGGGGGGGGGGGGGGGGGACGCGGGGTGTGGTGTGGGGGGACACGGGGTGTGGTGTGGGGGGACATGGGGTGTGGTGTGGGGGGACATGGGGTGTGGTGTGGGGGTGGGACATGGGGTGTGGTGTGGGGGGACATGGGGTGTGGTGTGGGGGACATGGGGTGTGGTGGAGATCTAGTCTCCTCACTGCTTCTTGGCCATACCTACCCCCACTGGAACCAGCCCTGCTGGGTTTGGCTCCATCCACGCCTCCTGCAGAGGGCCCAGAGACCTTTGATTCCTGGACCTTACTGATGCACTGAGGCACAAACTGGTTCATTTCTTCTTGACTCTCTGCCTCTCTTTTTCCCAGCCCTGCCTGCAAACCTGCAAACGTTGTTCTCAGGTTTCCCTGATCTCTGGAGGGAATCTATTTCCTCTGCTTTTTGGTTTCCATCCTTTGGTCTCCTGTCTGCTGGAGCCTCTGCTCTCATTCCCTTTATCCTTCTGGCTTTGCTCCTTTTGCTAATGATCCCCTTACTGTCATTTTTGTGTGATTTTTAAGTGCGATCAGAAATAACCACACTTGTTCTTTCTTTGTACTTAACTGGAAATTCTTGAGCATCTTTTTCAAAGGTTTTCCTGAATTGTGGTTACATGAGGTCCGAGAATTTTTCTTGGATTCCCATATCTAGAACACACGGGGATCATGCAATTGTGCATGGGCAGTTTGACCATTAGAAATGATCATCTCAAGTTACTCAACAGAACTACAAAGCTAAATTCCAGGATACTGTCTATGCTATGCATGCATGAAAATAATAATAATAGAAACAGACTGCTGACATAAAACACAGAGAAACTCGATTGCAAAAGCAAACTCTGTGGATATTATATACAGAACCCCGGGTGACAAGGCATCACTTCAGATCCTAAAGTACGAAACAGTGAGGACAAACCAGCAACAGCTCCAAGACGTGGCCGATGCTGGAGTTTGTGGGAGAAGAGATGGCAGGAAGCAAGGCCACACGTGAAAACCTCAAGAACAGGAGAATCCCCAGGTAGCCAACAAACAAACATTCATTAAAAAGCGTGGGTTAATTTAAGAGCAGCAGCTGAGATTGGGTGAGATTTTGCCTACTCTGGTATTGGGTCATGCAAAGGGTCCAAGGTGAGGGAGGAAGAAGCTAGAGAGGTCTTGCCCGTAGAAACTCTCGGAAACAACTGGCCAGGGCAGCTCCCATCCTGAGGGAAGACTACCAGGAGTGGAATTAACTTGAGTAGCCTGGAAGCGTCAGAGCTGAAGAGGAGAGGGGAGCAGAGCCTGGGAATCTCATCAAGTCAGCATCACACCTTGAACACTACAAGAAAACAACAGCAAAAAGGAATTGTGATGCAAAGGAGAATAATATCCCTATAGACAATCAAGATGCAACAGACAAACATTCTCGTAGACAGCTGGGAATTGTAGCCTGCTGCTTAAAAATGAGTTAAAAGACATGAAGAGAATGATATAAAACCTAGGCTGGGAGTGGTGGCTCACGCTTGTAATCCCAGCACTTTGGGAGGCCAAGGCGGGCGGATCATGAGGTCAGGAGATCGAGACCATCCTGGCCAACACTGTGAAACCCCATCTCTACTAAAAAAAAATACAAAAAATTAGCTGGGTGTGGTGGCAGGCGCCTGTAGTCTCAGCTACTCGGGAGGCTGAGGCAGGAGAAAGGCGTGAACCAAGGAGGTGGAGCTTGCAGTGAGCTGAGATCGCACCACTGCACTCCAGCCTGGATGACAAAGCGAGACTCCATCTCAAAAAAAAAAAAGAATGATACAAAACATAAAAGAACAACATAAATCCTAATGAAAACACACATAAATGAAGTGACAGAATTCAAGAGAAAATTAGAATTAAAGAAAAAAATCATTTCTGAAATGAAGACTAAACTAAAAAAACACAAGAGTAAACAAACACAACCAAAACACAAGAGTAAACAAACACAACAAAGAATCCTTCAGAAAAAAAAAAGTTAAAAGAAAAAAGCTTTAAAAATTTAAAAAGTAGAAAAAGAGATGAAAAAGATTTGTGAGAAACTGACAATGCGGGTTGGTAAAGATGACCCAGTGGACCGATAACGGGTATCTCTGAATTAAAAGGACAACAAAGCAACAACCTAAACAAAGACTCGTAATGATACTGAAAACTACACTTCAGGAAAAGGCTCCTGAAACAGAAGAAAAAAGTTTTGAAACTACTTATTGAACGAGCACACCACACTCCTGAGATTGTGACCTAGAATAATGAAGCAAAGGCATAGTCTTCTGAAATTACTCTATTTGAGAGAAAAAGAAAATAACGCTTTGCCAAATGACTGAGCAAAAGGACAATGTAGACCATGGAAGAAATAAAATTAGTTTATCATCAGACAGCAGCTCTTTATGCCAGAAAAAATGGAGTAACACATTTAAGCTGATGTTCTTAAGAAAAGAAAACGTAAGCCAAACATCTTTTATCTAACTGTAATGACTTAATCCTAAAACACAGACTAACATTTATTGACACAGACATGCAAGAACTCATGGAACATTTTTCTCCTGAGTCCTTTCTAAGAAATCTTTTAGAAAATAGGCTTTAGAAAATAAAAATCACAATTTCAGAAAGACATTGCAATGAAAACTGGAAGTGAGTATTAAATATACATTTACCTGTGGAACCCAAACTATTAAGAGTGAAGAGGAATGGGCATGAGCTGCAGTGGGATATACTCTGCCAGTGCAGATAAAAGGATTAAAAATGGTTGGTGAGTAGGGAGAATATATGCATGCATTTCTAACTGGTTTTGTTAATCATGGTTGGTGGTGGCAGCATTAGTATTGTTATTAGGCAACTGGCATGTGTGTGTAGTGAGGAAGAAAGCAGGTGAATAAATGCAGGCTCTTCTATCATTCCCTACATCCCCAGGAGCCAGGGCTCACCGTGTAGAAGAAAGGCAATGGAGATATTAATGAGGTTAAGTAAAAACTCCTGTGGTCCAGAATTTAAACAGGAAATATAACTTATTAACTTGAGTTCCTTTATCTGTAGGACACATGTACACACACACACACACACACACACACACACACACACACACACACCCCTTAGCTCTGTTCAGTGAAGAAGTCTATATTCAATGTGTGGCCAATCTAGTAGCTCTGACTATGGTTTTGAAATATTATTTCCCACAAAACAAAATTAGTGATCTTTAGAGAAGTTACTGATTTTGAATTTGAGTCCAGAAATGTATCACTGAGCCTGGAATGCCTAGTCGTACAATACGGCAAGGAAGTTGTCAAAGTCAACTGGGATTGCATCCAAACGATTCAGGCGCTGACCCAAAGTGGCTTCCATTGGCTAAAGATGGAGCCACTAAAGTTTCAGTAGGTACAAGAAATGCAACAGATGGAAGCCTGTAACTGTTCAGATGCAGTATACAGATTCGTATGTTAATGGATCTAAACATAAAATACGTGTGTGTGTATGTGTGTGTGTGTATAGCTGTATAACAAATTACCTAAAATCTTCTTGGCTTAAAAATGAGAGTAAATATTTATCTCACCCAATAGCAATGACTGACCAAGAGTGGATCCTGCAGGGGAGTGGGGTCTGAGTTCTTTTCCACCTCGGGCCGCCTCGATGGCCAGCCCTCCCTTTACCCACACATCAGTCTGCTTGTCTCAGAACACCACGGCACTCCCCGAAGGTGTTTCCTGGAGGTGGCCCCAAGTCTAGGGTGCCCGGGCCAACATGCTTTCTGGAAGCACAGCATGGATTTGCTCTCTCCTTGGATATTTGTTGGTTCATGTCTTACCCTGTGCTCGCCAGCACTAAGTATCATTTCTAGGAGTCTTGGCAATTTTGATAGGCAAAGTATGCTATTTACTTTCCTGTTTGTATTCCATTAATTTAAATAGATTAGCACACACGTTTAATAACCATTTGCATTTCCTTTATTGTGAGTTTTTTGTTTGGTTTGTCCATTTTTTCTATTAACATCCTAGTGTTGTCAAAATGTATGTACTTTCATCTGAAATCAATATATTCATATAGTTAAGCTATATTAATGGATAAGTAGAACCATCTTTTGGCCCCAAGTCCCTCACCTTTGCCTTGCCCTCTGGGATGATTACTTTTTGCTATTTGAACTCCTTCTTTTGGTTCTTGTTTGTCTGGTGATGACCTCTGGATTTCTGCATGATGCGTCTGGAATTGGGATGGTAAATTTACATTACTGTTGCCGTGCTCTGACGTCTTCCTGTGATGGCTGCAGAGAATTTAGGTTCCTCACACCCTCTGATCATGGTGTCACAGAGCTTAGTTCTTTTATTGACTATCTTCCCTCCAGAATCATCACTAACCTTCCTTCCTTCCTTCCTTCCTTCCTTCCTTCCTTCCTTCCTTCCTTCCTTCCTTCCTTCTTCCTTCCTTCCTTCCTTCCTTCCTTCCTTCCTTCCTTCCTTCCTTTCTCTCTCTCTCTCTTTCTTTCTCTCTCTCTCCTCTTTCTTTCTCTCTCTCTCCTCTTTCTTTCTCTCTTTTCTTTTTTGAGACAGAGTCTTGCTGTGCAGTGGTGCAATCTTGGCTCACTGTAACCTCTGCCTCCTGGGTTCAAGCAATTCTCCTGCCTCAGCCTCCCGAACAGCTGGGACTACAGGCATGTGCCACCACACCTGGCTATTTTTTTGTTTGTATTTTTAGTAGAGATGGGGTTTCACCATGTTGACCAGGCTGGTCTCGAACTCCTGACTTCAAGCAATCTGCCTGCCTCGGCCTCCCAAAGCGTTGGGATTACCGGCGTGAGCCACTGCACCCAGCCTCACCCTTATTTCTAGAGTTCCCGCTTTGTAGGATGAAGATCTTTGCTCCCCTGCCCCACTCTTCACCGCTTTCCACCTCTCTTTCTCCCAGCCTCTGCCGATCGACATCTTACTTTCACTCATCAAGGTGGATGACATTTGCATTCTGCTCTGAAATTATAACTAAGTCTTCTCCACCCAAAAGTTTAAAACCTAAAATGTTAAAACCAGGAGTGTTTATCTTACTGTGACTATGTAAATATTTATTGTGAGACCAAAAAAGTCATTTATATTCTTTAGTTGAAACTTTATTACATTACCTTATCTATTCCAGAGTCATGATATCATTTCCTCTATGGTCTAGCTATTTGTTTTCCTAGGACTTTTAATTGCCTTTTATTTCTCACATTGTCTGTCTTTATCACTAAGTGAGTTCTTTAAGAATCTCAAGGGTGCCTGACGTCTAACCCTCCTTCTCTATGATGCTTGTGGAACCTGTGTCTTCTTGCTTCCGTCACGATGCTTCTGAAACTGTGTCTTCTTGCTTCCGTCTGGGTAGCTGCTTCCCAGATGGCTGCATAGCTGTGCCCCTGGTGTCTTCATATTTTCTCTCCTGGGTTGTGTCCCACATATTTTCTTGTTCTGTTGGACTTCACTTCATTCTTCAAGAACACGTCCTTAGCACAAGCGATCAAGGAAAAATACATAAATTAGGCTTCATTAAGATTAAACACTTCTGTATGCTAAAGGACACTATTGAAAAAGTGAAAAGACAACCTACAGTAGGAGAAAATATTTGCAATCATATGTCTCATAAGGACCTAGTCTCCAGAATATTAAAAGAACCCTCATAATTCTACAAGAAAAAGACACAGAAGCTGATTAAAGACTGGGCAAAGGATTTGAGTAGACCTTTCTCCAAGGAAGACATATGAATGGCCAACAAGCACGTGAAAAGATGTTCAATGTCATTAGTCGTTAGGGAAATGCAAATTAATGGCAGGCTATAATTAAAGGAGGAAAACAAGTGTTGGCGCAAAGACGTGGAAAAATGGGAACCCTCATCCATTGCTGCTGGGAATGCAACATGGTGCAGCCACTTTGGAAAATAGTCTGGTAGTTCCTAAAAACCTCAGACATGGAATTACCACATAACCCAGCAATTTTTTTCTTAGGAATATACCAGAGAGAACTGAAGATATATGTCCACATAAAAGCTCGTACGCAAATGTCTCTAGTAGCATTACTCTTAAGAGCTGCAAAGGGAAAACAACCCAAATGTCCACCGGTGGGTGAACAGAGAAAAGGAATGAAGCACTGAATCATGCTACAACATGGATGAGCCCCCCAAAATTATGCTAAGTCAAAGAAGCCAGACACAAAGGGCCACAGATTTTATGGTTCCATTTATTTGAAATATCCAGCATAGGCAAACCTATAGAGACAGAAAATAGATTAGTGTTTGTCAGGGGATGGGTGGGGAGCAGGCATGGGGAGCACCTGTCGATGTGGAATTTTGTTTTAGGGTGATGAAAATGTTCTGGAGTTAGTGGTGATGATTGTACAATCTCATGAATAGCTACTGAACTGCACACTTTAAAATAGGGAATTTTATAGCATTCTATAAATTATATCAATAAAGGAAGAAGAAAAGATGAATAAGAAATCACGTAACAATGTGTTATTCCTTTATTGATTTAATTTATTGATAAACTTCCTTTATTGATATAATTTGTATCAATGCTGTTTTATATGTAGCATATAACTGTACATGTTTATATTTTGATATAATATAAAAGTTATATTATATATTAATATATATACATTGTCGCATGATTTCTTATCAAACAGTACCTGGGAAGGACACACTCTGAGACTTCGTGTATCTGAACATATCTTCATTCTTTATTTACTTTCCCTTACTCATTGATTGATTGATTGATTGCTAGCTATGTAGGGCATGCCCCCAGACTATCTCCCTGGCTAATGCTTTCCTGGTGACTATCTCTTGGATTTTAATTACAAATTGGTAGAACTTATGTCTTGAAATATATCAGTTTTTCAGTGGATGTTTGTGTGTACAGGAAAAAGTTACATCACTATTCTCAAAATGCAATTTGCAATTTTAAGTAAAACGATCGAATTACATTCCACATACAACAGGTAGAATGCCAGCACATTAGCAAAGGGTGTGGCACTCGGAGATGGCTGGCTCAGAAGCATCCCGGTCCACACAGCAGCTGCGCGTGCACAGCCAGGCTGATTGTTCATGATCAGGATGGGCTGTTTACATTTTATACTCAAACATGATTTGTTACTAATATACAGAAGTTCCATCATGTTTTATCTCATTTTGGAAAAGTAGAGGCGGGGGGACAGTAAGGTTGATATGTAATACAGTGTAATTATTCCTTTTAAAATAATAGAAAGTAAGTTCCCAGGTAGAATTTTCATGCAGAATGGCTGATTTGGGGGAATGGATTATTGATGCTACATGTGAGATGTCTGTAGTTTGGCCGGGTTAGAATTCTAGGTTCAAAACGATTTTCTGCAGGAAAATCACTGATGCCTGGCAGGTGTTATTCCAGTGTCTTCTTGGGTCCAGGGTTGCTGCTGAGCCATCTGATGCCACTCCGGGTTTTGTTCTTGTTAAATGGCCTCTTTATCCTCTCTGAGAGCTTTTCGAAGCTTTCCCTGGATGGCTTGCTGACTACCTGCGTCATATTTGAGTGTGCTCCTCTGGGCAGGCTGCTGACCCTCCTGCATCTCAGCTCCTCAGCTGTGAGCTGCAGGAGAGGATGACGTGCTTCTCTCAGGTTGCTGTGAAGACAGATACGGGGCCGTCTTGGGGGCTGCCTGGCAGGTGCCACCCAGCCTTGGCCACTATCAGTGGTGCCCTGCCTGGGTTCAGGCTCCCATGACTTTGCCGGGCTCTTGATGCTGACCCCACCTGGCCACCCTGGTGCTGGTCTGGGAGACCCATCACTAAGTCCTCCTCAAGAATCCCTGACTCCTTTAAAGCCCATATTGGTCCCTGCCCCAGGCTCTCAGGGTACCACCCATGCCCAAGGCTGGGCCTGCTGCCTGTGCCATGCTGTAAACCAAGCCCCTGAAACAGCAACAGCAGCAGCTGCGGGAAATTTAGTGTTCTCCGGTCTCCATGATCTATCCTGCTATCCCCTCTGCAATCTCCTGTGAGGTCGCTGAACACAGGGTTGGGAAGAGGCCTGCTTGTGTCGGCTCCAGGGCCAGGGGCTGCGGCCCCAGCTGCCAGCCCCTCCTCCACCCTCTGCGGCCCCTGCCCTGAGAAGCCCCAGCCTAAGCTGTCCACACCCGTGTGCCCTAGGGGCCGTCCCCTGCAGCAGAAGGGACCCTTTGTCCTCTCCTGGCCTGGCTGCCTCCAGTGCACACTTCTCTAGCTGCCTTTCATCTTTGCATCCACCCCTCACCTACTCCGGACCCTTTGGGGCTGGGACTTGCCACCTCCCTGTCCCCAGGGGCTAGTCCACCACCGAGGTCTCACTAAGCACGTCAAGCTATAATAAATGCTCATCCCCTATACCAGCCTCCTCCTCTCCATGCTCAACAGCACCCCAGAGTGGGATTGTCCCTGCTGTCCCGGACATTGTTTTTCAAGCCATAAAAAGTTTATGGCTTTAGATAATATCTAGAGTGAGGGGCTCGGGCACAAAGTTATAGGGGCATCAAAAAACTAGAGATTCACGACAAATAGTATCTTACTGTATCTCACTGCAATATTTCAAAAGACCAAATGCAAAATAAAATGTCTGATGGCCAAAATATCAACATTTGAAAGGAAGACAGGATTAGGAAGAGCCTGAGCCACAGGCTCTGTGAGGCCTTTTTAATAAGGGCACTAACCCCATTCAGGAGGGTGGACCCAATCTCCTCCCAAGGGCCCCACCTCTTAATACCAACACAATGGGGATTAGGTTCCAACCTAGGAACACTGTGGGGACAGTGACATTTACACCACAGCCACAGGTCAAAGCCCAGAAATGCCAGAGCCACTGGAAGCTGGAGGACGAAAAGAAAGAGTCTTCCCTTGAGCCTTTGGAGGGAGCGTGGCCCTACTGATGCCTTGATTTTGAACTTCCCGCCTTTACAATGTGGCAGAAGCCACACAGTTCGTGGTAATTGGTTACAGCAGACCTGCGGAACTGATACACCTGGAGTAAAATGTCAACACTTTTCTGAAGACTGGGGAAGATGTTGTCAAATAGTAAGAACGTGTTAAAAGGAGAAAAGTGATCATTTAGGTTAGAACTGCGTACTTTAACGTCAGCCTGGCTGAAGAAATTTGCCAACACTGCGGGGAGTGATTACTACACATGCTGGGTTCCCACTGCGGTGGCTCCACCACGGGCCAGTCTGGAAGCACCTGAAATGGGGCTGAGCACTGGGCAGCATTTAGCGCTGATCCTCCGTCAGACATTGTCATCCATGATCCCAGGTCAGGGTGCTGACAAGGACAGTTTATGGTCAAGTAGATTTGCTGGAGGGCAAATGTTGTCCTTTCGGCTTACTTAAATTTTCTGCTTTTCTTTGTGAAAGAATATGAGATCTTTCCAAATGAGAAGAAGGCAATAGCCATCACTTTTATTATGTATATATTTGTTTATTTATTTATTTAGAGACAGGGTCTTGCTCTGTCACCCAGGCTGGAGTGCAGCTCGAGCACAGTGGCACGATCAAAGCTCACTGCAGCCTTATCCTCCCGGGCTCAAGCAATCCTCCTGCCTCAGCCTCCTGAGCATCTGGCACTCCAGGAGCACACCACCATGCCTGGCTAATTTTTTGAAAATTAAAACCAAAAATTCACAGGGATGAGGTCTCACCATGTTTCCCAGGCTGCCATTACTTTGACATAACAAAGCAAAATTGAAAAATGCCCCAGCTTGGTTTCCTCTGTCTTGGTACTCGGTCATGCGGATGGAAACTTCCATGGCACAGGCGCTGAGAAGGAGGAGGCTCCCAGGAAGCCAATTAGTGTTTCCTTCCCCTTCAGCCACGTCCTTAGCTAATGATATTGTTAAGTACCAGCCTTCTCCCTGCTCCCTTCCCGTTCTCAATCACATTGCTGGCTTTAAAAGTGTTTAACGTATACCCAAACCCTTGCTTTTATCTTATGCACTAAAAGCAGAAATGTCATATTTTTAAGAGAGACATCAAAAAGGGAAGATGTGAAGATGCGACAGGCTCCCTTTGCTCCAGAATCCTCCGAGAAGCTGATTCTCTTCTGCACATTGTCCTCACTTTGGCTGCAATGACCTCTCACAGCTCCCATCAGTGGACCTGAAGGGGCTTCATCTCTTGACCTGGGGCCAGGAGCTCTGTGTGCAGAATGACAGAGGACCCCGGAGAGGCCACACGGCCGTTCACTGTGGGCCTTCTCAGTGTCTTTCCTCACCCTGGGTTTTACTAAAACTCTCTAAAAATAAGCAAAGATTTCCATGGGAAATCAGCTGCCTCTGGAGGTATGGACACCTGAACTACTTTAGAAAGTACCAGGACTGCTGTCTCTGAAACCAGAGAGGCAGGACAGTGGCGGGGCACCCCCCTACTTCACAGGGGCCACGTGGTCAGGGCCGGCAAATCGGCCAGGTGCCAAGGTGGCCTCGTGCCAAGGACTGTTGTGGATGGACACCACCCTCAGTGCACCCTGGCCATGCTGTGCAGTGTTTTTTGGAAATGAACAGAGGTTCATTTCCTTCCACCTGAGGAAGTTCAGCCACTCAGGTGCAGAGAGGGCCTTGCTGAATCCACTGAGCTCTGTCAGTTGGAGCCCATCTGGGTGTGGAAAGAGATGGGCAGACAGCCATGGAACCTGTGATCTCTGTGCATCCTCATCCAAGCAAGCCCTTCCTCTCCAATTCTAGGGTTTGGATCCTTGGTGAGCTTCCTCACAGAGCACATGGGCACAGAGCTCTGCTGGGTCACCTGCCTGCGTGCACAGTGAAGCTGGGCCAGGGTTGCAATTTATTCTCACCAGAGGGGACCCAGGGCATGGCCTTTGAGGGGTCATGACAAAGGCAGTGGCACTGTCAGAGTCAGGATGCTGCTGAAGAGTGCTGGGGAGGGAGCAGGCGAGCAGGTGATTCAGCCACCCTCCAGAGGCAGGGAGCCTCCCCCTGTGACGATGGGATTGGGGGTCAGGCTCAGCGGGAGGGAGGCGTGCCTAATGGCAGGCTAATGCAGACCAGGGAGGGACCGATTTGTCAACTGAGAGCCGTCTGAAGAGCAGCTCAGTCTAGAGCTGAAGATAGTATCTACAGACCTTTCAAACTTGATTAAGACACACCTGCCACGTGAAGCAGGTGGACAGCAGACACTAGCACCTTAAGACACAAAGTGCTGACATCCGCAAAGGGACCAGCAGAGCCCCGAGGGGACCTCTGTCCCCGGGCCAGAAGGAGCCTTTCCCTAGAGGTCATTCCTCAGCTCCATCCCCCATAGAACAGCGCAGGAGGGTCACGTGTCCCCGCTAACACCGTCTTCTGGTGAACGCTTCTCCCCGATACGTCTCTTCTAGGCTACAGCAGCATGGGTGCTGCTGTCCCATGTGCCGGTGGAGGGCCTGAGTGTAGCAGAGCAGCTCGCTGAAGGTTTCCGGCTGCCCGCCTGGACGCAGAGCGCACTCTGAACCAGCGGCCTCGAGCAATGCTGTGCCCCGTGGGCGACCCATGGAGCCAAGTGATGGAGGTACCAGAGGCTCCTCTTATCCCCACCCACAGCATTGGTTTGGTGACAGGTACATCTTCTCCCCACGACTCTGGGCTTTTTAGGTTGTAAAGTCCTGGCTCTGGAGGGGTCATGCTTCCACGGGAGACACAGCACAAGTCTCATTCAACTTCATGGGTAGCTGCCACCAGGTCACATCTGGCTTCTGAGCTAAGAGGCCAGCAGGCCGGGGAGAAAGCCCCACACTGGCAAGGCCTGGAGGAGGCAGGAGGCGGAAAGGAGGGAGCATGGGGCATGTCCTGGCACCGTGGGCACATCCGTGCATGAACGGCAGGATGAGGGCAGCCTCCGATTCCCCCCGGGAGCCACCTCTCTCACAGAGGTGCTGTCCAAGGGTGGAGGGATCTGGAGTGGGAATCTGCAGCTAGTTCCACCAAACTCTCTGCTGTGAGTTTCCCGGGTAAAGAGACCCGCCAGGGCATGGAGGAGCTGCTGGCACCCGGGACCCACTGCTGTTTGAGGGATGTGGGGGCTGTGATGGATGGTGTGGTGCCCGGCCTGGAGCCCCAAAGGGCCGAGGTGCTGGGAGTCGCTGCTGATGGCTCACAGCCAGGCCGTCTTGAGACGCCTTTTGCCCTTCCCCGAGTGTATGCCTCTGCGTGGGACCACTCCAGCCAACGGCTAATCTATGCGGTGGTCTGAAGGCCTGGCCCCTTGCCCCAGTTGGAGACCCCTCTGAGAGCAATTCCAGCTTCCCAGCTCCCAGGGTCGGCCGAGGCCGGGGCTGCAACGGCATTGCAGGTGAGCGTCTCCTCTGCCCTCTGCTTCCCGAATTCCCTCGCAAAGGCCATTCTCCAGCGCATCCCCACAGACCTCCCGCACAGAAACGCCCAACCCGGGATCCCCGCCCAGGCACAGCGGCAGGGAAGGATTCAGCCAACCTTGTCCCGTCCCGGCCCCTTCCCCGCCTTGCAGAGTCATCATACCAACCTTTCGTCTTTCAGCCTCTGCAGCCTGGTTTCTTTCTTCATCCCAGGTTTTACTGAAACTCTCAAACTGAGCAAAGATTTCCATGAATGTCGGTCCTCTAAGCGGCCGTCTGCGTTATTTCTGCTGCGTCCGCTCTGGGCAGTGACTGGCGCTCGCTGACAGTGGTTCTCCCGGACTCCTCTTCCTCCACCTCCTCATTCCTTTCCGGATTCACTCTCACTTCTTCAAGGCAGAAAACGGCTACGTGCTGTTCTGTGACCAAAACTAAGTCCTTTTAATTAGTATGTTTATATATTTCTAAATTTGGAAATAAATTAAACGATTATTTCTGGGGATTCAGTCTTTATTAGTCACAGAAGAACCAGGACGTGCACAGCCTTCTGTTTTGCCCGGAACGTGCACTCTGTGTTTCCCCTTGTGCGGGGCCCGGTTTGCGCCCTCCCGGCCGCAGTGCTCTTGCAGACGCCCCTGCAGCCAAGCGCTCTCGGCCGCGCCTTCCAGACCAAGCCCCTCCTCTGCGTGTCGGCTCTGATGCCTGCAGCGGAGCCGGGACTCCCGGCGGGGCCTCCACTGCCTTCCAGCGGCGGGGGGGGCTGGGCCGACTTGGGGCTTATTGGATGCCCCGACATTTCCTCTCGAGCATCCCCTTGTTTCCCGGCAGCAAGTGCATCTGTAACGTGTTGGAAGGCACGTGGGCAGTCCTGACACGCCTTTATTTTCCCCACCCTTGACGGGCCACGTGGCTCAGTCTAGAATGTTACACTGTAGCTTCTCTTTCTTCACTCTGAGCACGTGGATCTTTGCGTGGGCGGCGGGGGCTGCTGCGTAGGGAGCTGGGCTGTCTGTCCGTCCGTCCTCGCGCTCCTGGCCCTCGGCTCCCTCCTGCCTCCACCCTGCTTGGCCACCTTGCCATGTCTGAGCTTCCCCGGTGTCCTGCTGAGGGGTCAGACTCTGCCGCCACTTTCCCCTGAGCCATCGCGGGCCCAGGCTCCTCCTTCCACAGCTGACTGAGATCTCGAGTCTGTGAAGGTCTCGTCCCAGTCTGTGTCAATGAAAAACCCTTCCACCGTCCTCCCAGCCAGGGCCCGAGATGGACAGCAACCAAGTGCAAATGCCCATTGCACCAGCGTTAGCTGGAAGTCACGGCTGCTCGGGAGAACCTGCGAAGCACAGGCTTGCTCTGACTCTCCGTCAAGGACTTGTGCTGGGTGGCCACTTGATGAACAAACTGACCAAACACCAGGACTTCCCAAGATCCTGGCTGAGGACAGCGCCCCGGGAACTCTGAAGACAGGACCCAACCACCTAAGAGGTTTTCAAGGACGCTTCAAAACCCATGACGTCCTGGGTGCTCCCTCCGACCTGTCACAGGCAGGAGTCTGGGCGGGGGTCCCTTTGCCCTTCTTTTGACACTGGTGATGCCCAGGCCATAAAACTGAGCTTTGCAAACCGCTGGGTGTCTGGAACATATAGATGCAGGCCTCACATGCAGTGAGTTATTGCAGCCTCTGGGGAAGGCTCTTCACCGAGGGGGTCTCTCTGCTGCTGTCTGATGCTCCAAGCATTACAGACCTGCACACATACAGCCCTGGATGGTCCTGGACCAATGTTTGCTGCCTCTGGTGCTTTCCTGACACTGATTTATTTTTATTTTTTATTTTATTTTATTTTTGAGACAAAGTCTCGCTCTTGTCCCCCAGGCTGGAGTGCAGTGGTGCAATCTCAGCTCACTGCAACCTCTGCCTCCTGTGTTCAAGCAATTCTCCTGCCTCAGCCTCCCAAGTAGCTGGGATTACAGGTGCCCGCCACCACACCCAGCTAATTTTTTTTTTTTTTTTTTTGAGATGGAGTCTCGCTCTGTCACCCAGGCTGGAGTGCAGTGGCGCAATCTCAGCTCACTGCAAGCTCCGCCTCCCGGGTTCACGCCATTCTCCTGCCTCAGCCACCCGAGTAGCTGGGACTACAGGCGCCCGCCACCACGCCCAGCTAATTTTTTGTATTTTTTAGTAGAGACAGGGTTTCACCATGTTGGCCAGGCTGGTCTCGATTTCCAGACGTCAGGTGATCTGCCTGCCTCGGCCTCCCAAAGTGCTGGGATTACAGGCATGAGCCACTGTGTCCAGCCTGATTTTTTAAAAACTGATTTCTAAGAAGCAAGGAGGAGGCATCCCTGCTTCATGGTGGCAGTGGGAATGGAGCAGCTGGGTCTCTGGTTGGTGACTGCAGGCTTGGGTCAGAGGTGACCTCTCTATGCATCTGGGTATATCCCCCTTTCTCTCTGCATGCATATATATATATATATATATATATAAAATGTATGTACAAGTAAGGCACATGTACATCCTCCTGGTGAAAATTTAAGTAGAGAAAACCCTGCCGTTGAAGTGACAGCCTTCCTCCATCTCTTCCGGGTCCATCCCACCCACCTCTCAGAGGCAACCGCGTCACCACCGGGGGTGTCCTTCTGGCCATGACCCGTGCAGGCGTGTGTGTCGCTAGACAAGTAGACGTATATATTTGTGGCATTTTTAATACACAGAATCACCTGGTGAGAACTGGCTTACAACTTGCTTTTTTCACTTAGCAATATGTTTGGAGGTTTCCCATTTAACCATTCCTTCTTGATGGGCATTTGGGCTGTTTCTATTTTTTCACAATGACTGACAATGCTGTAATAAACATTTTTGGACACGCTTTCTTTAACATATGGGAGCCTGTCTGCTGGAAATATTGTTAGATGTGGAATTTCTGGGATAAACTAGCAGCCTCCATCCCACCCCTCATTCCCTGCACGAACACTGATTCAAAACACTAAATTTGCCAAGTGAAAGATCTCATTGGGAAATGGCCCAGTGGGGGGACTAGCGAAGTGCTTCCTGGCAGCGCCCACATGTTGGGCAGCTTCTGATAGTGCAGAGTGGTCACCCTTCTGTGTTCCATGGACCGACGTGGGACAAGGCAGACTGTGTCCCCATGGAAAGGATCCCACCGTGTGGAACGCTGTGGCATCTTCTGTGTCACAGGACTGCAGGCCCCTGGGGATGGCAGTGCTGGGGTAGGGGGCAGGCACCAGCATGCTCTCCTTGGACTTCTGTGCCTAGTCTTGGACAGGAGTCTTGGATGGAGGACTACAATGATGTGCCAGACCACAGAGTGCTTTGCAAAGCTGAGGCTGACCAGCCTGGCTGGGTGCCAGCGGCTCCAACCCCCTTGGAGGCCGGACTGCTGGCGCAGATGGGGCACCTGACTGTGTGACAGCAGTGAGGGAGGGGAAGTGCATGTCCCCAAGAGTCCAGACCATCCAGAGACAATGAAAATGCTTTATAGAGAAGTAACCAAGTCTTTGCATGTCAGCAGGGGCTTTGTGGAACTAGAGAAAGGGCCCGTTAATGCCCTCACTCTGAGTCAGAAAGGCTTCCCGGAAGGTGTTCAGCACCGGGATGACCCGGCAGACCCCTGCGGCCACTGCTTCACTGCTTTGCCTCCATCCCTGCTGCTCCCACCCACGTCCTTCCCAGCACGCTCCAGCTTGCTCGCTTCATGGAGAACTTTCCCACGGCTCTCACCCACGGGAATGTTTCCTGCCCTCCCGCTGGGGCCCTCAGACGCTGACTCAGCCTAGATGAGGGCAAGGGCAGCCCGGGTGGCACATCGGCCCCCAAGTCCCAGGTCTGTCTCTTCAGCCTATGGGCCCCTGCCACAGTGGAGCCACCAAGACAGTCCTCCCCTCCTACAGCTGAGACGCCAGGTGTTCTGGACGCTGGGAGGAGGCAGAGGCAAGGCTCTCCCAGGACAGAGTCTGGGCCCATCTCAGGCCTGTAGGGAGACACCACTCCAGGCCACATTAGAGAGTCCTCTGAGCCGGTTCAGGATATTCTGCAGTGAGGAGCTAGAGGACAGCACACTCCATGTGGTGGGGACACGCGTGCCAGAGCTGCCTGGAACAAGCAGGTTTAGCAGCATCCTGCAATTTGTCCCAGAGCCCTCTGAGCTGGCTGAATGCTCCAGAAACCTGGTGCACAGCTTCTGGCTGCCCCTCCCTGGGCCACCAACTCTTCGATTTGTCGTTAAAAAGTCAGCACAAACCCATGGACAGCTGGGCCTCCATTAACCAGGAGGACACAGTCCAGGGTTGGGCTGTGCTGCTAGAAACATTATAAGGAGATTCAGATGAGATGAGAGGCTGGGAAAGGCATCCAGAACAGAGCTCCCTGTTTCCAGATAATCTCAGGGGACAGGACCCATGTCAATTCCTTTAACAAGCAGTCCTTGGACACTAACTGTGCAAGGATCTGGGATGATGGACGTGGGTTTGTTTGATTCAGCCAATGTCCATTGAGTGCCTATTATGTCTGTGGCTTTGTGCTGGGGACATGGAGATGACCCAGATCTAGCCCTTGTTCTCGAGCTCATGATCTGGTTGGGGAGAACCAGGGCAGGGCCTAAGGTAAGGCAGGTGGGGCGCCTGGGGTGCAAAACTCAAGGAGGCACTTGCTTCGCCAGCTGAGCCTGCCCTTGCACAAACCTGGGGGTGAACGCTACTTTAACTTTCAGGGCATCTCACTTGCCTTATCCTAGTCCTGCTGTCAAGCAGAACCGTGGTGAATGAATGGATGGATGGATGAAGATCTGAATGGATGAATGAAAGCTTGAAAACCACCTACGACCTGGCTGGGTTGGGCCACTGTGTTTCCATAACCTCCCCTTCCTCCAGACTCACCCTCCTCCAGGCTTACCCCTCCTCCAGCCTCATTCCCTCTTCCAGTCTCACCCCCTCCTCCAGTCTCACCCCCTCCTCCAGCCTCATTCCCTCTTCCAGTCTCACCCCCTCCTCCAGCTTCACCCCCTCCTCCTGCCTCACCCCCTTCATGGTACCTGCCACACAGCATCATGAACTAGGGACTCTGCCCATTGTCCCATGAGTCTCTTGATTCTGACTGGTAGGCATGGAAACTATTCCCAACCCTCTGTGAGCTCTGGTGATTGTTCAGCCTGCTGCTTTCTGGTGGTTCTTTTTCAGGAATCAAGCCCTGCACATGCAGAATCAGTGCTCATACTTCCCTGAGTTTCTCTCTCCACGAAGTGCTCCATTCCCCAGTACTCGGTCAGTGCTCAGTACTTCCCTGAGTTTCTCTCTCCACGAAGTGCCCCACTCCCCAGTACTCAGTCAAGTGCATTCTAGGTGTCTTTGCCTCTCCAAATTCCATTCTAGTTTTTTTTTGTTTTTTTTCCCCAGCTTATTGAAAAAACTAGGAAGTGTTTGGATCCCTCTTCCCTGCACTGCAGCCTGTCCAATGTCTGAAATACATTTTATATGTTCCTATGTTATAGTTTTTCATAAAGGCAATTCTATAGCAGTTTTTTAAGTTTTCAAACATATTTAATACATGATCACATTTGTTCCTGACAATAATCAATGATATTCATAATTCAAGTAATATACTTGACATGGTTTGGACCTGTGTCCCCACCAAACCTCATGTTGAATTTTAATCCCCAGTGTTGGAGGTGGGGCCTGGCGAGAGGTGACTGGATCATGGGGGAAGAGTTCTCATGAATGCTTTAGCACCATCCCCCATTGGTACCGTAGGGTGAATGAGTTCTCATGAGTTCTGGTTGTTTTAAAAGTGTGTATCACCCACCTCTCAGCCCGTTGCTCCTGCCGTGCGAGACGCCTGCTCCCTCTTTACCTTCCACCATGAATAAAAGTTTCCTGAGGCCCCCCTGAGAAGAAGAAGCCACCATGCTTCCTATACAGCCTGCAGAACTGTGAGCCAACTAAACTGCTTTCTTTATAAATTACCCAGTCTCAGGTATTTCTTTATAGCAACGCTAGAACGGACTAATATAATACCATTTGACGAATGAGGAAAATGCTAGAATATTTAAGTGAGTTAAAAAAACTTTTTTTTTTTTTTTTTTTGAGATGGAGTCTCGCCCTGTCTCCCAGGCTGGAGTGCAGTGGCGCGATCTCGGCTCACTGCAAGCTCCACCTCCCGGGTTCACGCCATTCTCCTGCCTCAGCCTCCTGAGTAGCTGGAACTCCAGGCGCCCGCCACCACACCCGGCTAATTTTTTTTTTGTATTTTTAGTAGAGACGAGGTTTCACTGGTTAGCCAGGGAGGTCTCGATCTGCCCACCTCGGCCTCCCAAAGTGCTGGGATTACAGGCGTGAGCCACCACGCCCTGCCTAAGTGTGTTAAAAAAATTTTAACAACATTCTTCTACTTAATAATAGCTACATTGAAATACAATTTGTATTCCATAAAATTCACTGTGTTGAAGTATACAACTCACTGGTGTTCAGCATAGGCACAGAGGTGTGCAACCATCACTACTATCTAATTTTAGAAAACTTCATTACCCCCAAAAGAAACCTTACACCCATCAGCAATCACTCCTCATTTCCTCCTCCCTCCAACTCCGGCAGCCACTAAGCTACTCTGTCTCCATGGATTGCCTGTTCTGGATACTTCACATAAATGCAGTCATGCAATATGTGGTCTTTTATGTGTGGTTTCTTACATTTAGCATAAAGTTTTCTAGGTCTGTCCATGTTGGAACCTATATTAGAGCTTCCATCCCTTTATGGCTGAATAATATCCCACTATGTGGCTAGACTACATTTTGTTTATCCATTGGTCAGCTGATGGATATTTTGCTTGTTTCTATATTTTGGATATTATGAATAATGCTGCCATGAGAATTTGTGTACAAATTTTGTGTGAACATATATGTTCATTTCTCACAGGTAGATACTTAGGAATGAAATCACTGGGTAGTATGCTAACTCCATGTTTAACCTTTTGAGGAATTGCCAAACTTCTCCAAAGAGGCTGACCAATTCTCCAGTCCCACCAGCAATGTATGTGGGACCCAATTTCCCCAGATCATTATCAGCGCTCATTATTGTCAGTGTTTTTGTTTGTTTCTTTCTGTTTTTGTTTTAAAAGTTATAGCTATCCTGGCAGGTGTGAGGTGGTGTCTCATTGGAGTTTGCCTGATGACTAATGATGTTGAGTATATTTTCTTATATGATTTTTGGCCACGTGTAGATCTTCTTTAGATTGACATCTATTCAAATTATTTACTCACTTTTGTAATTGGATATTTTGTCTTTGGATTGTTTAATCATAAGAGTTCTTGATATATTCTGGATACAAGTCCTTCATCAGATATATATAATTTGGAAGTATTTTCTCCCACTCTGTGGGTCTCTTCAGCTTTTGGATGATATCCTTGCCTCACACAGGGTTTCCATTTTGATGAAGTCCAGTGTACCTATTTATTTTCCTTTGTGGTCTGTACTTTTCATGTTATATCTAATAATCCGTTTCCTAACCTAATGTCCTAAAACTTTATCTCCATGCTTTCTTTTAGGGTTTTTTGTAGTTTTGGCTCTTACATTTAGGCCTATGTTCCATTTTGAGTTAACTTTTGTATATAGTGTGAGGTAGGGGTCCAACTTCATTCTTTTGCATGTGGATGTCCAGTTGTCCTGCACCAATTTGTTGAGAAGACAATTATTTCCCAATTACATCGTCTTGGTATCTTTGTTGAAAATCAACTGACTGTAAATTTAAGGGTTTATTTATGAACTTTCAGTTATATCCCATTGATCTATATGTCTATCATTATGCCTTCATTAGTATAGCTTTGAACTACTGTGCTATATAACTTCAGCTATATATTGAAATTGAGAAGTGTGAGTCCTCCAACTTTGTTCTTTTTCAAAATTGTTTTAGCTATTATTGGTCCCTTGCATGTCCATATGAATTGTAGAATCAGCTTGTTAATTTTTGCAAATAAAAAATCTAGCTAGGATTTTGATAGAGATTGGGTTGAATCTGTACATCAATTTGAAGAGTACTGCCATTTTAACAATATAAATGTTCCAATCCACGAACACGAGAAGTCTTTCCATTATTTAGATATTCCTTAATTTCTTACAATAATGTTTTGTAGTTTTCAGTGTACAAATATTGTACTTCTTTGGTTAACTTTATTCCAAAATATTTTATTATTTTGATACTATTACTAGTGGAATTATTTTCTTAATTCATTTTGGGTTGTTCTTTGGTGTGTCCAATTGAGTTTTTATATTAATGTATTCTGCAACCTTGATAAACTTATTTATTGTCATTTCTATAATGTTGAAATGCATAGATGCTGAATTTTGACAAATGCTTTTTTCATTTATTGAGATAATCATATGATTTTTCTTTTATTTTGTTAATTTATATATACACAAATGTACGTATAATATGTTAATGCAATATGCAATGCATGTACACATATGTATACATATTTATTTTTATATATGTATGCATATATGTATATGTGTTTAAGTTTATATAGAAATATATATGTATTTAAGACAATTTTATCAGATGTATACAAATTTGAATTCCTTTTTCTTTCTTGTATCTCTTGGATTAACTACTTGTCCTCATTTTTCCCTTTTTAATTTATTAGTTATACTTCTTCCTTTTGCCATTTTTTCCCCCAGTGGTTATCTTTGAAATGAAAAAATTAATTCTTGATATAAAAATGTGATATAAGTTGGTGTTTTTTCTTCTTTGCAAATGCAGGGTCCTTTAAAGTTTGATTCAACTCATTCACATGTTAGCTTATTTGCTATTGTTTTGATGTTTACCTTCTTTACGTATCTTTATATACGTCACATGACATTGCTATTTTTGTTTCATGCAAGTGATATTCACTTAGACTTACCTGTTATTTTCCCTTCCCATTGCAACTTATTCCTTTATGCATTCTCAGCCTTCTCTGGGATCATTGCCTTTCTGCCTGAAAAGTACTCTTTAGAATTTCCTTTAGTCTGTCTGTGAGTGTTGAAATCCATCAGTTTTTGTTTGTCTGAAATGTCTTTTTTCAATTTCATTTTTGAAGGATGTTTTTGCTCTAGGTGCAAAACATGGATTCTAGGTGGGCAGTTTTTGTCTGGATTCTAGGTGGGCAGTTTTTGTTTCGTCTCTTTAATGCACTGAAAAAAGTGTATCACTGTCTTCTGGCTTCCACTGGTTATCTTGAGAAGCCACCTATCAGCCTCATTGTTGTTCCTTCGTGAGTACTCTGTAATTTTCTGGCAGATTTTAAGACTTCATCTTTGCCTTTTGTTTCCAGCAGTTTTGCTGTGGTGTGTGCCTAGGTGTGCTTCCCTTTGTCTTATTCATGCTCTGGCTTTGGAGGGCCTCGTGTTTCTGTCATTTAAATTATTTCCTCATTTTGGAAAATTCTTGGCCATTCCTCTCAAACACTGAGTTCACGGCTCTCCCCCAACTCCCGCAGGTGCCATGCATTCATGTGGATGAGACCCTTCCCATGGCCCCCATGCCCTATATTTCTCTCATAATTTTATTTTTTATTTTATTTATTTATTTTTTTTTTGAGACGGAGTCTTGCTCTATCGCCAGGCTGGAGTGCAGTGGTGTGATCTCGGCTCACTGCAAGCTCCAACTCCAGGGTTCAAGCAATTCTCCTGCCTCAGCCTCCTGAGTGGCTGGGACTGCTGGTGCCCACCACCATGCCTGGCTAATTTTTTGTATTTTTTTAGTAGAGACAGGGTTTCATCATGTTAGCCAGGATGGTCTCGATCTCCTAACCTTGTGATCTGCTCACCTCTGCCTCCTAAAGTGCTAGGATTACAGGCATGAGCCACCTTGCCTGGCCCTCTCTTGTACTTTTTAAATGTACTTTCCATCTTTACAAATTTTTCTCACTTTAGACAGATTTTTTAAATTGCCCTCTCTTCTAGTTCAGGAATCTTTTCTTCTGCTATGTCTAATCTGCTGTTAAATCCAGCCATTGATTTCTTAATTTCAGTTACTGAGTATTTCAGCTGTAGAATTCCTATTTGATTTAAATAAAATTCCAGTTTTCTGATGAAGTTCTCCATCTTGTCATCTCTTTTCTCCATTATATTAATCTTAGTTATTTTAAATTTGTATTTGATATATCTCATATCTAGACTGTCTTTTGTTCTGTTGGAATATTTATATTTTCCCATTGTTTACTGTTGAGTGATCTTATCTTTTGATATGACTGGCAATTTTTAATTGCCCATAGCTATGTTTTAAAAATTACTGAGTTAAGTTCAAATTGGCAAGAAAAAAACAAACCATCCCATCGAAAAGTAGGCTAAAGTCATAAATAGACAATTCTCAAAAGAAGATATACAAATGGCCAACAAACACAGGAAGAAATGCTCAGCATCACTAATGATAGGGACAATGCAGATCGAAACCACAGTTCGATACCACCTTATTCCTGCAAGAATAACCACATTCGAAAAATCAAAAAAACAATAGATGTTGATGTGGATGTGGTGAAAAGGGAACACTTCTACACTGCTGGTAGGAAAGTAAACTAGTATAACCACTATAGAAAACAGTATGGAGACTCCTTGAAGAACTAAAAGCAGAAGTACTATTTCATCCAGCAGTCCCACTACTGGGTATCTACTCAGAGGAAAAGAAATCAGTATACGGTAAAGATACCTGCAGATACATGTTTATAGAAGCACAATTTGCAATTGCAAAAATATGGAACCAGCCCAAATGCCCATCCATCAATGAGTGGATAAAGAAATTGTGCTACATCTGTATAGGATGGAATACTACTCAGCCATAAAAAGGAATGCATTAATGGCAATTGCAGCTACTTGGATGGAACTGGAGACTGTTATTCTAAGTGAAGAAATACAAACATTGTATTTCTCACTCGTAAGTTGGAGCTAAGCTATGAGAATGCAAAGGCATAAGAATGATACAATGGGCCAGGTGCTGTGGCTCATGCCTGTAATCCCAGCACTTTGGGAGGCCGAGGTGGGTGGATCACCTGAGGTCAGGAGTTCGAGACAAGCCTGGCCAACAAGGTGAAACCTCATCTCTACTAAATATACAACAATTAGCCGGGCGTGGTGGCGGGCACCTGTAGTCCCAGCTACTCGGGTGGCTGAGGCAGGAGAATCACTTGAACCCGGGAGGTGAAGGTTGCAGTGAGCCGAGACTGTGCTGCTGCACTCCAGCCTGGGTGACAGAGTGAGACTCCATCTTAAATAAATAAATAAATAAATAAATAAATAAGAATGATACAATGGACTTTGGGGACCTGGGGGAAAGGGTGGGAGAGGGGTGAGGGATAAAAGGCTACAAATTGGGTTCAGTGTATACTTCTCGGATAATGGGTGCACCAAAATCTCACAAATCACCACTAAAGAACTTACTCATGTAGCCAAATACCACCTGCTCCCCAAAACCCTATGGAAATAAAAAATTTAAAAAATAAAAGTAAAAATAATAATGACTGAGTTAAATTGAAGTTCTGGGTAGCTTTAGTTTCTTGCAGCTAGGATTTACTTTTGCTTAGATAAGAGCTAGGGTTTGCTTCGGAAGGATCATCCTAATCCAATCTGGGATTGAGCTGATTGGAAGGTGAGCTTTGATCTCCGAACGGGCTGATCTAGTTCTTTCTGTTGTACTCACACTTCCAGAGGGCCCCACCTGAAACACTGGATTGCTTACTGAATCCCCTGCCCCTAGTCCTCTTTGCGAAGATGAACACCCATTTTTGTCCCGCTGGTCCTGTAACATGGCTGGAAACTCTGCTTAGACTCTCAGACTCGGCTTCGGTGTCTTGAGGAGAATGGAGAACTGCCTTTCCAAACGTCCCTTTCTCTGGGATCTCAGTCTGGCAAATCCTCATTGACTGGCAGTTCTCTCCAACACCTTCACACAATTAATTTTCTGTATAGGGTCCAGATTTCCTAGTTGTTTTTAGCAGAATTATTAGTCTACTGAAAAAAAAAAAGAAAGAAAGAAAACAAAAAAGAAAGGTGACCATTGCTGGAAACGGAGAACCAATCCTTATTTTTTTTCGAGATGGGGTCTCACTCTGTTGCCAGGCTGGAGTGGAGTGGCAGGATCTCGGCTGACTGCAATCTCCGACTCCCGGGTTCAAGCAATTCTCCTGCCTCAGCCTCCTGAGTAACTGGGAGTACAGGCACCCGCCACCACGCCCGGCTAATTTTTTGTAGTTTTAGTAGAGACGGGGTTTCACCTTGTTAGCCAGGATGGTCTCGATCTCCTGACCTTCTGATCTGCCTGCCTTGGCCTCCCAAAGTGCTGGGATTACAGGCGTGAGCCACTGCATCCGGCCAAGTCTTTGTTATTTCTAAAGCATGAACATATTCCCCTATATTGTTTTCTAAAGTATTTATAGCCTTTCCTTCTGTATTTGTCTTTAATTCATGTAAAATTGATTTCTTGCACAGTGTTGGGGAGGGGCCCGCGATGGCCCCAGCGTGTGAGGAGCTGAGAGGAGATGGGGCTGCGCTCCCCTTGTCTGTCACTCCAGTCAGCGTCTGTGAAGTTCTTTTGTTTTAAAAATGTTAATTATCATACACATACCTCTTCGGATTAAAGGGATTTTTTTTTTTGTCTGTCTCTTGTGACAAGAGAATTTATAGACCCTTTGTCACTCTTGCCAGTCCTGTGTCTCCTCAGAAGGTATCGCTCAGCGCCTGCACCTGCCGAAAATCCGAGGCGGGATGGGCCACTCTCAAAGAAAGCAGAGGGTGAGGGAGCCCTGGCTCTGAAATGGGGCTTCCGGGGGAGGCGGCTTTGACAAGCCAGGGGCGGATATCAAGGAGACAAAACGACTTTGACCCAACCATAATAGTCAGAATTAGAAAGCCATTCGCAAGTGGTTTCGGGAATTACAGAGACCCCATGGCCTGAGCAGGTGTCGGGGAACCTCACAAGTCTGGAGTCTCCACCATATTGAGAAGGGGACTGGGGGCTTGGAAAGGGACTCTTTGTGCCATCCATGGCCATGTAGACCCCACAGCTGCAGGTGCAGCCTGAACAGGGCTGAGGAGAGCAGCTTTGGTGTGGACTGTGTGAGAAGCCAGCAGAGCAATTCCGGCTCCCAGCAGAGAGCCAGATGGACCACCCCAGGTATATTTAGGGGCCCTACACTGCCCGAAAGTGCTGAGTTCTCCACCTTCAGGCAAAGAGGAACAACAAATCTAGAACTCTCCCATCACCTAAAGGAGGGTGGATGAGATCCCGACAGTTGGGGCTTCCAAAGCACAGACCTCATCCCCTCCTTGCATGGGTGGTGGCCAAGGGAGAAATGGGTGTTCCAGGTCAACAGAGACCACAGTGTCCAACCTATTACTGCATGATGGGAGAAGGTGGCACAATCAGGCCTCCAATTCCTTCCCTCTCCCCCTCCCGCCTCTGCTGGCCAAAACGGAAGCCTACCTCTGGGCAGATGTGGGTCTGGAGGGCTGACTTTCACCCAGCCAGAGATTTGGAGGGTCCAGGCCTGCTTCATGGCCACCCACCACGAGAGGTCTCTGAGACCTGGGGCCCAGAGCCCTGACTCCAGACGCCCTTCCTAAGGCCCGAGGCTCTGGACGCTGACCCTGGAGAGCAAGTGCGGTGAGAAGAAGTCCCCCATGCCAGCCTGGACTCCAGGGCCACCCAGCAGAGAAGTCCCCGCTCTGCGCTTGGGGACAGGAGGGGCCCTGGGGGGTAGGGGAGGTGGGGAGAGAGAGGCTCACTCCTGACGCTGCCAGCAAATCTGAGGTTTGGGAACAAAGCAGGCAGCTTGGGAGGACGAGAAAACAGTTCTTTCTTGTAGTCGTGGAATAGGTTTCCCCCCAAATTTGTGGCTACCCAGAACCTCAGAATGGGACTTTATTTGGAAATAGGGTCTCGGCAGATGTAATTAGTTAAGATGAGGTCATATTGGATTAGGACAGTCTGAATCCAATGAGTGTGTCCTTATAAGAAAGATAAAAGAGACACAGACACACATAGACACACACAGACACCCATCATAGACACACACACAGAGACACACACACAGAGACACACACAGACACCCATCATAGACACACACACAGAGACACACA
>NW_026652276.1:1651655-1741656 GCF_009828535.3 Hylobates moloch
AAAGAAAGAACTTGTCTTTGTTCCGTTAACACCCCTGGTCTATCTTGCACGTGGCATTTGTTTTCACCCATGAGTGATTTTATAAAAACACTCTTTAGTCATTTTGAACACCCTCGTTCGCAGATGTATGTGGCTCTCCTGAATTATTGACACATCTCAGTATATCAAAAATCGCCTTTATTAGTAACACCGTCAGTCTCACCAGAAAAGTCTATCAAGCTCATTATGCAAATTTTCCAAAATTCTAGTTTTTGCTTGCAAGCTTGAATTTTATCATCGGCAACAGATATTATCGGTTGCTTTTTCTGAAGCCAAAGATTTATTTCATTCATTCTTGAGAAAAATGTCTGCAAAATACCCAAGTCCAATTAGCCATAGTTTGTCCGTTAGTCTTTTTTTTTTTTTTCAAGTTAAAATGGTGTTCCACGAAAAAGGCGGCCAGTGCAGTGGGCAACTGAAATGATCCTAACACCTGCTTTTTCCAGTTGGCGTCGGTAGACAGCGAAAGTGCTTTACCTACACTTCCCATTTTGTCATGCAGAAAATTAAAGAGATGTATACTTAAGAATTTGGATTTTTAGGCGGGGTGCGGTGGCTCATGCCTGTAATCCCAGCACTTTTGGGGAGGCTGAGGTGGGCGGACCACTTGAGGTCAGGAGTTCGAGACCAGCCTGGCCAACATGGTGAAACCCCATCTCTACTAAAAATACAAAAATTAGTCAGGCCTGATGGTGGGCGCCTGTAATCTCAGCTATTCAGGAGGCTGAGGCAGGAGAATTGCTTGAACCCAGGAGATGGAGGTTACAGTGAGCCAAGATTGCATCACTGCACTCCAGGCTGGGTGACAGAGCCAGACTCCCTCTCAAAAACAAACAAACAAACAAACAAACAAAGGAATTGCGATTTTTAAAAAGTCAATAATTTGGATGGTTTTATCAAGGACATTTTAAGTAAAATTTGCATTTTCTTTCCTGCAAATATGTGGCGGTGACCACCACCATGACTACTGCGTTTCTGGGTGCCGCTGTCCGGATTCCTGCTGAGGCACCAGCAGTTTGAGTGACAGCTGCTTTTGTATCTCAGTGCAGACGTGGTGACATTTGCCTTTGTATTACCCTGAAAACAGTTCTGACCTTGGGAAACCCGTGACAGAGTCTTGGGAAACCCCAGGGGTCTGTGGACCACACTTTGAGAACCATTCTTTTTTTTTTTTTGAGACGGAGTCTCACTCTGACGCCCAGGCTGGAATGCAGTGGCGCGACCTTGGCTCCGCCTCCCGAGGACAATCACTCTTTTAGATGACCCGTAGAGTCACGTAGGTAATGTGTGTAGAGCCACGTGGAGCTAGGTGTGTAAGTCTGTATGTGTGTGTGCGTGTGTATGTATTTATAGGTTTTTTTTTTTTTTTTTTAACCTTGCAGGGGCTTTGCTGGTTTGAAAGGTTTCAGAGCTATTCCTTCCTCTGCACAACTCTCACAGAGCAGATGACCTGGGGTGTGGATCACCTGGGACTTGCGGATCCGGGGCCTCATGCAGAGGGGAGCAGCTCTGCTCTTTCCCCACAGCCCCTCTCCTCCCTGCTCTCTGGACTCAGCTCTCCAGCTCTGGATGGGGTCTCCGTAAAGTCCCACAGCTCCCTCCGCAGGTCCTTATCAGGCATAGGAATGGTTTCTTTCCATGTTTAAAATAGCCCCCCGGGGGTTCATCCTGAACCCCCGTTCATCTGCCACATGCTCTCCTCCCCATCAAGGGGCTGTCCCAGGCTGGGAGCTGGCGAGGAGGGCACTCCAGGGGACCGAGCAGGCCCACGTGGCTGGAGGAGGTGAGGTGGCTGGAGTGTTTGCTGGGACACTGCCGTGGCCTCAGGGACTCCCCCTTCACTTCAGATCTCCCAGTTATAACCCCACTAAATTATTTCACTTACAACTGGCTGTGCCGAGGTCTCCTTTGGCCCCTGGATCTTGGCGTCCAGGTGTTCCCCTGCACAGGTCACTCAATTAACTCAGGCGTTTCTCTTGCTGTTTGGGGGTCAACATCTGTCCTACACCCTTGAACCAGGGCGAGTGACTCCCAGCATGGCTCTGGGCAGCATCTAAGCCACTCCGGCAGCCGTGGTCTCTGTGAGGCCTCCTCACTGGGCTTGTGGGAACAGGACACCCCATCTCACCCCATGGTGTCTCTGAGGCCTGGTCGGGGTGGACATTGACGCCCTCAGCCTCTGGAGAGCCCCGGGCCTTCTTCGTGTGGCCTGGAGGACGGTGGCTGGAGCTGGCAGAGTTGGTCACAGCCTCTGAGCATGCCCAGTGGTGGCTTCTGTGGCGGCTTTGACAAGGGGACGGGACCTAGGCTACATTCCGTTCCCCCAGTGTCCTTTCATGACAAATGTGTTTGGCAGTTGACAGAAGAAACAAGAAGTGACTGCACAAAGACCTCGGTGGCCTCACGGAACCTCATAAAGGATTCTCTAGACCAGAGCTCGTGGTGGCTCTGGGTCGGCGAAGATCCAGGAAGGGCGTGGACACCAGCCCTGAGCCGCTTGCAGGGTGCACTCTGCCTGCTGCCCACCACGTGGGCCCTGGGAACTCTTAGCTTTTATCAGGCGTCTAATGGAAAGCTGAGGAGAAAGGACTCCCTCATTTTGAAACTCCTCAGTGGCTTGGCCCCAGGATGACACCAGGTCAGAGCTGAGCTGAGGCCTCAGAGAGAAGAGAGCAAGTGGCAGAGTCTGTAGTGGGCAGTGGGGCTGGAGGGAGCTGGAGAAAGCTGGAGGCAGGGGGACACGCGTTAGGTCAGCCCTCCAGGCTACCTGATAGGAAGGTCACAAGGGCAAGATGACGTCAGGCTGAAGAGTTTCAGATACACAACCCCAGTGCCATATCATTTCCTGAGCAATTCAGGGGTCATTCAGGAACTGTGTAATCTCCTACTTGGGCTTCACCCGCTGGGAAGAGCTAACCTCAGTGCCTATGTACTTGGCAATATGGATTCTGATTCCTTTCCAAAAATCACTGATCAGCACTGCCACAGTAGTGCCGGACACTAACTGCCTCCCCACTGTGGGGTGTGCAAAAATAGGCGTTTGTTCTCACACTCGTGGGTCTGCAGGCTGATCAGCATTCTGATGATCCAGGCTGCGCTGGAGGCTGTGACTATCTGCAAGTTGGGTGCATGTGGCTTCTCATGAAGGATAAGGATCAAATCTGTTCCACGCGTGTTGGTTCTGGGGGCCAGGCTGAAGAGCTAGCAACTCATGAGGAATGCTTTCCTTATGACATCACAGATGGACAGGAGCCCTGGTGAAATGTGGAAGTGCACAGAAGTCCTTGGCTCCGGTGCAGTCTGTGAATGTTCCACTGGCCAAAAGATGTCATACGACCAAACCCAAAACAAACGGGACAGGAAAGAGTCTATCCCACCCACAGTGGGAGAGGGAAGGGAGTGAATGTTGGCTGAGTCAATCCAAACTCACACACTTAAGCCCTATCCACCACCTTTTGAAGGAGAGTTGGGGTGACTAGGGACTAAGGTCTGGGCTGCTCGTCTCTGCATCTTCAGCTGGACTGTGGCTCACTCTTGTTGCTTAGGAGTAGAGAGGGTGAATGGAAGACCCAATAGTCAGAGCTGGGCTAGAGAAGGCAATAAGGGGATAGCACTGAGCCTTAGGCAAGTGGGCTGGCACCTCTTATAGGAGGACAAAGGCTGGCCTCATCTGGACCTGGTCCATGGGATGCTGCCCTCTTCTGCAACAAGGACAGTGAGCCTGGTCCACAGGACGCTGCCCTCTGTTGGGACAAGAGCAGTGGACCTGGTCCATGGGATGCTGCTCAGGTGTTTCTCTCCCTTTCTGGGGGTCAACATCTGTCCTACACCCTTGAACCAGTATGAGTGACTTCCAGCAAGGCTCTGGGTAACATTTAAGTCTCCTGCAACAAGCACAGTGGACCTAGTCCATGGGATGTCTCCTGCAACAAGCATAGTGGACCTGGTGCATGGGATGCTGCCCTCTCTTGGAGCAAGGCTGGTGGACCTTGTCCATGCGATGCTGTATTCTCCTGGAACAAGGACAGTGGACCTGGTCCACGGGATGCTGCAGTCTCCTGGAACAAGGACAGTGGACCTGGTCCACAGGATGCTGCATTCTCCTGGAACAAGGATGGTGGACCTGATCCACGGGATGCTGCACTCTCCTGGAACAAGGATGGTGGACCTGGTCCACGGGATGCTGCACTCTCCTGGAACAAGGGTGGTGGAAGCAATTGGTCATTGCCAAGAGCATCAGGCTGGGCACCTGAATATCAAATGCGATGGCAGGACAGCTTACAAAACCAAGGGCATCAGAAACCCTGGACTGAGGATTTTCAGCCACAGGTGGAAAGGCAACCTGTGAACGTCTTGCTGTCTGCTTGTGGTGCACACTTGACGCCTGGCCTTGGAGTATGGAGAGTGAGAGCCGCTCTGTGTTGGCAGATCTCTGCTTCAGGTTTAGGGCTCAGGTTGGCCTCCCCCACTCTGCTGTGCACCATCTGACTTACTGAGGGTCTCCATCTCCTTCTCGTAGTCTCTGGCTTTGACAACCTTAGAAAACAGCCAACCAAGGAAGAGTCAATGGTGACCAGGGGCTCCCTTTTGAATCAATTAATTCTGATAAAATATTTGACCTGGTTTCACTAAAATATGAGAAGACTGTTTTTATTCCCAAATGGTGGGCCCCAGCAGGTTCCTCCCCCTGGCCTGGCCCTAGCCTCCCATTGCCCCGAGGACACAGTGAACACTCATGGCAGGCACATGGGCTGGCCACCATCCTGTCCCTGCTGGTTTCTCTGATTTCCTCACTCCCGCCCCCAGCTTACCGTCCTCCCTGGCATGCAGAGCCATACGTGGTCCCTTGAAGCTCTGTGGCCTCCAAAACTTCTTGTCCTTGGTAGGGGCTCTGCTCTGTACCCGGAGTCGCTTCTCTCCCTCCCCTAGCAGGTGCCCTGCACTCCCTCCTGTCGGAACCGTTAACGCTCAGCCGTCATCAGGTCCTCCCAGCCCCTGGGTTCCTGGAGGGCAGAGCCTGTGTCCGACTCACCTTTGCCTTTCCAGCACCCACCCCGGTGCCTGGCACAGAGCAGGTGGCATGAAGTGAGTATTGGGTGGACATATGAATTACCAACAAAAAGAGGGGCAGTGAGAAAGGGCAGGTTTTGTCCCAGGCTGGGGAACGTATTCATCGACCCTTGTGTGTGCTGGTGGATGTTGAACAACGGACTCTCAGAGAAAAAACAAAGTCCCCGATTTCTAGCGTTTGC
Source organism: Hylobates moloch (assembly GCF_009828535.3). Taxonomy (NCBI): domain Eukaryota; kingdom Metazoa; phylum Chordata; class Mammalia; order Primates; family Hylobatidae; genus Hylobates; species Hylobates moloch. The sequence continues at coordinate 1,656,947 of NW_026652276.1, forward strand.
TGATTCCCACGGTGTAAACACTCCTGGCATGGCTGACTTCAAGCTGATGATGCAGAGATGGGAAGAGGACAGTGGGCTCTCATGAGCTGGCACGAGCTGGCTCAGGCACACACTGGCACTGGGTCAGTCCCCTGTGCCAGGCCCTGGGGGCTGTTTCTCCATCTGTCGATTGTCCTTCGAATGAGGCCCCAGGGAGCTGTGAGTTCCAGGCCCAGGCACACTCCTTGTTCAGGAAGTGGATGGGGCCCTGAGCTGGAAAGTCAGGGCAAGCAACTGAGATCTGCTCCCAGAGTCGGGAAATGGCCACAAGACAAAAAGCCGTGGCTGCGAGGCTGTGCGCTTCAGAAAATGGCCCTGAAGTGTCCATGCTGGTCTGAGACTGGATTCAGTGTTTCCAGCCAGACTGGTCTCCCGTTCTCCTGCTGTGGCCTGGGACAGGCCCGAGTGAGAACATCTTGTGCTGGCACACAAACTTAGCCTGGGCTCCGGATGGCTGGGCGGGGCCCTCAGCCTTCCTCAGAAGGCTCTGGCTCACGTCACAGGCAGGCTCTGCCTCTCCCGGTGCCCTCAGCACCCCCACCAGTGTCTGCGGTATCGTTTTTGTGTATCTCCCCTCCCCTGATCCCAAGGCCCAGACTCTCGCCTGGCCTGTCAGTCAAAGGCTCCCTGGCCGGGCAGGGGGCTGTTCTGATGCCTGAGGACCCACCGTGCAGCAGGAAAGGGCCACTCACTCCCGTCCAGACAATTGCCCAGGAATGCAGCTGGTGCTGGGCTCTGTGCTGGCTCTGGAGACTCAGCCAACACCCGCCTCCTGGGGGACATGGTTGTGGGGTCTGGGAGCCTGCATCAACCCTGCTTTCACAGTTTATGAGCGACTCACACGCGGCCACCAGGTGCACGATTGCAGGAGTCAGAGGGAGACTGTGGAGCATGAGAATGACAAGGGTGCTGTCACAGGCCGGGGCCCAGAGTTAACTCGTCCCTGTTGAGCGGCAATCAGAATTTAATTTGCTTTGCCACCTGCCCCACATCTCTCTCTCTCTCTCTCACACACACACACACACACACACACACACACACACACACACACTCACTCACTCTACCATTTTATCACTGCTGCCTGAGACGGTAGCTATAGATAAAGATAGAACCCTCCACTCAGAAACATTTTTGAGGCTGAAGTGAAAGAACTCCCACTTCGGAAATTACAGGGAATGTCTGTCTTCTAGGTGGAGACTGACCAGGCATTTGAGGCAGAGCCCCCATGTCTGCAGGGGCCGCCCTGTGGGACCCTTGTCTCCCAGCTGGAAGCCACCCACATCCTGCCTTGGGGACAGCCGACTGCAGGCTGGTGACGTGCGTGAGCTGGCTTCAGGCTGGGATGGAGGCGCACCCTTCGAACACACTGGGCGGGGGCTCAGCAAAGGGGCCACACTGTCTTGGTGTTTTTTCTAAACCTGCATTCAGAACTCACTGCCCTCCTTCTTATTTTTGGAGGGGTGTGCATCCTAGCGCCGGTCCAGGAGATGAGTGGCCCAGAGCCGAGCCTGGCTGGCGGGAGGCCTGGGTGGGCCTGGCCACCGTGACATGGCTTCGGCAGTGACAGTGATGGTCTCATTCTGGGGACCACAGAGTCAGCAGCACCCCCTGGAGGGAGAGGATGGGCTTTCTGCTGGCCCCCTGGAGAGAGGGTCATGGGGAGGAAAAGGCTCACGGTACCCTGGGAGGGCATCGCCCAGTGGGCCAGCGTGAGGTGGGCCCTGGCCTGGGTGTTTGCAGGGGCGCTGGAGTGGGAGGCAGGGGAGACAGAAAGGGCCTGAGGAGGAGGCTGCCTGGACAGATCTGGAAGGCGTGTCTGGGTCCCCAGCTGATCAGGTCGAGGGAGCTCCACACTGTGCCCCTGCAGCCCCATGCCTTGATAAGGCCCTCATCAGCGTCCAGGCAGGCTGAGGAGCCCGGAGGAGGCCAAGGGCAGAGGTGTGCCCAGGAGGTCACAGGCGCCAAGACATGTGGCCAAGGAAGGGACAAGGTGCAGCCCCTGCAGGGAATGCCCAGAAGGTCTGGATAGGGCAGCTCTGGGGACCGTTTCTGGACCTCAGACCAGCAGGGCCCATCCACAGGATTCCAGACTAAACAGGAAGTATGTGTAGCCTGGTCCTGGGGCCACAGGCTGGCAAGTGGAGGACACTGAAGAGCAGGCCACGGGCTGCACTCCTCGGACTCTTGTTTATGTTCCTTTTGCTCCTTAAATTAAAATTGGACACAGCCTGTGCAGAGGGTCACGTAGAATCACGCAGAGACCACGTGCACACACGATCGTGTGTTTGCAAACGATCCTGCATGGGGGGCTTTGAGGCTCGGTTTGCCCCTTAGACAGTGCCAGTGCCTGGAATTTATATTTGTATTTCTATCTCTGTTATTTATGTTCATGTGCTCCCCCAGCAAAGCTAAGCCAGGTACTGGCCTTTTGAATCACATGGGCACCATCCTGACTGGACTTGGAAAGTTCTAGAACAGGCCTGCCAACATGGAGACCGAGTCTTGGCAAGGGAGCTGCAATCAATGCTGCAGAGCACCTGTTTTCCTTCCAGGTCTCTGAGGTGAGCAGGGGTCGTGATCCGACACTCCTTCATGGTGGGCGTTATGGGCAAATCCCCTGAAAAGGTTTTTCTTTCAGAAAAAGAAAGACTTTATTCCATTGAGCAGTCTGCAAACCAGGGAGACGTAGCCTTTGGCATGAAACAAAAGTGTGTTCTGAGAGAAGAAAGAGAGGGGACATCATATATAAAGTTCCCACCCAGTTTCCCACTCTGGTCCGCTATGCAAATGCGGGATACAAACTTGCTGAGCTCTGATTGGTTGGCACAGGCGACAGCCCATGGTTGGGTCCAGATGGATTTCCCAGGAGTGGTGGACTCGAGTGATGTGGACAGGAACAGGCAGCTATGGAAACCCCAGAGTGCTGTGAGCGTGGGGTTTTCTGGGAGCACAGAGTATGTGTGTGGCCCTTAGTCAGCAGATGGCCTCTTGGCTCTGTTGTGAATTTGGGGCCCAGTTAGCCACGCGGGGTCCATCTTCAAGGACTGGCTCTTCCAGGGTTTCCTGTTTAAGAAGCTCTAACTTTCTTCCTTTGTTCTCATCCTGCTGCAGGCTTTCCTCCAGAAAGAGAGCACCCCCAGAGAAGGTGTGGCCCCTCTCCCACTCCCAGCCCCTCCATGTCCATCGCCCTGCAGACCTAGCTGGCTTGGCAGTGCTCCTGCTTTCCCTGGGCAGTCATTGGCTTCTTCTGCCCCATGAAAGTCCTTGAGTCCATCTACTCAGATCTGGCTCAGGCTCAGAACCACCCCAGAGAGACCCTTCCTGGAAGCTGGGCTAGGACCTCAGCCAGGAGCAGCCCTTCCCGAGAGACCCCGAGGCCAGGTCCGTGCCTGCTGTCTGAGCACGCTGTGGGCCCAGGCTGGGCACAGAGAAGGGGTAGCCTGCCAGGCCCCCATGTGGAGCAGGAGGAGCCCCTGAGAGAGAAGATGCTGCAGGGGCGGGTAACTCCCAAGGGGTGACTGGCAGTGGGAGCTGGGGAGGAATGAGCCCCCGGCCTCATGGCTTTTGTGCCCGAGGTCAGACACCCTTTCCTAGAGATGGGAGAGCACTGAGAAGCTCAGAGGAGCCTGTGTGGCAGGTGGGCTTTGACCCAGGCCTCCCTCCTGGTTCCCTGAGGACAGAGGGAGCCCTGGGGTCTCGTCTGCCTGCGCCGCTCAGGGCCCACAGTCAATCTGTTGAAAGGAGATTGAGCGCCTGACTCAGTGAGTGGGCCGTGAGCACACGAGCAGCGAGGCTGTGGAAGGCTTGGCCCGAGGGGCAGATGCCAAGCCGGTGTCCTCACTTGCTGCGTCCTGGGAGCCACTCACCGCCTCCTTGCTGGCTTAGCTTATGCTCCTGTGCGCCTGGAGGAGGGCGCCCGCGCGTGGGGTAGCAAGGGTGCCGATGGCTGCAGGGACACACACTCCTTAGTGATGGTGAAGCTGCCCCGAGGACGGCAGGTGTAGCCTCATCCCACAGAGGGGGAGACGGGGAAGCTTGGCTGCAGCGGTGGGGTCCTGCTTGAAGCCCCCACCTCATCTGACATGCTCTGCAGAGATGGTGCTGGCACTGCCAGGGGCAGGGCAAGTGGGATCCATGCAGGAGGAGTCGTGGCCTCCCTCTCCATCCCACAGACCATCCCCAACAGTGCACACGTGAGACCCCGTAGGGCAGGGAGCTGTCCCTTTGGGACAAGGCCCCTCCTTTGGGAAGGGGGGTCACCCACAAGCGGCTCTTTTGGGCTGGTCTGTGGCAAGGGAGAGAGGTGGATGGGAGGCAGGAGAGAGGCAGGTGGCGCCTCCTCAGCCCGGAGCCCCCTGGTCCTCTGCACTGACACAGGGATGGTGCTAAAGGCAGGGCCTGGGCAGAGACGGGTGGCCCCAGAGCAAGACCCTCCCACTCTCAGGAGGGTGTGGTCTTCAGGGCAGCCCACCCAGCCCTCCCGGCCCTCCCTGCCCCAGCAGTGGGAACGGGCCCAGTGAGCTGGCAGCCACTTCTCATGAATATGCATTGGTGAGGCCTGCTCCTTTGTGGGCCCCTATGCTCACCCCCTCCACCCCCCACCCCCAGCACTTATCTCTGGCGGTGAATAGGGTGCTATTGTGGGCAGGGCTGCAGAATTTTAATGACTTGCAAAATATAGTTAATTATGTAAAAAGACATCTTCTGCACTTTTTCATGTAAATGAGACAAATTAATTGGTGTTCAGTAGTTTTGAGAGCACCCGGTCCCAGGAGGGGAGGAGGGGAGACCTTGACAATTCTGAAGAGTAGGTGCTTGCCAGAAAGAAAGGTAAGAAAGGAGAAACAGAGACGGGTAATTTCTGATCCATTTAGTTAATCCCATCACTAACCCCGCCCGGGTTTGTAACTCAAACCGTGAGAAAGCTCAGGCCTTGCGTTCTCAACGCTGCCGGGAGTCACCGAGCAGCTCAGGACCTCGGGTAGGGGGGCAGCCGGGAAAGGTGCTGGGGGTGGATCAGAACACCCAGGGGGCACTCTCTCCCTTCACCTCGCTGGACCCTAGCCAAGTTCCGAACAGTGGCCCTGAGGGTTGGCAACACTGCTGGCCACTGTGGGGGCTGGGGTGGGTGGTGTCTACAGTGGTTCCAGGTGAGTCAGAACATTCGAGTCAAATAACATGCCACTTCAAAGGACTTGAATAGACAGTCTCCAAAGAAGACACTCACACAGCCCATGAGCACAGGGAAAGCACTCAACATCGTTAGTCAACAGGGAAATGGGAATGAAAACTGTAATGAGATTCCGCTTCACCCACTGGGATGGCTGGAGTCAAAACCGCAGGAAGCAAACGTCTCCAGGGTGTGGAGGAGCTGGAACCCGGGTGCGCTGCTGGGAGTGTCAAACGGTGCAGCCGCTGGCAAGCTTGGTATTGTCTCCAAAGGTTAAACAGAGTTACCAGATCAATCGAACAGCTTGTCCCTGGGCGTCCTGGGGGTCAGATTCCTCAAGTGTGATCAACACTGTGGGTCAGATTCAAACTTCCTATTTTTAGTGGTGTTATTTTTTAGAAGATTTTCGTTTCACTTCTCCCCGGGGAGAAACATTTATGTCAAGATAGCCTGCAGCCTGGGATGGTCAGTGCCTCAGATCCGCCAGCCGCTGACTTATTGGAGCCGTGTAATCTGCTGTCTATGGCTCCTGGATGTTCCTCACGTCACCAGCCCCTATGGTGGATGCTACGACGCCAACGCAGACATGGCTATTCCTGGAAGTGCGTTTGCTACAATTGTCAATCATCATGGATCTCGCTTCAAAAGGAGTCTTTTTTGGAAAAATCTGCTGTTTCATGTTACCTCTCAGTGTGCGTGCTCAAAACTTCCAGTCCGTTGGAACAGATGTGAAACACAGTTCAAGGGCATGAGAGGAGTTCGTGGTGAAGAGTTAGACTCATACGGGGCTGAATTTACCTGGTGTGATTGCTTTGGAAAGAATGCTTTCTATTCCCAGTTATTCCGCATATGTCAGAGCAATTTTCTGTTAACTAATATGATGTTTTGGCTTTAGTATGTTTTAGTAAAAACATCCAGGGACAAATTCTTCCATTGAATACATCTGAGAGACACATTGTTCAATTGATCTGAATTACCACATGACCCAGGAATTCTACTTCTGGGTCTACACCCCAAAGGATTGAAAACAGTGTTGGCAAGAGATATTTGCACCCACTTGTTCATAGCACTGTTGGAAATCATCAAACGGTGGAGACAACCCACATGTCACTGGGTGCACGGAGAAACAAAACCTGGTGCATCCATGCAACAGGACATTAGCCACAAAAGAAGACATTCGGACACAGGTCACAATGTGGGTGAACTTTGAAGACATGATACCAAGTGAAATGGGCCAGTCATAAAAAGACATACACTGTAAGATTCCACTTATATGAAGTGCCTGGAGAAGTCAGATTCATAGAGACAGGAAGTAGAAGGGTTGTTGGCAGGGGGCTAGGGGGATGGGGACTGGGGAGTTCATGTTTAACAGGGACAGAGCATTTGTTAGGAAATATGGAAAGGGTTTTAGGCACCAATAGTGGTGACGGCTGCACAACACTGAGTGCATTTAATGTCACTGAACTGTCCACTTGCAAATGGGATCATTCATTTTGAAAAATCTGCCCGTTATCTACCATTTGCTGAGACCCCTGTCCAGGCCTGTGCCTGGCTGTGCAGTTGGGGAGGCAGGAGGAGGGAGTGAGGACCCCTTTGGCCTCCTCGTGTGACTGCCCTGTGGACAGCCCTGACTGGTCTCTGGCCCCTGCAGCGAAGGCACGAGCAGCTTCGGTGCACGGCGGTGCCTTCTGTCTTTGGCATGGCCTCCTGGCTCTGTTTCTAGAAGCCATCAAAGGTCACTGTATCTCCCATTCCCAGCCCTGCATCAAACCAAGCCTGCCCCACTTGGCTTATCTTTCTGAAGCCCCCTCGGCTCGCTGGGCCTGGGTCTGGGTGTTGCTTCCCCCCGGAGGCCTCTGCTCTCCCTGGGAAACACCGTGGGAGAGTGGCCAACAATGGGCTTCTATCTCCGGGTGAGAAACCAGATCTGGCTCAGCTCAGCATCCACCAGCACCTCATTCTTATCGCACCAGGCTGCCCGGCTAGTTCCACTTAGGATGAAACCCGACCTGCCCATGGCTGTCAGAGCCTTGCTGGCTTTGAAAATGAGAACGAGCAAATGGCATCAACTCCTTCAAAGCTCTGACAGGCAGCTTAGCTCCCTGGATCTTTCCCAAAAGCTTTCAGAGCCCCTGGGGGCAGGTGGCGGGACCCTGGAGACCTGCACGTGGGTATATGGGGAGCCTGCTGCCTCTGCCCCGTCAGCTGCACCTGCTGCAATCTCGTTTCCAGCCAAAGCCTCGGAGAGAGTGTATCCCAAAGCAGCAGGCCTTACTGCCACCCAGACAGGCTACTGGAGCCCTGGACCAGAGCCACAGCCGGCACCGTGGCACCCAACGTGGGGGAGGGCGGATCTTGGACCACGCCCCTAGCCCCCGGCTGGCAGTCCAGGGAGGAGTCTTCCTAGGAGGGCAGCCTGAAACTGAGCCCTGGAGATGGGGTCATCCCAGCAGCGTTGGGTCCTGCTTCCCCAGAACTCCCCACCATGCTTAGATCTTAGGATGGAGCACAGGCGCCAAAGCCAGACCTGCTCAGCACAGCCTGGCCCCAGGGCATTAGGTGCAAAGCTCAGGCCACTGGAGAACAGAGCTGACCACAGCCTCCCAGGACACGGCCCCACAGCTCAGGGCCTCCCGTGACAGCCTGGTCCATGTCCGACCTTTTCAGGCTGGGGAGTGGCCCTTGCCTCACTGGGCAGTGAGGATGCTGAGACGCAGCTGGACCAGTTCCTCCTGCTGACCATAGCTGGCTCTGGGCACTGCAGGCCTCCGGCTCAGTCTGCCGGGAGGGCAGAAGGACAGATTTCCAGAAAGGGGCTTGTCCTACATTGCCCTGCTGGCACACCCCACTGTCCTGAAGAGCTGGCCAGCCTCAGCTCTGCAGGCCAAAGGAGCAGCTGGGCAGGAGCTGCCCACCCAGACCTAGTGACCACCCAGTCACCCCAACCACAGTGGCCACTTAGCTCACACCGAGGCTCTGCAAGGCCAGTCTTTAGCTGGAGTTGCACTAACCTCCTTCTGCTACTGCTCCCTGGCATGAAGTCATCTGATCAGGAGTCACAATATGCCCTGAGAAGAGCATTCACAGATGTGGAAAATGCTGGAACAAAGTGTAGTTTCTGAAGCCCACGGTGTCGTAGAAACTCCACGAAACACTAGCATGCTTAGCTAGGATATTCCGAAATTGCAGCAGCCTCACTACTGCTCGATTCTCCCTAGGGGCTCATCCAGCCTCTCCCCCCGTCTTCTATTAATCACAGCCACAGTCTAAGGGGATTACATTCTGACCAACACAAAATAGCACTCTCTGCTCAAAGTTAGATTATTCGGGCTAAAACCAATTCCCACCGTAACCGATTACTGTCTGTTAATTAAATGACGACTCAAGGTAGTTAAGTTAAAAAGCGAGGCTACTGAAAGACGCGCCGGAGACCAGCCCCCAGGCCTGCAGCCCAGCACCTGCACCTCCCAGCACTCAGCGCTGAGCTCAGCAGGAGTGCTGGGGCCTTGCCATCCCGCCTGACTTAGGTCCCGTTTTGTCCTCCTTGGAGCACCTTGTCCTAGAGGCTGAGGCGAAGGCTGCCCCTTCCCCAGGCAGACCCCATTGCCAGCGGTGAGGTCCCTGCCTTTCTCCTGCACTGGCCTGGGTCTATTTATCTCAGGGTCCTATGGTGAGACCTAGGGCCTGGCCCTGGGAGGCACCCAGGAAATGAGCCAGGGAGGAGGGGAGGGCTGGGGAGAGAGAACAGGGGAAGAGGGAGAGGGAGGAGGAATGGGGAGAAAGAGAAGGAAGAGGAAAGGAGAGGCCTGGGGCCTGGTGCAGGAACCCACAGCAGGACTGAGACCCTCTGTTCAGTTTGGGAGTCAATGCCCAGCTGTTGGGGCGAAGGCTGAGGGCTGTGGGGGCCCATGTGCTCACTACAGAAACCAAAGCGGTGCTGAAGTACAGGGCGGAACTCACAGGGCCCCTCTGCTCTGCTCTCTTTTCAGAGTAATCACCCTTAACAATGAGGTTTTCTCTTTTTTTGACACATTTGCATATGTTTAAGGTTGTGTGCATATAAATATAACCTTAGTTTAACACATAGATATGCTGGCTTTTCAAGGTAATAATGTGTTTTAGAGATGTGTGTCAGAATAGAAGGAACTCATTCATTTCAGCCCCCACATGCGGATCGTGATGTATTTCCCTATGTGCATGCATATCAGTAGTGCTGCACTATTGACAAGGATTGAGTTTTGTTGCCTCCCGTGCACCCTTTGATGTAAGCTCTGTCCATGGTCAGCCCCATGAAGTTGAGGATTTTGTCTGTTTTGCTCACAGCTGTGTCCCCAAGGTAATGCCCGACTGGTCACAGCCACAGCAAACTGGAACGTGTGTGTCCACAAATATTCCTTAAATGGAATGTCTGGGTCCATAGCCGTGTCAGTAGGACGTGGATCATTTGGACAGAAATTGTGCCGTTGCCTCTCCAGGCTGTGCACCCTCGTGCTTCTGACAGGACCAGGCATCCCACCCCAACACCCTCAGCCTCTATACTTCTGCCCCTGCCACCCACTGTCGCCTCACCTGCGTCCCCTGCTCCCCAGCCAGCCCAGCATCTCTGGATGATTGCTGGACACTGGATGCCTGCCTCATTTTCCTTTGAGCCATTGGTCTTCGCTTAGAGACGTGAAGGGCTTATGCATTCCAGATACGAATCTTTTGTGTTTAATGTCACAAATATTTTCTTGCCCGCTGCCTCACTTGTCTTTTCACCTGAAATATTCACTTTGAAGCGATCTTTCAGCTTCTGAAAGTTGTTAAGATTCAAGAGGTGTAGAGATCTGTCAATATTTCCCTCAGCATGTCTGGGTTCAGAACTGGTGGCAGCGGATGTCTCTTCCCATGGACACGGGGCATTTTCTGGGCAGACGTGGCTTGTGTTCCCTGGGCTTTGTGCCTGTGGAAGGTTCCGGGCTTGGCAGCAGCTTGGCGACCCCCTGAAGCTCACTTCATTCATTCCCTCCTTCTGCCTTCACTCACAGAGTCACCATAGAGGTCCATGTTCCACCGTGTGGCCGCGCTGTGTTCCCTGCCAAATCCTCACCGTGGTCTTCATGTCACGAAACAAGCTCACCCTCGGTCTCTCACACTGTTGTTGTGGGGAGTTCCAAGCTCCACACCCAGGGCCAGGCTCTGAGCCGCTGACCATGGGAAGCCCAGTGAGGAGCTACAGTGAAGCCCTCCCGTCTGTGGGGAAAGGCCCAAGTCTGACCTTGGAGGGGCCAGTGATGGACCCTCGATGCCTCCGGGTGTGGTGGCTGAGAGGGACTCGTCCCCCAGCTCAGTTCCTACTGGAAGCAAAGGCTTAGCTGGAGGGCACGGGGCCTGGGAGAGCAGGGGGCTTTTGCTCACATGCCCCGGGGGGACTGGGAGCCCTTCCTTCCCCTGCCTGTGCTCGTGGTGGGGAGGCGGGCAGGCCACTGGCCCTCGGCCTGGCTCACGCAGGCTGCAGGCGGCTCTAGCTGGAGGGGCGACGTGACTGAGGCCTGTGGGAGCCACTCCACGGGGCTTGCTGGACTTGGGACTCGGGGCTCGAGAAGAGGAATTGGGTCACCCTGAGACACCAGCCTGGGCTGAGGGGGCCCAGAGGCAGGACCTGGCCAGGCCTTCCGCCCGTGGGCTCCAGCTGGCCAGAGCCAGGCCGAGTGTGTGAGGCCCGTGGAGAGCAGGGGGCCGTCTCACCAGGCCCTCCGTTCCCCAGCGTGGGACACAGCTGTTCCAGCTATTCCACACTGTCCAGCATCCAGGGGCCTGTAGATGCTGCGGACCCAGTCCAAATGCCAGAGCCGTGGCAGCAGAGACTCTGGCTGTGACAGATGACAGGGGGCCGAAGGGGCCTGGGGCAGGCTGTGGCCGTTCCCTGGGCACTGTGCAGCAGCCCCCTCCTCACATGGCCCGCCAGGAACCCCTCCACCCGCCCATCAGTTCAGAGAGGACAAAGGCCCCCATCCCTTCAGAGCCTGAGTTCCCGGGGCCCCTCCTGACCCCCGACACCCGACTGCAGCACCTTAGTAAAGGCCCTGCTCCCATCACTCCAGGCAGGGCTACGTGTTTCCTCCTGGAACCCCAGGAGGGAAGGACCTCAGCTCACCGCCCCCATCAGCCCGCCCGCGCCGTGGCTCTGCCTGGGTGGAGATTGGACCTCTGGCCTCCTGCCTCCAAGGCACTTGCCACCCAAGCACTCGGTGATGAACTTGGATAAAAAGTAAAAACCTTGGCAGCCAAGCCTAGGGGGTTCACCTCTTAATTAAGAAAGTGCTATTCTCTGGCAAAAAGCAAGTGAGCGAAATTACTCAAGTTTAACCCCAGCAAACCATAGTCTTGTGCGTCCACAGAAGCAAGGCTGAAGAGGCCGTTGGGGTGATGATATTTTCCGTTTCTGGTCTTTTTTTTTTTTTTTTTAACAAGTAAGATAAACCTCTCAGACTGCGTCCTCTCCCTCTTCCTCTCCCAGAGGAACAGAAGAATGGTCATCAGTGGAGAACGGCACTTGCAGGGAAGCAACACAGACGCCGGCTCCTGCTGGGAGGGAACGCTGGGCCTCCTCCTTGCGGCTTCCGGTGCTCAGAGAAACTTCTCTAGGAACGAGCTATCGAAAGGATCCCAGAATGCACAGTCTTTCTGTTTCTAGTCTTTTTTGTTTGTTTGTTTTTGAGACAGACTCTTGCTCTGTCTCCCAGGATGGAGTGCAATGGTGTAATCTCGGCTCACTGCGACCTCCGCCTCCCGGGTTCAAGTGATTCTCCTGCCTCAGCATCCCAAGTAGCAGGGATCACAGGTGCACGCCACCACACCGGGCTAATTTTCTGTTTTTAGTAGAGATGGAGTTTCACCATGTTGTCCAGGCTGGTCATGAACTCCTGACCTCAGGTGATCCGCCCACCTCAGCCTCCCAAAGTGCTGGGATTACAGGTGTGAGCCATGGCACCCGGCCAGTTTCTAGTCTTTTAAAGTAACTGCTGACCTTTTTTGGTTGTCTTGAAATAAAAATCAACTATACTTTAATGAAAACATTTGGTCAACTAGAAAAAGATCCATTGGATTCTTGGATTCAGTCTCTCATTGGTCCTTAAAACCAAGAAGCCCTGCCTGGGTGGGCCAACGGAGCTGCAGGTTGTACTGGGTGGCCCCTTGCCCATGGCTGCACATGGGCCTGAAGGGGACTTTGCTGTCCCTGCCGAAAACACATTTAAAAACCTTCCTTACTGTGCCAGGGTTCCCATCTGTCCATGCCTTTCAGTTTCATGTCAGGGTGACCATCCCAGTGGCTCACCCACCCCTCTGGATACCAGCCGGCCTCCCAGTGGCCTCTCGGTGGCTCACCCACCCCTGTGGATACCAGCCAGCCTCCAAGTGGCCTTTCTGTGGCTCGCCCGCCCCTCTGGACACCAGCCGGCCTCCAAGTGGCCTCTCTGTGGCTCGCCTGCCCCTCTGGACACCAGCCGGCCTCCCAATGACCTCTCCGTGGCTCGCCTGCCCCTCTGGACACCAGCCGGCCTCCAAGTGCCCCTCTGGACACCAGCCGGCCTCCAAGTGGCCTCTCCGTGGCTCTCCCGCCCCTCTGGACACCAGCCGGCCTCCAAGTGGCCTCTCCGTGGCTCGCCTGCCCCTCTGGACATCAGCCGGCCTCCCAGTGGCCTCTCTGTTGCTCAGGCTCATCCCAGACCTCAGAACACATGAGGCTGGAAAAGCATTTCTCCCCGGCCCACTCCCCTGCTCAGGTGGCTTTTGCAGCCCTCGTCACCTTGGCCTGTCGGGGGCAGCAGGGCAGGCTCTGGATGTAGGTCATGCTGTTGGCATGGGGAGGACCAAGCCCCACCCCCAGGGCCAGGCTCTGGGTGGCTGACCATGGGGAGCCTGTGGAGGAGCGAATCTGAAGTGTTCACTGGGAGGCCACACAGGCTGGGTGGGGGCTGAGGGAGGTGCTGGACCAGGCCTTTGGCTGGAGTTGGAGGTGGTGGGTCAGGTGCCACATTGTTCAAATGGATGTCGGGCAGTGGCCGATGCAGCCTCAGGGCATGTTTTCCTCCAAGTTGGCAGCCCCTGGGTCCCTCAGACATCGACACTGTGCTGTTCTAAGTGCAGATTCCTCCCATGCAGTGGATGTGGCCTGCGCTGGGTGTGCAGTCTGCCTGCGAGCAATTGAAACCTGGACGGGCTGAGCCAGGCCCTCTGGGGCTGGGGCTCAGGGGTCAGCAGGTTGTTCTAAGCTTCCCAGACGACCCCAGTGTGCAGCCAGGGCTCAGCATCCCTGTCCTGAGGCTGCTGAGCCGGCGGTGGTGCTGGGTGCCCCTCGGTGGCAGACAAGGCTGACTGCAGTGGGGCTGCCCACTGACCGCCTCTGATGGAAGGTAGAGGTACTCCCATGTGTCACCCCTTCCACGGGCTCCCCAACTCTCACACTTTCACACTTCCCTACACCCCACATCCGTCTTTCAAGGCTTTGGTCAGTGCCAGGAAGACTTGCTTGTCTGACCACATGCAGCGCTTCACGATTCTCCTCTGCATTCATCCCTCCCGGGTGCCGGCGTGCTCTGCTGTGGGCAGCTGCCTGTGTGCGGGACGGGGCTGCTCAGGGAATGGCTGCTCACACCAGCCCCGAGAAGGAGGGAATGCAATAGATGCTGCTGACCGTCCTCAGTGCAAACGGTCACCACTGACCGTCCCTGGCACACACGGTCACCGCTGTGTTGTATGTCCCTGTCAACACCTGGGGTTCTTGGCTCTCACGCGGCCTCTGTCATGGGACCCCATGTGGCCTCTCTGTTTGTTGCATTGCTCTGACAGGTGGGGCATTTCCCAGAGCTGGAGGGACAGGGACCCACTGGGCTGCCCAGAAAATTCCCCATTTCCAATCTGAAGTCTATTTGCTCAGATTAGATTCTTTACTTCTAATCAATAGAAACAATAAAAAATAATAAAGAATAGAAACAGGGCTTTCAAACATGCTGCAGCCAAAATCCCCTCCTGTTTCACTGAGGTTCTCAGCAGTGGCACTGCCAGCCTGCCCGTCCTCTCTCATCAATAGGCCAGCAGATGCTTGCAGAGGGGGCTTGCCCTGCTGCTAGGTGGCACAGAGAAGGGCAGAAGCAGGGCTGTTGCCAGGGCACACTGCGGCTCCCTCACCAGCGTGGTGCAGGGTGCGGTGCCCACGTATAAGCTGGAACCCCCATATTTCAGTCTGATGAGAACAGGCCAAAAGCTATTGCTTTGTTCCCGATCTTGCTAGTATTCCCAATCTCTCAGGCGCTTAATTCAAGCTATTTCCTTCCTCCCTTCACCCCTAGACACAGGCACAAACACAGCCAGAGGCACAAGGAGGTGAAGATCTGGGACTTGTCCCTCTCTGCTGAGCCACACACAGCTCTGCCTGTGTATTTTAATTAAATGCCCGGGACAAAGTATGAGTTCAGGTCAGAAACAAATGTATTCTGCAAGCACAACTGCAGGGTTTGTTGCTTCTGTTGTTTCAAACTCAGAAAGATTAGCTTATTCTTTTTTCCAAGGGGAGGGGACTTCGATGGAGTTTTTTCCTGGTTTTAGCAAGTCAGTTGTTCTTAAATTGCTGGTGAGCCTTTTATGTTATTTTTATGAAATATATCACACATTCAAGAAGTGACATAAAGCACAGCGTCCGGCCCAGCGAATGTTCACAAAGTGTATACATCCACGTAACCAGCACACAGGAAAACGCAGAGCATCTCCAGCTTTCCAGAAACCTGTCTATGTTCTTCTTAAAAGGAACCCCTAACCTGATGTCCATCACCAAAGGTGAGTATTGTCTGTTTCAAAGCTTCTTATAAAGGGAATGACATGGAGTGTTTCGTGCTGTGTTGGGCTTTTATTGTATCCTTCTCACTGTGTGTAGCTGTAGTTTGTGGAGTGTTTTGTGCTGTGTTGGGCCTTTATTGTATACTTCTCACTGTGGATACCTGCAGTTTGTGATTGTTCATGGCTGTATAGTATTCTGATGTGTGAATAGACCCATCTGATGGATACGGGCAACTCGATGGGTCCACAGGTGTTGGGGTAGTTAGTAGTTGGGGGCTATTACATTCATGCTGTTACGCACATTATCAGCACACCTTTTGGTGCATATATGGATGCATTTCTATTGGAAATATTTATATATTTATACACATGCAATTTATGCATCATAGAATATGAAAATATTCAATTTTAAGAAAACCCTGCCAAAGTGTTTTCCAAAGCAGCTCTTACAATTTACATTCCCATCAATACTGTATGAGAATTTCGACTGCTCAGCATTCCCCCGTGGGTTATGTTTGCTTGTTTGTTTGTTTAGTTAGAGCCATTCTGAAGTGTGGCAGCCTGAAGTTGCTCTTCCCTGGGGAGTGAGGATGCCAAGCACCTGTTCATGGGCTCACGAGCCCTGTGAGAGGCCCGGTTCTCAAAGCCATCTCTTCAGGTTTTTTGCTCCTTCTTGCATTCAGTGCCCGTCTTTCTGATTTCAAGTTCTTTTTATATTCTGGATTTGAGGCTTCAGTCAGGCATGCGTATTGCAAAAATCTTCTTCCACTCTGTAATTTGCATTTCACTGTTAAGTGTGTCTTATGATGAAATAAAATTGTAGTGCCGTAAGAATCACCAGTGAGTCTTTTACATTTAGTTTTAGACTCTGTGCATCAAAAGGGGGACCTTTGGAGACTTGGAAAGTCCAGACTTTCTGGACAGCACATGGAAAGGAGTGAGGCTCTGCAGCTGGAGGTGGCTTTGTGCCCACTGGGGCTGTTCACACGGTGGCCTTGGGGTGATAGGAGGACCAAGTGAGACCAGGCCTCTGGCATGCAGCATGGACGGCGAGGCTCTGAGGCAGGAAGGCTGTGCCCATGCGGGTCGCTGTGTGACTCTGGGGAGAGAAAATCAACTTGGTGAGACTTAGAGGATGGAGCACTTCACAGTACTGGCGTCTCCTGCAGCTTGTCCTGTGATCTAGGAGTAGACAGTCCTCATCTCTGGGCCTCAGTTTCTCGACCTGCATAGCCAAGGCATTGACGCAGATCTCTGAGTGCCTCCGATCTCCTGACCGAGGCTCGATCCTCCTTCCTTAGCCGTCTCTTCGGGGCTACCAGTAGAACGTGGCGATCCCAAGTGTGCCCGGGTCCCACTGCCCACAGCCAGCTCTCACTGGCTGAGCAGCCTGGGTGGGGTCACTGACCTCTCTGTTCCTCAGTATTCTAGGCTGTGACATGTAGGTGACAGCGGCCTACCCCGCAGTTGCAAGTGCTCACTGCAGCAGCAGGGTGAGCAGCCACCCTACTGGAGTTAACACCCCAGCTCCCTGAGGCCTGGTTTGGTACGACCGTTCGATGTGATTTGAAACCATAGACTTATCCATCACTTGACAGGGAGTCTTTAAAGGGGAATTTTAAAAGTAACTCTCAATTTTGTAATGTTATCAAACTTTATGGGTTTCATATTTCTCAGGAGCCATCTTTGGTAATTTATATTTTCCTAGAAAATTATTCAGTTTGTGGATATGGTAAAATTGCTTTCCACAAAATTATACACCAAAGTCTCTTGTAAGTTTTTAAAAAACTTCTATGGGTACATAGTAAATGTATATATTTATAGAACACATGCGATCTGTGGACACAGGCATGCGTGTGTAATAATCACTCAGGGTAAATGGGGTATCCATCACCTCAAGCATTTATCCTTTCCCTGTGTTACAAACAACCTAATTACACTCTTTTAGTTATTTTTAAATGTACAACAAATTATTGTTCACTACAGTTACTCTGTTATGCTATCAAATACTAGATCTTATTCATTCTATTTCATTATATTTTTGTACCCATTAACCATCCCCACTTCCCCCTACCACCCCCATTACCATTCTCTGCCTTTAGTAACCATCATTCTACTCTCTATCTCCATTTGTTCAGTTTTATTAATTCTTGGCTCCCACATATAAGTGAGAACATGCGGAGTTTGTCTTTCTGAGCCTGGCTTAATTCACTTAACATAATGATCTCAGTTCCAGCCACGTTGTAACAAATAACTGGATCTCATTCTTTTTGATGGTGGAATAGTACTCCATTGTGTATATGCACCACATTTTCTTTCTCTAGTCATCTGTTGGTAGACACAGCTTTCTTCCACATTTTGGCCATGGTGAGCAGTGCTGCAACAAACATGGAAGTGCAGATATCTCATGGATAGACTGATTTGTTTTGGGCAGACACTTAGTGGTGGGATTGCTGGGTCCTATAGTTGTTCTACTTTTAGTTTTTTGGGAAACCTCCAAACTGTTCTCCATAGTGGCTGTTCTAATTTATATTCCCACCAACAGTGTACATGGCTTCCCTTTTCTCCACATCCTCGCCAGCACTTGTTATTGTTTATCTTTTGGATATAAATCACTTTAACTGGGGTGAGATATCACCTTGTAGCTTTGGTTTGCATTTCTCTGATGATCAATGATATTGAGCACCTTTGCATGGACCTGCTTGCCATTTGTATGTCTCCTTTTGAGAAATGTATATTCAGATCTTTTCCCCATTATTAGATTTTTTTTCTGTTGAGTTGTTTGAGCTCCTTATATATTCTGGTTGTTAATCCCTTGTTGGATGGGTAGTTTGCAAATATTTTCTCCCACTCTGTGGGTTGTCTGTTCACTGTGTTGATTGTTTCTCTTGTTGTGCAGAAGCCTTTTAGCTTGATGTGACCCCGTATGTCCATTTTTGCATTGTTGCCTGTGCTTGTGGGGCATTTCTCAAGAAATCTTTGCCCAGTCCAAGGTCCTGGAGAGTTTCCCTAATGTTTTCTTTTAGTAGTTGTATAGTTTTAGGTCTTAGATTAAGTCTTTAATCCATTTTGTTTTGATTTTTTATGTAGTGAGAGATAGAGGTCTATATATTTTTTTCTTCTGGATCTGGATATCCAGTTTTCCCAGCATCATTTGTTGAAGAGACTGTCCTTTCCCCAGTGTATGTGCTTGGCACCTTTGTAAAAAATGAGTTCACTGTAGATGTGTGGACTTATTTCTGGCCCTCTATTCTGTTCCAAGTTCTATGTGTCTGTTTTTATGCCAGTATCACGCTCTTTGGGTTACTATAGCTCTGTCATAAAATTTGAATCCAGGTAATGGGATTCCTCTACTTTTATTCTTTTTGCTCAGGATAGTTTTGGCTATTTTGGGTCTTTTGTGGTTCCATATAAATTTTAGGATTATTGTTTCTATATACGTAAAGGACAGCATTGGTATTTTGAGAGAGACTGAATTGAATCTGCAGATTGCTTTGGGTATTATGGACAGTTTAATGTTGATTCTTCCAATCCATTAGCATGGAATATCTCTCCATTTTTTTGGTGTCCTCTTCAATTTCTTGCATCAATGCTTTATAGATTTCATTGTACTTATCTTTCACTTCTTTGATTAAGTTTATTCCTGGGTATTTTATTTTATTTGTCGCTATTGTACATGGGATTACTTTATTTCTTATTCAGATTGTTCACTGTTGGCATATAGAAATGCTACTGATTTTTTTTATTTTGTATCCTGCAACTTTACTGAATGTGTTTATCAGTTCTAATCATTATTTTGGTGGACTCTTTAGGTTTTTCTAAACATAAGATCGTATTATATTCTTCCTTTCCAATTCAGATGCCCTTTATTTTTTTTCTTTGTCTGCTCTAGCTAGGACTTCCAGTACGATGTTGAATAACAGTGGTGAAAGTGGGCATCCTTGTCTTATTCCAGGTCTAAGAGGAAAGGCTTTCAGTTTTTCCCCATTCAGTATGATACCAGCTGTGAGTCTGTAGCATATAGTTTTAATTGTGCCAAGGAATGTTCCTTCTATAACAAGTTTTTTATCATGAAGGAATTTTGAATTTTATCAAATGCATCCTCAGCACCAATTGAAATGATCATATGGTTTTTGTCCTTCATTCTGTTTATTTGATATATCACATTGATTGATTTGCATATGCTGAACCTTCCTTGTATCCCTGGATCTCACCTGGTCTGGTTTTGGTATCAGGGTAATACTGGCCTCATAGAATGAGTTTGGAAGTATTCCCTCCTCTTCTGTTTTTGAGAATAGCCTGAGTAGGATTGGTATGAGTTCTTATTTAAATGTTTGGTAAAATTCAGCAGTGAAGCCAAGAGGGCCTTGACTTTTCTTTTTTGGGAGACTTTATATTATGGCTCAATGTTGTTGCTTGTTATTGCTGTGTTCAGGTTCTGGACTTCTTCATGGTTCAATCTTGGTAGGTTGTATGTGTCTAGGAATTTATCCAATTTTTTCTAGATTTTTCAATTTATTGGCATATAGTTGCTCATAGTAGCCTCTAAAGATCCTTTGAATTCCTGCAGAATTGGTTGTAATATCTCCTTTTTCATTTCTGATTTTATTTATTTGGGCCATTTCTCCTTTTTCTTAGTTAGCTTGGCTAAAGGCTTGTTGATATTGCTTATCTTTTAAAAAAAAAAACAACTTTCTTTGCATTGATCTTTTGTATTTTTTTGTTTCAATTTCACTTATTTCTGCTTTGATCTTACTATTTCTTTTTTTCTACTAATTTTAGATGTGGCTTGCTTTGCTTTTCTAGTTCTTTAAGATGCTTCATTAGATTTGCATATGTTGAACCATCCTTGCATCCTTGCTTGATGTTTTTCTACTTTTTAAATGTTGGTGCTTATTACTATAAACTTTCATCTTAGTAGTGCTTTCACTGTGTCTCATAGGTTTGGGTATGTTGCGTTTCCATTTTCATTTATTTAAAGACACATTTAAATTTCCTTCTTAATGTCTTCGTTGACCCACTGGTCATTCATCACATTAATTTCCATGTGCTTGTATAGTTTCCCAACAATCAATAATAAGAGGAATTTGATACAAACTCCTCTTGCAATTGATTTCTAGTTTTATTCCACTGTGGTCAGATACTTGATATGATTTCAATTTTTTAAGACTTGCTTTGTGGCTTGACATATGGTCTATCTTTGAGAATGATTCATGTGCTGAGGAGAAGAATGTATATTTTTCAGCTGTTGGATGAAATGTTCTGTAAATATTTATTAGGTCCATTTGGTTTGGTTTATAGTGCAGTTTAAGTCTGATGTTTCTTTGTTGATTTTCTCTCTGGATGATCTGTTCAATACTGAAAATGGGGTGTTGAAGTCTCTAGCTATTATTGTATTGGGTCTACCTCTTTTTAAGCTCTAATAATATTTGCTTTATATATCTGGATGCTCCAGTGTTTGGTGCATATATATTTAGAATTATTATTTCCTCTTGCTGAATTAACACCTTTATCATTATATAATGAATTTTTTGTCTCTTTTTCTAACTTTTGTCTTGAAATATATTTTGTCTTATATAAGTATAGCTACTCTTGCTTTTTCTTTTGGTTTCCATTTGCATGGAATAGCTTTCTCTGTTTGTTTATTTTCCGTCTGTCTGTATCTTTATAGTTAAGTGCATTTCTTTTAGGCAACAGATGGTTGGGTCTTGTTTTTTTTTATTCATTCAGCCACTCTATGTCTTTGGAGGGTTTTGTCTATTTATATTCAATGTTATTATTGACAAATAAGGACTTACTCCTGCCATCTTGTTATTTGCTTCCTGGTTGTTTTGTGGGTCTTCTCCTTCTTCTTTCCTTTCTTCCCACCTTCCTTAATAGTGAAGATGATTTTCTTAGGTGGTATGTTTAATTTATTGCTTTTTATTTTTTATGTGTCTGTTGTATTTTTTTATTTGAGGTTACCATTAGTCTCTCAAATAATATTGTATAGCCCATTATTTTCAAACTGATGAAAAGTTAACACTGATTGCAAAAACAAACAAGCAAGCAAAGAGAAAACTAATAGAAACTCTACACTTTAACTTAACCCCCTGATTTTTAACTTTTTGTTGTTTCTATTTATATCTTATAGTGTCCATGTCTTGAAAAGTTGTTGTAGTTATTATTTTTGACAGGTTCATCTTCTAGTCTTCCTATTCAAAATATAAGTAGTTTACACACAACAATTACAGTGTTATAATACTCCGTGTTTTTCTGTGTACTTACAATTACCAGCTAATTTTGTACTTTTGGATGATTTCTTATTACTCATTAATATCCTTTTCTTTCAGGTTCTTTCAGGACTCCTTTTAGCATTTCTTGTAGGGCAGGTCTGGTTTTGATGAGATCTTTCAGCTTTTGTTTGTCTGCGAAAGTTTTTATTTCTCCTTCGTGTCTGAAGGATATTTTCACTGGATATACTATTCTAGGATAAAAGGTTTTTCCCTTCGTCACCTTAAATATGTCATGCTACTCTCTCCTGGCCTGTAAGGTTTTCACAAAGAAGTCTGCTGCCAGGTGTATTAGAGCTTCATTGTATGTTAGTTGTTTCTTTTCTTTTGCTGCCTTTAGGATTCTTTCTTTATCTTTGACCTTTGGGAGTTTGATTATTCAATGTCTTGAAATAGTATTATTTGGGTTAAATTTGCTTGGTATTCTATCACCTTTTCATACTTGAATATTGATATCTTTCCATAGATTTGGGAAGTTCTATAATATAATCCCTTCAAATTAACTTTCTACCCCGATCTCTCTCTCTCTCTCTCTCTCCCCCTCTCGCTCTCTCTCTCCTTTCTCTTTAAGGCCAATAGTTTTAGATGTGCTCTTTTGAGGCTATTCTCTAGATCTTGTAGGTGTGACTCATTCTATTTTATTCGTTTATCTCTTGTCTCTTCTGTGTATTTTCAAATGTCCTGTCTTCAAGCTCATGAATTCTTTCTTCTGCTTGATCATGTCTGCTATTAAGATACTCTGATGCATTCTTCAATATGTCAATTGCACTTTTCAGCTCCACAATTTCTGCTTGATTCTATTAAATTACTTCAATCTCTTTGTTAAATTTGTCTGATAAGATCCTGAATTCCTTCTCTGTGTTACCTTGGATTTTGTTGAGCTTCCTCAAACAGCTATTTTGAATTCTGTGTCTGAGAGGCCACATATCCCTGCCTCTCCAGGATTACTCATGGTACATTATTTAGTTTTTTGGTGAGGTCATGTTTTCCTGGATGGTCTTGACGTATGCAGATGTTCATTCATGTCTGGTATTGAAGAGTTAGATATTTATTGCAGTCTTTGCAATCTGGGCTTCTTTGTACCCATCCTTCTTGGGAAGGCTTTCCAGGTATTCAAAGGGACTTGAGTGTTGTAATCTAAGTCTTTAGTCACTGAAGCCATATCTGCTTTAGGGGACACCCTAAGCCCAGTAATGCTGTGGCTCCTGCAGACTCACAGAGGTACCACCTTGGTGGTTTGGGTAAGATCTGTGAGAATTCCCTCAATTACCAGAGAGAGACTCTTGTACTTTTTCCTTACTTACCTTCAAACAAATGGAGTCCCTCTGTCTATGTTGAGCTGCCTGGAGCTGGAGGAGGGTGACATAAACACTCCTGAGGTCACTACCCCTGGGACTGTGCTGTGTCAGACTCAAAGCCAGCACAGCACTGGGTCTCACCTAAGGCCTGAAGTGACCACTGCCTGGCTGCCATGTTTACTCAAGGCCCAAGGGCTCTACAATCAGCAGGTGATGAATCCAGCCAGGCTTGTGTCCTTCCCTTAAGGGTGGCAGTTTTCTCCCAGCCCCAGATTGGTCCAGAGATGCCATCTGGGAGCCAGGGCCTGGAGTTGGGAACCTTAGGAATCTACTTGGTGGTCTATTCTATTGCGGATGCGCTAGCAGTTAAGCCACAAGTCAAAGTCCTTTCCACTCTTTCCTCCCCTTTCCTCAAGCAGAGGAGTCTCCCTGTGGCCATCCCAATCCCAGACCTGTAGGGAATATTGCCTGGCTACCGCCAATGTTCACTCAAGGCTCAAGGGCTCTTCAATTAGCTTATGGTGAATGCTGCCAGGCCGGGGACTCACCCTTCAGGGCATTTGACTCCCTGCTGGCCCAGGGTAGGTCCATAAATGCCACCAAGGAACCAAGGCCTAGAATCAGGGACCTCAAGAGACTGCTTGGTGCTCTATCCAACTGTGGCCAAGCTGGCACCTAAGCTCAAGACAAAATCCACTTTACACTTTACTGCGGTGTCTCTCCTTTCCTCAGGCAAAAGGGGTCTCTCCCTAGAGCCCTATAGCCACCACAGCTGAAGCCAGCACAGCTCTGAGTCTCAACTAAGGCCCACGGTGAGTACTGCCTGGTTACCACTGCTGGTTATTCAGGTTTCAAGTGCTCTTTATTCAGCAGGTGATGAATCCTGCCAGGGCTGGGTCCTTCCCTTCAAGGTAGTGGGTTCCCTCCTGATGCAGGGTGTGTCTAGAAATGTCATCTGGGAGCTAGGGCCTGGAATGAGGACCTCAGGACTCTGCCCAGTGCCCTGTCTTGCTGTTGCTGAGCTGGTGTCCATGTTGCAAAACAAAGTCTTCTTGATTCTCCCCTCTCCTCTCCTCAAGGAGAGAAAGGGGTCTCTCCTGGAGTTTTGAGCTGCACTGCATGGAGTTGGGAGAGGGGTGGTGCAAGCACTCAGTCACTCACGCTGGTTTCTCACTACGTTTCATGTCCCTCAAACTTACTGGCTGTGAGCCCAGCATAACAGCAGGACTTGCCCAAGAGGAGTTGCAGTCCTTGTGGCCTCAAGTTTATTGAGGACTTGAGAGGTGGTGAGGCTTGCTGGAACTCAGGTTCCCAGCCGGGTCAGGTGATTCCCTTCTGCCTACGGCTGGTCTAAATGCTCCTTCCATGGGCACTGGCTGCATTCTGCCCTGTGTTGCTTTCTGCTGTGATGAGGCAGTTCTGAGTTCCAATGCAAAGTCCCACAGTCACTGCACTCTCCCTCCCTGAATGCACAGATTCTTTGTCCATACCACATGGCTGCTGCTTGGGGTCGGGGAAAGTGATTCAAGACTCTTTCCTGCCCTCTTCAGTGCCTCTTTCCTTAATATGATGTTAAAACCAGGTACTGTGATCACTCACCTAATTTTTGGTTCTTATTATGGTGTTTTGGTGTGAACAGTTGTCTAGTTTGGTGTTGGACGATTGGTGGAGGCTTCTAATTGGTCATCTTGCTCTGCCTCCTTATCTCTTGTGATTAAAAAAAAATTTCTTGTGCATTTCTGGTTAAACCTGTCAGCCTTCTTAACAGTACATAGTTATGCTTCCTGTCTTTATTCTTTTCCAGTTTTGCCAATGTCTTTCTTTCTTTCTTCTTCTTTCTTTCTTTCTTTCTTTCTTTCTTTCTTTCTTTCTTTCTTCTTCTTCCTTCTTTTTCTTTCTCTGTCTCACCTACCTTCCTTCCTTCCTCTTTCCCTCCCTCCCTTTTTTTTATTTTTATGTTCGAGGTAGGGTCTCACTCTGTTGCCCAGGCTGGTCATGAATGCTTGACCTTCTTTTAGTTTTTACTTCTTACTGTGTTTGTTTTTAAGGCATCTGCTCTTGACTTTGTAACCAGTTGTGATACAACAGACATTAACAGCAGAAATGGAAAAGCTGGGTAGATTGACACACATTCTCCTGCTTTCCCATCATTTGTTTTGTGGCTCCTCTTATGCATAATAGTGAATTTCACTTCTCTCTTTCTAACAATTAGAGCATTGAGAAGTATAAATTTTCTTCTAATTACAACATCAGCCTCATCTCATGTGTTTTGATATATGGTATCGTGGCTACCAGGACTTTACTGGATTTTTTGCTGTATTAGTCCATTCTCACACTGCTATGAAGAAATACCCAAGACTGGATAATTTGTAAAGGAAAGAAATTTAATGGACTCACAGTTCCGCATGGCTGGGGAGGCCTCAGGAAACTTACAATCATAACAGAAGGCAAAGGGGAAGCAAACACCTTCTTCACAAGGCTGCAGGAGAGAGAAGAATGAAGGAGAAACTTCCAAACCCTTATAAAACCATCATATTTTGTGAGAACTTACTCAGTATCACCAGAACAGCATGGGGGACACTGCCCCAGTGATCCAATCACTTCCCTCCCTTGGCACATGGGGATTACAGGTTCCTCCCTCAACACATGGGGATTATAATTTGAGATGAGATTTGAGTGGGGACATAGAGCCAAACCGTATGTTACAATTTTTTATTTTTTCATTAAACAAAGGGTTAAGAAATATTTTGGAAAGTTTCCAAGTGGTTTGGTATTTTTCTGTTTTCCCTCTTTTGTGATAGATATCTAACATTGCAATGTGGTCGGAGAATGTGGCCTGTATGATTTCAACATTTAAAAAATAATAATTTTCCAAGATGTTCTTTTTGGTCCAGGATCTGGTTTGATGCCCCAAGCCATCTCTCTCAGGTAGATATTATTAAATGACTCACAGGTGTTTGAAAAAAAAAATCCACCTGATGTGTCTTTGGGGAACAAAGTCTGAGCCACAGAGCCAAGTGTATTAATCATATCATCGTGTTCAAACCTCTTCTGCTCTTTATCTCTCAAGGCTGGCTGGGTGTTTGCAAGTCCCCTGTGTGTTCATTGCTTCTGAACTCTCAAAGTCTGTGATGTCTGACTTAAAGTGCTCCTGGGGATGCCCTGGTTAGAGACAGTGGAGTGGAGGAGGGATTCAGAACTATTTTAAGCAGGAGATGGGGCTCCAAAAACACAGTTTCCTCATCTCTGACACAGAAAGAGCAATTGTGAGAGTTGTCTGGAGGAGTGAATCACAAATTGATGATTGTAAATTGTATAGAATCATGCAAGGCACATAGCAAATGTTGGCTTTATATGGAATTGTAATTTTTTTTTTTTTTTTTTTGAGACGGAGTCTCGCTCTGTCACCCAGGCTGGAGTGCAGTGGCGCAATCTCGGCTCACTGCAAGCTCCGCCTCCCGGGTTCACGCCATTCTCCTGCCTCAGCCTCTCTGAGTAGCTGGGACTACAGGCGCCCACCACCACGCCCGGCTAATTTTTTGTATTTTTAGTAGAGACGGGGTTTCACCATGGTCTTGATCTCCTGACCTCGTGATCCGCCTGCCTCGGCCTCCCAAAGTGCTGGGATTACAAGCATGAGCCACCACGCCCAGCCGGAATTGTAATTTTTAATATGCAGAAAACGTTTTGACATCCTTCTACACATTTCCTAGTGGTTTTGTACTTTTTTCTGATGGCCGCACTTGCATCTCTGTTCTTCCTTTACTGTGCATCTCCCTGGTTCTGGGCTTCACACGGTGCATAGCAGAATGCTCCTTGGAACCCACATGGGCTGCTCTGAGGGGCTGCCTGAGCTCCACAGTGCTGCTGTGTTTGATTTTCCATAGCTTGTGAATGAGAAAGAGAGTTAGATTTTATCTTCTGACTCATTTGATAGTTGGATGCTCTCTCTCTCGGTCTTACTGTAATCA
Source organism: Hylobates moloch (assembly GCF_009828535.3). NCBI lineage: Eukaryota > Metazoa > Chordata > Mammalia > Primates > Hylobatidae > Hylobates > Hylobates moloch. The sequence continues at coordinate 1,683,513 of NW_026652276.1, forward strand.
GGTTTTATTTGGTCTTATTTTCAGTTATCTGTTATGCTTCCTGTTGTTTCACCCTTCCATGCTTTGCTATTATTATTCATTATATTGCTAAGGTTATTTTCTTGATTACTCTTTTTTTTGTAATTTAAAAGCAAAACACTTTTATTCTACCAAGTCCACCTTACTTAATCCACATATTTATACCTTTGTTTCTCTGCCAGCATTAATAATATACCAACAGCTGTCTTTCACCCCATATAAAATGAGAAACTTTAGCATGCTTGATTTTCTCCTTTCCTTGCTTCCAACACTCAGGTTTTGTTTGACTAACATGGACATCTTGTGCTTGATTTATGAACACATTTTATTTGTTATGTATTCTTGCAATAACTATTTTGGCCTTTGCACTCTATAAGCACATTAATCATCTGGACATTAGTGTATACCCTGCTGGATTGGATTCCTATTGCCATGTCTTTGGACCACGCCTTCCTTGTAATCTTTATTTTCATCCAGTTCTTGCTCATCTAACCTTTTGAGTCCTGTGTCTATGAACATATTTCTGTATCATCCTCGCAACGTAAACACTGGCCTGAGAGAATATAGAAATCTTGGGTGATGAATTTTGGCTCCTTGAAAGTCTGAGTTGCTGTCCTGTTGTCCAGTTGCATTTGGTGCCCTGAATGAGGACTATGATACTGACATTCCCTCCCTCTGCTCTTAACCATTGAGGTTTCTCCCCGAACCTGAATGCCTGTAGGACTTCTTCTTGATCTTTGAAATGTGAAGAATACCTCAAGGTTATCCTTCCTGTACCTTGGCCAGCCCTAATCTCAAGGACCTGTAATTGTTGGCTCACTTTGCTGTGCCACTGATGTCTTGTCTCATGAAACACTGGGCCCCAGTGTGAGGGTCTCTCTCATACCCAGGGCATCTTTCCCTCCTCCTGCCTGTGACCCTTGATGGGGCTCTTTGCCCCCATGAGACTATTTTTTCTGTTCTCCTCCCCAGTTCTCTGGGAAGCAGAGGAAGAAGCAGTGTTGCAACTTGGGCCCCTCCCTGTCATGATATGTTCTCTGTCCATTTTCCCAAATGACCCTCTCCTGCTCAGAGCCTACGGGCACAAGCTGAGACATGGATTGGAGGTGGTGATGGTTCATTAGTTAAGCCCAGCTTCTTTATATGGCCAGAATTGTGGCTCTTTTCCATTAACCCCACTACGTCCCCTTATGGCTGTCAAAAACTTCCTTATCCATTGCTGTGATCTGGCTCCTATATAGTCCCTGAGCCCTTTGAAACATCTACATGGCTCAGAACCCAATTGTAGACAAGGTTGATATTATTTCTTATCGTGATTCCAAGCCCCATTAATTAGAGGTTGTGGGAAGATTGTTGTACAGTGCCCTTTGAATGTCCAGTGAAGCTATCCACAAAATGCCAGGCTCATAGATGACCTCTGATTAATGAGAGTTGGAATGGGAACTAGGAAAAGACAAAGGGGTAGAAGACCAGGGACTTCAACAATAAATGGCTCTCTTAAAATGACTCTTGCCTGATAACTCCATACATTGTCTGGTCCAGTCAGAACATACCACTCGACAAACTTAAGAAAGAAGTTATGAAGGCTGATAATGGCTAAAATAGCTTTACTGGACTAGTTTTACTTAAGAAAGCAATTACAAACTTTGAACAAACAAAAAGACAAACAGACACTGCAATATATTTTTAAGCATTGAAGTACAACCTATAATAGAAGCTGAAGAAGACTCAGTGTTTGAGGGCAGCCTACAGTCTCCATGATGTAGGGAAGACAGAACTCAAGCAAAAAGTGTGGTATAGTTGTTTGGAAGTATCATAACGTGGCATTTGGGTTCCCAAAGTAGTTGGAAATTGAGGAAGGAAATCCAACAGGAGAGGGAGTCACAGAAGGGAGAGCCACAAATCTGTGTATAAACTCCCCTCAAATCCTTGGTGATGAATATAAGGGAGATCTTAAGGAGGTTGATGGGAAATTGAAGCTGGAAAGGCTGAATTGATGTTTCAGCTGCTGCTCACAACAGAAGAGCCAGATTTGCAATTCAAATCCTGCCAAGTTATAGGGGCTTAGTAAAAAAACCTTAGGAATTCCATTGAAATCCCCAAAGCATCATAACTTAGGAGTAAAGCCTATGTTCCAGAATTAAGACTTTCTTTTTTAGCTAAAGAAAAAGTCTAAATAGACTTACCCCCAAAAAAATGTTTAAATAAATCTCCACAAATACAAGATGATTATCTGGTAAATTAATTGCTTATTAGAAAAAATCAACAATTTTCACAGAAAGATAATAGAATCCAAAGTCTGAACAATAGCCAATAAACAATAAAAAATGAGTAGATATGTGAAGAAACTGAAAAATGTGAGCCATAGACAAAAGAAAGGCAATCAATGTAAATATACTGTGATTTGACCTATATTTTGGAATTAGCAGACAAATAATTTAAAATATTGTTACAGAAATGTTCAAGGAATTATGAGAAAGGCAGACTATAATGAGTGAATGGATGAAAGAATTATCAACACAAAATGGGAAAATATGTAAGGAACCAAATAGATACTTTAACACTTAAGTGTAAGATAGCTAAAATGAAAAAGTCACTGGATAGGCTTAGCAAAAGATTGAAGCTGGCAGAAGGAAACATTAGTAAACTTGAAAACAGATTTTTAAAATGACCAAATTTGAAGAGAGAGGAAAAATGTACAAAGAACAGTGCCTCATGACCTATGAAACATTATCAAGCAGCCTAATACACTTGTAACTGGAGTCACAAAAGGAATGGAGATAGCAAGACAAAATATTAGAAGAAAGGTAGAAATTCTCCTAAATATGGTGAAAGCATAAATGTATAGATTAAGGCCAATGAACCCTAAGTAGAATAAATTCAAAGCAAACCACTGCGGGGCACACCACAAACTGTTTAAAACTAAAGATAAAGAGAAAATCTTGTATGTATACAGCCTGAGGAAAATGGCTCATAATATCGCTGGGGAAAGTAACACAAATGATGGATGACTTTTCATCAGAAATGATGGAGGCCAGAAGGCAATGGAACTACATCTTTAAAGTATTAAAACTGTCAACCCCAAATTCTCTCTTCATTAAAGTAAGTGACATGGACAATTCCTTGGAAGACTCAAGTTACCAGTGCTGACCCTAGAAGTCGCAAAATATCTGAATAGCCCTATATATTACAGAAATTAAATGTATCAAAAACCTTCCCATAAAGTAAACTTCAGGCCCAATTTCACTGTAGAATTTTCTCAAACATTAAAGAAAAAAAAACTAATCTTACAGAAACACTTTCAGAAAACAGAAGAGAAGAAGGAAAACATTTAAACTTATTTTACGAGGTCAGGATGACCCTAATATAAAACCAGACAAAGATATTACAAACCAGTATCCTTCCTGATCACAGATGTAAAAATCCTTGAATAAATTTAGGAAATTGAATCCAGGAATATTTAAAAATAATAATATATTAGGACCTGATGAGGTTTACCCCAGAAATACAAGGTTAGTTTAACATTCAAAACTCCAGTTAATGCAATTCAGCACATTACCAGAAGAGAGAAAAAATGTAGGTTCATCTTAAGAGATATAGAAAAAACATTTGACAACACTTAACATCCATTTATAATAAAAACTCTCAGAAACTGGCAATAGAAGGAAACTTCCTCATAATGATAAAGGACATTTATGAAAAACTTACAGTTGGCCGGGCGCGGTGGCTCACGCTTGTAATCCCAGCACTTTGGGAGGCCGAGGCGGGCGGATCACGAGGTCAAGAGATCGAGACCACGGTGAAACCCCGTCTCTACTAAAAATACAAAAAATTAGCCGGGCGTGGTGGCGGGCGCCTGTAGTCCCAGCTACTCGGAGAGGCTGAGGCAGGAGAATGGCGTGAACCCGGGAGGCGGAGCTTGCAGTGAGCCGAGATCGCGTCACTGCACTCCAGCCTGGGTGACAGAGCGAGACTCCGTCTCGAAAAAAAAAAAAAAAAAAAAAAAAAAACTTACAGTTAACTTGATAGTTAATACTAAAATATTGAGTGTTTTACCCCTAATATCAGGAATCACACAGAAATCTGTTCTTACTACTACTATTAAACATTGTACTGTAGCTGCTAGCCAGTGTCATAGGACAATCAAAGTCATAAAAGTTATAGAGATTGGAAAGAAATAATTAAACTTGTTTTTATTTACAGGCGTCATAATTATTGACATGGAAAATCCTTAAAAAGTCAACAACAACAAAGAAATTGTCTAGGTATAATAAGTAAATTTATGAAGTTCACAGAATACAAAATCAACATAAGTAATTGCATATCTATAGAGTAGCAGCAAACATTTGGAAAAATAAAATTTAAAACTCTGATTACAATAGTGTTAAAAATATAAAACACTTAGGAGTAAAGTTAAACAGGTACATTATACTAGCATGCAGAAATATACCCTGTTATGGGCTGTGAGACTCAGTATTGTTAAAAATGCTAATCATCTCCAAATTGATTAATTGCTATCTCAGTCAAAATCCCAGGAGTTGAAGGGGGACAAGATGGCCAAGTATAGATAGCCAGGGAGAACTCCTACTGAGACAGAACAGAATATCAAGTAGACTGGCATACTCTGAACAGATCATCTGAGAGGATGTATTGAGGGTGGATAGAGAGATGACCCAGATGCTGGGACTGAATAGAGGAGGAACTGAAAACCCTGCACAGGGTTGCCAACCTCCAGGATGCATGCCAGGCCTTGATTGTCTACTAAGGAAGGGGTGAGTAGAGCAAATGTGGAACAGCCCACTCTTGGCACAGACCTCTAGGATTATAGCTGCAGGAAACACCATAACCCCCATGGATATTGTGTGGGCAGGGGGAGCTGCCAGAAAAGTAGGCAGAGACAGAACTTGAATCTGCATGGAGCTCAGGGGGGCTGGTGCAGGGGCAGCTATAGTGGAATATGGCCATTGGTGCGCATCCCCCAAGGTTCTCCATACTCTTTTAGGTGGCTTTTACCTGTGTGGCCTGCTGGACCTGGAAAGACCAGGACAAGTCTGCTCTGCACAATCCCTTGTCTGCTTGCCCTTCCCAAAGTCCCTGCCTGGCTGTGCTGGCATGCAGCACAGCCTCAGCTACCCTGAAGGACCATTTTGCCAGTGGCTACCATCACAGTGCTTTTGCCAGAGGCCCCCACCACCCCACCAGAGCTCTTTTGCTGACAGCCTCCCAGCAAAGTGTGTTTGCTCATGATCCTGCCACCGGTCCCTCCAGAGTGGATTTGCCTATGGCACCCTGACTGCTTGCTGCTGGAGCACTCCCTGCCCACAGTGCCCCCACTGGAGCACTTCCCACCCATGGAGACCCTGCTGCCCCCACTGGAACAATTTTGCTAATAATCTCCTGCCTGACTCATTCATCCATGACCCCACTACCACACCTCCAGAGCGGATTCACTGCAGTACTCCTGGCATCTCCATCAGAGCACTTCCCACAGTCCCTTCACTGCCCCTGCCAGAGCAATTTTGCTGCCGGCCTCCCACGAGAGTGCATTTGCTTGTGACCCTGCTGCTGCCTCCACTAGAGAGCTTATGCCTGAGGCACTCTTGCTGCCTCTGATGGAGTGCTGTTGCCAGCAGTCTGGGAATAGCTTGGCCACTCTAGCCCAACCAGGGCTTAACCTCAAGGGACCAGAGGATAAAGGCACAAGTCTGGTCCCAGTACCCAGGGTTAGAGGACACTGACCAGGAGCAAGGAGCTGGAACTTGGCCCTCTGAAAGCATCCAAAAATAAAGCTATTCAACTATACACAACTTGCAACAGTCAAGCCCCAAAAGGCAATAAAGAACATAAGAACAAAATGCCCCATCCAAAGAACAGCAACTTCAAAGGATAAAAGAACATCAGCCCTCATAGATGAGAAAGAACCAGTGCAAGAACTCTGGCAACTTTGAAAGCCGGAGGGTCTTCCTACCTTCAAGAAATCACACTAGCTCCCCAGCAATGGTCCTTGAGCAGATTAAAATGGCTGAAATGTCAGACATAGAATTCAGGGTCTGGATAGCAAGGAAACTTGTTGAGATATAAAGGAAGGTTGAAACCCAATACAAGGAGACCAGTGAAACAATCCAAGAGTTGAAAGATGACATAATCGTTTTAAGAAAGAACCAAACTGAACTTCTGGAAATAAAAAATTCACTACAGGAATTTCAAAACATAACTAGAAGCATTAACAACAGAATAGATCAAACTAAAAAAAGAATCTCAGAGCTTGAATTCTGCTTCTTCGAAGCAACACAGACAGACAAAAAATTTTAAAAAAAATTAAAAAGTAAACAAAAGCTTTGAGATTGAGAAATATAGCATATTGTGAAGAGACCAAACCTACAACTCATTGGCATTCCTAAAAGGGAAGGAGAGTGAGCAAGCAAGTTGGAAAACACATTTGAGGATATAGTTCATGACAATTGTCCCAATCTCACTGGAGAGGTCTACATGCAAATTCAAGAAATTCGCAGAACCTCTGGGAGACGCTATACAACACAACCATTCCCAAAACACATAGTCATCAGGTTCTCTAAGGTCCACATGAATGAAAAAGATCTTGGGTAGCTAGAGAGAAAGGGCAGATAACTTACAAAGGGAAAACCATCAGGCTAATAGCAGACCTTCCAGCAGAAACCTTACAAACCAAAAGGGATTGGGGTCCTATTTTTAACATCCTTGAAAAGAAATTCAAACCAAGAATTTTACATCCCACCAAATTAAGCTTCACAAGTGAAGGAGAAACTACACCATTTTCAGACAAGCAAATGCTAAGGGAATTATTATCACTAGACCTGCATTACAAGAGGTCCTAAAGGAAGTGCTAAACGTGGAAATGAAAGAACAATACCTGCCACCACAAAAGCACACTCAAGTACATAGCCCATTGACACCATTAAACAACTATACAGTCAAGTCTACATAACAACCAGCTAATAGCATGATAACAGTATCAAATCCTCACATATCAATATTGACCCTAAATATAAATGGGCTAAATGTCCCACTTATGGGGCATAGAATAGCAAGTTCTATAAAGAAGCAAGAAGGCCGGGCGTGGTGGCTTAGGCCTGTAATCCCAGCACTTTGGTAGGCCGAGGCAGGTGGAACACGAGGTCAGGAGATAGAGACCATCCTGGCTAACATGGTGAAAACCTGTCTCTACTAAAAATACAAAAAAAAATAGCCAGGTGCCTGTAGTCCCAGCTACTCGGGAGGCTGAGGCAGGAGAATGGCGTGAACCCAGGAGGTGGAGCTTGCAGTGAGCCGAGATCGCACCACTGCACTCCAGCTTGGGTGACGGAGCAAGACTCCGTCTCAAAAAAAAACCAAAACAAAACAAAAAAGCAAGGATTGGAGAAAGATCTACCATGCAAATGGAAATTTTTTAAAAAAGCAGGAGTTGCTTTTCTTATGCTAAATAAGACAGATTTTAAACCAGCAATTATACAAAATGACAAAGAAAGGCATTACAAAATGATGATGAAGCATTCAATCCAATAAGAAGCCTTGACTATCCTAAATATATACACATCCAACATTGAAGCAATCAGATTCATAAAACAAGTACTTGGAGATCTATGAAGAGAGTTAGACTACCACACAATAATAGTGGGGGATTTCAACACCCCACTGACAGCATTAGACAGATCATGAAGGCAAAAAACTAACAAAGATAGAAGGATTTAAACTGGACACTGCACCAATTGTACCTAATAGACATCTATACAACACTCCACCAAACCACAGAATATACATTCTTTTCACCTGCACATGGCACATACTCTAAGATTGACCACAAGCTTGGCCATAAATTAAATCTTAATAAATTTAACAAAATATAAATCATACCAACCACATTTTTGGACCACAGTGCAATAAATGTATAAATCAATACCAAAAAGATCTATCAAAACCATACAATCAAATGCAGTCTAAACAACCTGCTCCCGATTGACATTTAGGTAAAGAATAAAATTAACGCAGAAATAAAAAAAAAGTCAAGTTTCAGGATACAAAATTAATGCACAAAAATCAGTAGCTTTTCTATATACCAATAATATCCAAGCTGAGAATCAAATCAAGAATGCAATCCCATTTAGAATAGCCACAAAAAGAATAAAATACCAAGGAATAATACAGCTTACCAAAACGTGAAAGATCTCTAAAATGAGAATTACAAAACACTGCTGAAAGAAATCAGAGACAACACAAATAAAAAAAAAAAAATTCCATGCTCATGTGTAGGAAGAATCAGTATTGTTAAAATGGCCATACTGCCCAAAGCAATTACAGATTCAATGCTAGTTCAATGACACTACCAACATAATTTTCCATAGAATTAGAAAAAACAATTTTAAAATTTGTGTGGGACCCAAACAGATCCTGAATCACCAAAGCAATCCTAAGAAAAAAGAACAACACTGGAGGCATCACACTACCCAACTTTAAACTATACTAGTAGGCTCCAGTAACCAAAAGCTCATGGTACTGGTACAAGAAAGATACATAGACCAAAGGAACAGATTAGAGAACACAGAAATGAAGTCACACACCTACAACCATCTGTTGGTTGTAGGAAAGAACTCCCTATTTAATAAATGGTGCTGGGATAAGTGGCTAGCCATACACAGAAGATTGAAGCTGGACTCTACCTTTCACCATAAACAAAAATTAACTCAAGATGGATGAAATACTTAAATATAAGACCTAAAACAGTAAAAACCTTGGAAGAAAACCTAGGAAATAGCATTCTGAACATCAACCTTGGCAATGAATTCATACTAAGTTCCCAAAAGCAATGGCAACAAAAACAAAAATTTATAAGTGGGACCAATTAAACTAAAGAGTTTCTGCACAGCAAAACAAAAACAAAAACAAAAAACTATCAACAGAGTAAACAGATAACCTCCAGAATGGGAGAAAGTATTTGCAAACTATATATCCAACAAAGGTCTGATTGCAGAATCTATAAAAAATGTAAACAATTCAACAAAGAAAAACCAAATATGCTGATTAAAAAACAGGCAAAAGACATGAACAGACACTTCTCAGAAGCAGACACATATGCAGCCAACAAATATGGGAAAAAATGTTCATCATCAGTAATCATTAGAGAAACGCAAAACAAAACCACGATGAGATAACATTTCACACCAGTCAAACTGGCCATTATTAAGAAGTCAAAAAACAATAGATACTAATGAAGTTGCAGAGAAAAGGGAATGCTTATACACTGTAAGTGAAAATGTGAATTAGTTCAGCCACTGTGGAAAGCAGTGTGGAGATTTCTCAAAGAACTTAGAACTACCATCCTGCCCAGCAATCCCACTACTGGGTAGATACCGAAAGGAAAATAAATTGTTCTATCAAAAAGACACATGTACTTGAATGTTCATTGCAGCACTATTCACAATAGCAAAGACATAAAATCAACAAAGATGTGCATCAACAGTGGGCTGGATAAAGAAAATGTGGTACATATATACCATGGAATACTACGCAGCCATAAAAAGAATAAAATCATGTTCTTTGCAGCAACATGAATGTGGCTGGAGGCCATTATCCTAAGTGAATTAATTCAGGAACAGAAAACCAAATACTGTATGTTCTTACATATAAGTGGGAGCTAAACAGTGGGTACTTGTGGACACAAAGATGAGAACAATAGGCATTGAGGACTGCTTGAGTGGGGACAGAGGGAAAGAGGTGAGCATGAGTTAGAAGACTACATAGCAGGTACTATGCTTATTACCTGGGTGATGGGATCATTCTTAAACCAAGCTCAGTGACACACAATTGGCCCATGCAACAAATCTGCACATGTACCCCCTGAACCTAAAATTAAAGGAGAGGAAAAAATATCCCAGCAGTCATTTTGTAGAACTGACTTTTAATTCTAAAATATATGTGAAAATGCAAAGAGTCCTAAATACCCAGACAATCTTGAAGAATAACAAATTTGGAGTCATACTACCTCTTTTCAGGACACACTGTGTAGGTACAATAACCAGGAAGGTGTGAGGTTGGTGTAAGGTAGACACTTAGATCAGTGGACCCCAATAGAAAGTCCAGATGTGGACTTTTTAAAAAATTGAGGTGAAATTTACATAACATACAATTAGCCATTTTGAAGTGTCTAAGTAGTGTCAGTGCATTTATGTGTTGTGAAATCACAAGGTTAGTTGGTTTTTTTTTAACCAGGTGCTTGGGTAATTCAATCAGAAAAGGAAAATCTTCTCAACAAATAATGCTGAAACAAGTAGTTAGACAGATGGGGAGAACATAAATTTCAACTTCTCTCTCACACACACATACAAATTGGAGATCAATCATAGATCAAAGCATAAAATCTTAAACTCTAAAGCTTGCAAAAGAAAATAAAGGAAACTATTTCCTCAGAGAAGACACAAAAACATACAAGGGAACATAGATAAATTTGACTTTATTACAATTATAAACTCCTGCTCACATAAAGACACTGATAAGAAAATAAAATGTAATCCAAAGATAGGTAGAAAAGATTCACAGTACATATACCTAACATAGGATTTTTATGCTTAATATATAAAAACCCATACTAATCAATAACAAAAGTAAACACCATTAGAAATCATTAGACGTCATAAGTCAGAAGGGCGTGCAATGAAATGCACAATGATATAGCTTTTCACACCCACTAGATGGTTAAACATTTTTTAAAAAGACTGACAACACTTAATACTGGTGAGAATGTAAACAATAAGAATTCTTGAACACGCTTGGTGGGGTTTTAAAATTGTACAGCCACTTTGGAACACTGGTCATTTCTTATTAAGTTAAATATATATCTTTCCTATGACCCAGTAATTCTTCTAGATACTTACCCTAGAGAAATGAAAATACATATCCCCCAAAATACTTATAAAAGAATGTTTATAGCAGCTTCACTGATAATAGATAAAAACTGGAAAACAAGTCACATGACCTACAACAGAAAATTGGATAAACAAAATGGTGGTATAATCACACCATGAAATACTGCTTGGTAATGAAAGGGAACATGTGACAACACGGAGGAATCTCAAAAATACTACGTTAAGTGAAAGTGATACTGGGCAGGTGTGTTAGTCCATTCTCACACTGCTATAAAGAATTATCTGAGACTGGGAAATTTATGAAGAAAAGAGGTTTAATTGACTCACAGTTCCATGGGCTGTACAGGAAGCAAGACTGGGAGGCCTCAGGAAACTTACAGTCATGGTGGAAGGCAACGGGGAAGCAAGCACATCTGACATGGCAGAGCAGGAGAGAGAGAGAACAAAGAGGGAAGCGCCACACACTTTTAAACCATCAGATCTCATGACAAGTCACTCACTATCATGAGAATAGTGAGGGAGAAGTCCACCCCTATGATTCAGTCACCTTCTACCAGCCTCCTACCCCAACACATGGGGATTACAATTCGACATGAGATTTGGGTGGGGACCCAGAACCAAATCATATCATTCTGCCTGTGGCCACTCCCAAATATCATGTCCCGCTCACATTTCAAAACCAGTCATGCTTCCCAACAGTCCCCTAAAGTCTTAATTTATTCCAGCACTAACTCAAAATTCAAGTCCAAAGTATCATCTGAGACAAGGCAAGTCCCTTCTGCCTAGTAGCCTGTAAAATAAAAAACAAGTTAGTTACTTCCAATATGCAATGGGGTTACAGACATTGGGTAAACACTCCTACTCCAAAAGGGATAAATGGGCCAAAACTAATGGGCTACAGGCCCCCTGCAAATCTGAAGTCCAGCAGGGCAGTCATTAAATCTTAAAGTTCCAAAATGATCTCCTTTGACTTTATGTCTCACATCCAGGCCACATTGATGCAAGAAGTCGGTTCCCAAGGCCTTGGGGAGCTCCACCCCTGTGGCTCTGAAGGGTACAGCCTTCATGGCTACTTTCACGGGCAGACGTTGCATGCCTGCAGCTTTTGCAAGCACATGGTGCAAGGTGTCAGTGGATCTAGCATTCTGGGGTCTGGAGGACAATGGCCCTCTTCTCACAGCTCCACTAGGTAGGGCTCCAGTTGAGACTCCGTATTGGTTCCAATCCCACATTTCCCCTCTGCACTGCCCTAGTAGAGGTTCCCCATGAGGGCCCTGCCCCTGCAGCAGAATTCTGCCTGGACATCCAGGCATTTCCATATATCCTCTGAAATCTAGGTGGAGGTTCCCAAAGCTCAATTCTTGTTTTCTGTGCACCTGAATGCCCAAAACAACATGGAAGCCACCAAGGCCTGGGGCTTGCACCCTCTGAAGCTGTGGCTCGAGCTGTACCTTGGCCCCTTTTAGCCATGGCTGGAGCTGGAGTGGCTGGGGCTCAAGGAACCATGTCCCAAGGTTGCACAGAACAGTAGGGCCCTTGACCAAGCCCACAGAACCATTTTTCCCTCCTAGACCTCCAGGCCTGTGATGGGAGGGGCAGCCACAAAAATTTCTGAAATGCCCTGGAGACATTTTCCCCATCGTCTTGGCTATTAACATTTGGCTGCTTGTTGCTTATGGAAATTCTGCAATGGCTTGAATTTCTCCCCACTAAATGAATTTTTCTTTTCTACCACATGGTCAGGCTGCAAATTTTCCAAACTTGTATGCTCTGCTTCCCTTTTAAATATAAGTTCCAACTTCAGATCATCTCTTTCTTCACACATATGAGCACACACTTCTAGAAACAGTCAGGTTACCTCTTGAATGCTTTGCTGCTTAGAAATTTCTTCCTCCAGTTACACTAAATCTTCTCTTTCAAGTTTATAGTTCCAAAGATCTCTAGGGCAGGGGCAAGATACCACCAGTCTGTTTGCTAAAGCATAGAAAGAGTGACCTTTACTCCAGTTCCCAATAAGTTCCCCATCTCCATCTGAGACCACCTCTGCCTGGACTTCATTGTCTGTATCACTATCAGTATTTGGTTAAAAACATTCAACAAGTCTGTAGGAAGTTTCAAACTTGCCCTAATCTTCCTGTCTTCTTCTGAGCCCTCCAAACTGTTTCAACCTCTGCCCATTACCCAGTTCCAACGTCACTGCCACATTTTCAGATATCTTTATAGCAGTGCCCCACCTTCCTGGTATAAATTTTCTGTATTAATTCATTCTCACATGGCTATAAAGAATTACCTGAGCCTGGGTATTTATGAAGGAAAGAGGTTTAATTGACTCACAGTTCTGCATGGCTGGGGAGGCCTCAGGAAACTTACAATCACGGCAGAAGGTGAAGAGGAAGCAAGGGCTGTCTTAAATGGTGGCAGAAGAGAGAGAGAATGAAGGGGGAAGCACCACACACTTCTAAACCGTCAGATCTCACAAGAACTCACTCACTATCATGAGAACAGCAAGGGGAAGTCTGCCCCCCATGATCCAGTCACCTCCCATCAGGTCCCTCCCCCAAGACATGGGGATTACAATTAGAACTGAGACTTGAGTGGGGACACAAAGCCAAACCATATCAGCAGGTGAGCTACAAAATTGGAGCTTAGCCTGAGAGGGTTCTTGGCTTTGCCCAGGAAAGAATTCAAGGGTAAGCCAGTGGTGTTAGACAGCAAATATTACTGAAGCAGTGGTGCATGGCAGCAGCAGATGTGCTGCTCCTTTCAAAGCAGGGCTACCCCAACAGGCAGTGCGCCCAGAGTAGCAGCTCAGGGGCAGTTCTGCCATCATATTTATACTCACTTTTATTTACATGCAAATTAATGGGTGGATTACGCAGAAATTTCTAGAAAAAGGCTTGTGGCTTCCAGGTTGTCAGGTCATCACCATGGAAAGAGGTGATGCCTTCTGGTTGTTGCCATGACAATGGTAAAGTGACATGGCACTGGTGGGCCTGTCTTATAGAAAGGTGCTTTTTCCTCTTCCCTGTTTCATCCTGTCTTCAATCTGGTACACAGCTCAAGTGCCACTTCCAGAGTCAAGTCCCACCTCCTACCTCAAAAGCAGCCAAACACAAAACAATCCTCTTTATGTAATTCTATTTATATGAAGTCCAAGAAAAGGCAAAACTCATAGACGCTGATGGAAATTAGGAAAAGTTTTGGCTGTAGGGGTGGAGATTGACTGGAATTTGACTGGAAGTGGGCAGAAGAGAACTTTATGGAGCCCTGGAAATGCTCTGTCTTGACTGTACTGCTGGCCCTGGGGATATAAAGCCACCAAGACTCATCGGATTGTGCCTTGGAGCATGTGTGCACTCTGCCCTATGTAAAATGTCCTTCCAAACAAGTGGTAATAATGAGGTCACCTGTATGTCCACAGTCTTGTAACTTGATCCAGTCACACAGGGCCTATTGGGATTTTCATGCTGGTCACAGCACCATAGACATACTCCATGGAATCATGTCAGCAGGTGCTCAGTGCCCAATCCAGGGTCTGGATTTGCTGCCATTTATGTAACTCACCCCAACGAAGCTTTGGAGAACAGAGAGGGAGCTGCCTTTTCCTCACAGTTCAAAAGGACCCTTCACTCTGCCTCTCCACATTCACGTTCACAGTGGTGAAAAATACCACACAGACCCTGGGCCATCTCCCTGTTTAATGGAGTCTTGAACGGACACCTGACATGAAGAGCCTATTGTGCCCAGCACCCTGATTTATTAGGCGGAAGCTGCAGGCCACCACTGGCCACACTTTGGTCAAAAGAAGACAAAAGGAGGAGGTGTCCAGAGACAACCCCAGGTCAGGCTTCACTGTGATGAGCAGAGGGAGCCCTTGCAGGCAACCTCTTTGCAGGAATTCAAGTCCAGGCAGCTGGCTCGACAGTGCCCAGACATGGTCACAGTTACTCCTCCAGAGGGCTCTGTGACCCCCAGCATGGGCCTTGGCGGGGGGAGCTCAGCTGTATCATGTGGGCTCAGTCCCTGGAATCAGGAACCAGCCTGATGACCCTCCAGGCAGGGAATTGACAGCTGAGGCCTGCAGATCACCTCTCTGGGACATCACCCAGGGTCATCCCAGGTGGCCGTGTGGCCTTCCCAGCTACGCCCAGCCTGGCAGAGTGCACCTACTCCAGGCTGCCATGTGAGAAAGGGGACAACGTCATAGCGCTGTGGCAGGCCACCCACCTTCTGCTGGGGCTCCGAGGTTTCCAGCAAGCCTAGTGTGCAGTGAGCAGTGTGGGGATGGCTGTCTGGGCCACTGCTGGTCACAGGAGGCCAGGGCTGGCCCTGCAGGCCACAGCACCCCTCATGGGCATTCTCTTCGTCCTCGTTGGCCTTTCTAAGCTCTGCCCCTCCTCTGAGTGCTCATTTCTGTGCTAAAATTATCTGGCAAATTCACTTCCACTCAGGCATCAGAGGAAAGACGTGCAGCTCCTCCAGCAGGAGGGGCAACAGCCTGGGGTTTCCTGAAATCCAGGCTCCTGGCCTCTGACACGGGAGGGTGCCTCCGAGGGCTCTGGGCCTCGGAGTAGGTGACGTTGCACAAAGAAGTGAGATCCTAGCTGGGCTGCGAAAAACTCCCCAAGGGATGTCCAGCTCAGGCCAGGAAGTCCTAGAGGGGTCCTGGAGGAATTGTGGGAGGGGCTGACTCAGGCGTGTAGACCACAGAGAGGTGAGAGGTGGGGGCGGTATTCTTGGCCTGGTTGAAGCCCCTCCCTGACGCCACTCTTATCTCAAGTTGGGGCTGAGGTAGGGGGCTGCGCAGCCCCAGGGCACAGAGCCAGCTGCGTGGCTGCCTCAGTCCTTCAGCAGTGGAGATAAGTCACAGTGGCTGTTTCTGTTGTGTTGTCAGAGAGCAAAAATAGATTGTGTCTCCCTTTCCCAGAAGGGCCCTGGCATGGGCCTGGGCCAGGCTGCTGTCTGCCCTTGGCCTTGGGAGGAACGATGCCTGGCCGAGTGGTCAAGAGCATGAGTGCAGTTTGCCTGCTCCCCGCCTCCTCTTGCTCATGGGGGAAACAAAAGGCTGGCCGGGGAGGGGCTCCCTAGGCCTGCCCCATCCATTCTCCCCCAGGGCCTCAGGCTGTGAGGGCGGTGGGGATCCCTATACTCCACATCCAGCTCCATGGGGCCTCAAAGGTGGGGCTCCCTGGGAATGCTGGGCTGAAAAGCCCTAGGACCCTGAACCAGACCCAGAGCAGGGTGGTCTGTGCTGCAGGGCTCGGGCAGGAGAGTGAACCCACACACACTCAGCCGCCTCCCAGAGCTCTCAGGGACGCATAGTCAGCTGGCGATCAGCCTGCGGGAGCAGGTCTGTGAGGATGGGTGGGCTCCCTCGGGGAAGACCAGCAGGGGCTCTCAGGGCGCGCTTGGGTGAGGGTGAGCTCACCTTTGACCTGCGAGCTCCAAGTGGCACTTGGCTGGAGCTGTTTCCATGGCCTAGGTGGACCCCCAGTCTATCTAGCCAGGGTGAGGGAGGGTACCGGCCACACTGTCCAGCCCCCAAGTTCCGTTCTAGCGTCCACTGAATGAGATGGGGCACTGCACAGGGTCCACCCTCTCTGGACCAGATGGGGGGACCCCGACGAACCTCTCAAGTGGAGGGACAAGGAGATAGAGCGGCTTGCTCTGCAGGGTACCACTCTGCCGTCTCCGTCTCTGAGCTGGAGCTGCTGTGGGCTGTGTCTCTCCGCAGGCCGATGTGGACCCTGGTGCCTCCTTTATGGTATAGGGCACTGTGAGTTGGGCAGAGCGGGCATCTTCCTGACCCAGGGCATGACGGCTTCCCAGTGGGGGTGAGTGGGACTGCAGCTGAGCTGGGGTTTGGGTTCCCAGCAGTGAGGGTCCCTGGTAGGATCGGGCACTCCCTGTCCATATGGAAAGCAGACACGGTGCTCTGTCACCTGACAGGTGAGCTCTGTAGAGTGTCGGGGAGGCCAGCTGGGGCCCTAGTGCATGGTGGTGTCACGCGCTGGTCTCCACCCATTGGCACAGGGACCCGCCACCCCCCAAGCCTTGCTCCAGGTTCCTGACTCAAGCCCCTGGAGGAGGCCTGTGTGGAGACGGTCAGGGGCTCAGGGTCCCTGAGAGCCTGGAGCTCTGGAATCCGGAAGGCTGCTCCTTCACGTTCGCCTGGCAGGGGCCGAGGCTGCAGTGAACCTGAGGGTTTGGGGAATCAGCCCGCACTTCAGGCTGCGAATCCCTGGGCTCCTTCCCGCTCCTCGCTCTCCGCCGCCCCCGGCCCCCCATGTGTTTATGCCCCACTTATCTCCCGCAGCACATTTCGGAGGTGGGTGTAAAGAAAATTCTGATCTTTTAAAATAGATTTCACAGGGGAGGTGGAAAGCGGGAAGGAAGGGATGAGTTTGTCTTGCGTTTGTTTTTAAAATAGGCCAGTGTGAGCCTGGTGTTTACGGCCGGCTGATGGTGTCGCCACATCGTCCGTTCCAGCCCCCAGGACAGTCATTTCTGCTGAGCCCACGCACCATTTCTTGGCTTTTTGGTTCTCAAACCCAGGGCTGCATGGCCTCACGATATTTGTGGTTGTGTGTGTGTGCACATGCGTGTGTTTGTGTGTGTGTGTGTGTGTGTGCACGCGTGTGGAGGTGGGTGAGCTGAGAACGAAGCCTTCGGGGAAGCCGGGCGGACGGCACCACCCGTGTCACCCTCTATCCTGTGTGTGCTCACACGTGAGTGACAAGAAGTAGCTGGGTCTGCAAATACTTGCCCTGGGTGGCTGTGGCTGGAGATGATTGGCCGGGGCTGATCAGCATCTTAGGGGGCCACACCGCTCCATCCAATGCGGGCCGAGTGGTCTTTGCACACACACAGTACTCAGGACATCCGCACCCTGACCTGCAGCTGCATCGCTTCATGAGGTCACTGAGGGGCGGCAGTCGGGCTGGAGGCTCTCGTGGAGGAATCCCATCCTGGCAGCTGGGTTTTCCTTCCTCTGGGCACCCCGAACTTTTGTGGTCACTAAGCCCTGACCTGCTGCCTGCAGCACCAGGACATCACCCATGGACATTGTGGGGCCTGGTGAAGCTCTCCTGAGCACCAGGCTCCTGGCAGAGGGGGCTCCTGGCCACCCAGAGCAGCAAGACCTTCCCTGAGCTGCTCCCCATAGGGGGCCAGTGAGCAGTGGGACCTCCCAGGTGCTGCTCCACCATCGGGAGCCAGTGAGACAGCAATCTGATGACAGACTCACCTCCTGGATCCAGCCGTGCCTGAAACCCATCTGCCACTTACACTTTCTGATTCCATAAACTAGTCAATTGTCACATTGTAAGTTTTGAAACAGATGTTAGTCACTTGCACAGGCATGAATCCTGACCACCGAGCAACGGATTTCCCACATGACCTAGACTTGGAGCAATGGTGACCAGCAATGGTGGAGCAGGACGTGGAAGATCCTGCTGCTCACTGTCGCCCCCGATGGTGGAGCAGCACATGAAGGATCCCACTGCTCACTGTTGCTCCAAGGGTGGAGCAGCTCATGGAAGGTCTCCAAAGAGGCTGCCTCCATCTGCCTATCTCTGCTCTGCTTCCCCTTGGATAGCTTCATTCTTGGACACGCTGTCTCTCCAGGTGACATGACGGCCATAAGAAGCTCCAGGCATAGAGCAACTCTCTATTTTCAATAACCTTCCAAGACTCTCAGGAATCAGAGTGGTCCACCTGGGTCATGTGCCCACCCAGTCCCTGTCTCCGGAGCTGGGCGGTGCTGATTGGCCAGCCTGGGTCATGTGTCTGTGGCCAGGGCTGCTGGACTGGGGAGAGGGTCATTTTCGGAGCAAACACAGAGAGCCGTTCCCTAAGAAAGAGAGTGAATGGTAGGCAGGCAGAAATCACATGCGCCCCCTGAGTGCAGCCACGCCTGGCGTGGCCAGCAAGAGCTCCCATGGAGAAAAACTATTTCTACAGGTAACAGCCCTCCTCAGGGATATTGGGGCTCCGCTTTCCAACCTCTTTCTTCCTTGGGAGCAAAAACTCTGTGGCTCCAGGACCTGCCTCTCTGAAAACCCCCGTAAAGCTTCAAAGGGGCCTGTCCACCTCGCCAGCTTTGATCTCAGGAGGAAACTCGCTCAGACACATGACCAAGAGGAATGTGTACGATTCCAGGTATGCACAGGCACCTCCCTGGGCAGAAAGCAAGGCGCTTTCATCACAGGCTGCGGGACTCACCATCTGAAGAGACTCGATGCCCTTGAAAGCGCTTTTCTTTTTATTATGTTTGAAATTCAGCAATGAAAACTGCCTTGTCTTGCTTCTACGGAAGCCGTAAGGATGAGAAAGTGGAGCACTGTCGTGGAAACAGGCAGAAATTTGGTGACATGAGAGCGGTCTCAGGACAGGGTGGAGCCAGGGATCAGAACTGTGGCGCCCAGTCCCAGCTCAGCTAAGCCAATGTGCGTCTTTGGGTAAGTTGCTTCCCCTTTCTGGGCCCTGGTTTGAGCTTTCATAATAAAAACCACCTTCATGCCCTCATGACACTTTGCACAGTGTCATCAGCATTTGGGGCCACATGATTTCTGCAGGTCCCTCAAGTCTACAGTTTTATTATTCTAGGCTCCAGGCTTAAGATGATCTGTGGAAACCCTTGGATCAAATAGCATAATCATTTCTAAAAGTCAGCCTTCCAAAATCAGTCTGGGAGCAGAGAAAAGAGCTTCTGACACAGGGATAAAGACAGCAGGAGCTGCATGGGGGCTTCAGCGGCGTGTCCTGCACCTGCTCAGGAAAGACCCTCCTGGAGACCTGGTCACTGAGAGGGCGGAAGGAAGGCATGGCAAACACAGGTGGTCTTTTAAAGATTTGACCATGAGGAGCGGGAGAGAGTGAAGATCGCTAGCGGGATGCAGGGTCCGGGGACAGTTCTGAGAAAGGAGGCACTTAGAGCAGCTAAAATGCCAAGGACAGAGGAACTGGGCAGGGCTGGGGTGAGATGCAGGCGGTGCCCCGTGGTGCAAGGCTGTGACCAGGGTGAAGGGGGTGCTGGTAAGCGATGGGGGCAAGGGCGAACCCCTCTTCTACTGCACGGGGGGAAATGGTGCAGGGGCTTCTGGGCCTTGATTTTCTCAGTGCAGTGGGAGTCAAGGTCATGGCTAAGGAGAGGAGGCAGGGGTAGGGTTCATGGTCACCTTCCAGAGCCTGACCCTGCAGGAAGGACCCTTGCTCTGCAGCTGTGCTCCTTGGCCTGGGGGTAAAGTCACAGGCTGGATGGATGGAGGGGATGGATTTCAAGGACTGGGGGAAGAAGGATGGGCAGCCATGGTTTCACGTTTTGTGGGGCCTGAGGTTCCTTCCAGGTCCTTGGCCAGCCTGCGTGGGTGAGGGGCCTGGGACTCCAGCCTCAATAGCATTTTGGACAATCTGCCTGCATGCCGCACCATGAGGAAGGAACACCATGTGGGCCTGGGTCTCAAAGGGGACAGATGTGTCCCTGACCTCACCGGCCTGGTTAATGGGATTTGGGGCTGAGGGCCAAAGAGGGGCCCCTGGGGCACGGGGATCCTCACGACTCAGGGTCTCCCCTAAGCACACAGCACCAACACGGTGCCAACTCGAAGCCTCCTGGGTGTTCAACCTGAACTTCCCAAGGTGGAGCCACTGAGCTCCCGACTCCAGAGTCTCCCAGCCAGTGCATTTGGGATCGCGCCCTCCATCACACACAGAGATGGCAGCTCCTCTGGAGGGAAGTGTCCGAGCTGGGGACTCTCGATGTCGCTCCTCCTGGATTGGGGAATGGTGGACCCAGGCCCCTGTTTCAGCCCCTTGCGCTGGACTGTTCTGGAAGATTCAGTTCAACCTTCATCTCTTAGTGCAGGGGAATATGTGTCAGAGTGTGTGCGATGGCACCAGGCTGGAATAAAAGAATGAGATTCCTTTGCAGTTTGGAGGTAAAGCTCAGTCACCACCCTGAGACAATGAGAAAAGCTGCCTCATCTGGAGGAGACAGTATGGGGCTGAAAGTCGGCTCAGATACAGTTATGGGGCAGCAGGAGACACATCTCAGCCTACTCTTCTTTCATCTGAGAGGAGAAAGCACTCAAAGGGCTTTAAATTAAAATCAATTTCTGTTCAATCCTGGGCTAATTTGGTTGGCCATCTCTTTCAGCTTGAATGGAGGTGCAATAAAGTGAGGGCACTTTCTGTGAGATCTGGAAGGACCCTTGGAAGTGATCTCATCCTGCCTCCCTCCAGGGAGCCAGGGAAGGCCTGAGCCCTACGGGGCGAAGACAAGCCGGCCTCCGCCCAGGGCATCCTGTCGAGGTCCTGGAGAGATCTGTGTCCCTGGTCACACTGGGACAGTGTCAGCTCCCATCCATCTGGTCCTAATTCTTGCTCCTAATTCTGCCTCCTGGTTTGCAGAACCCAGAGACCCGAGACGACACGACAGGCACCACACTGAACGTGGGACTCACTTGATCCCTTAGGTGTCCCTCTGAGGGGGGCTCATGCTCACATGCTAGGGATCAGGGGCTCCAAGAAGGACAGGGACTTGCTGCTGGTCACACAGCTTAGGGCTGCATGGTGGGTTATAGAGTGATGCCCCCCAAATGGCACAGCCACACCCTAATCTCTGGTACCTAACAATGTGACCTTATTTGGTTTCTGCAGATGTAATTAAGTTAAGGATCTGGAGGCATGATCATCTAGATTTAAGGTGGACCCTAAATCCAATGGCTGTGTTTTCATAAAAGAAAGGAGAATGAGACAGAGACAGACACAGTAGGGAGGCCCCGTGAAGACAGAGGCAGAGACGGGAGCGGAGAGGCCACAAACCAAGGAAACCGGGAGCCACTGGGTGCTGGAAGAGGTGCCAGGACCCTCCCCTAGAGCCCCCCGCTGGTTGTGCAGCCGCTTCACAGGGACGCCTGCTTAGGGGATGAGGGGAAGAGGTGGAGGGTGGTCAGAGGTGTGGAAACAGGACAGGAGGACGCTGCCTGTTCATCCATGGCCGTCCCCTTCTGGAAAGCCTTTCTGAACGGGAAGCTGGGCTGCCTACCATGAGCTGCAGTGACAGCCCCTCACAGCCACTGTCCTCCGGGCTGTCCCAGGAGGCACCTGAGCTCCTGCAGGTCAGGGGTTTCCCACTCCCAGAGCCTCTGGGGGCTCAGTGCCCCTCTGCCCACTTTGTGTCCGGCTGGATCAGGAGGCTCACATCGCCCTCCTCAGAGCAAAGCTCACCCACATCCCATGAAGGGATGGGCAGGACCCGTGAGCCCACCCTGTGACGGGAAGGCCCCACAGTACAGATACAGGGAGCCCCTCCAACGGCACGCACCACCAGGGTGCCAGATCAGGCTAGACCAGCGGCCAGCACCCACCTGCAGAGCAGGCAGTCCTGAAATCCTGTTTCCACACCTCCTGAGCCCCTCTTCCCTGTATGGCCTCCAGGCCGCCTCCCTCTGTCAGGATTAAGCCCAGCTTCCTCAGGGAGACCGTGTCTGTCTCCATCCCCAGGCACCCTCACACTCACTCCCAGCTGCGTGGCTGCCACCCACCCAGCTGGGGTTTCCATTAGGCCCAGTAGGTTCCCCACCTTGGTCTCCTTCAGTGGGTTCCTTCTACACCACTGAGGTCAGGGCCACATCACAGTCATTTATGTGTCCAGGGCTGTGAACATGAAGCTGCCACGGTCAGCATTCCCTGTACGTGGATGTAGGGTCAGGACCACTGTGCCCTGTGGGGGCCTAGGTCACAGAGAAATCCCAGGCCTTGCTCAGAGATGGTGAAGGGTGCCCCGTGGCAACAGCAGGGTGTCCTCTGAGCCCTGGCACTTCTGAGCTCAGGGCTGAGTGACCACACAGGTGGCTGCTGTGGGCCCAGCCCTTCTGCATCGTGCTGGGGGGATGCGGGGGCTCTGTCGCCTTCTCGGGTCCCAGGGAGATGTGCCTTCTGTGCCCACATCTCAGTGGCTCCCACGGCCCACCCAGTGAACCGGGAAGTGTGAACTAGCACCTGCTTGGGCCAGTGATTCATCTGAGTGTCGTTAGCTGCTAATTATAATTAAACCTTTGATGAGCTGTGTTTCTTATCTTCTTAATTAAAATGATTATGACTCATGGAGTGGATGGCACTGAACTCCAACAGATCTCCTGGAACATGTTACAGTGCCCAAACCCAGCTCCAGGGTGAGCTAGATGGACGGGGCTGTCACCGGGCAGCCAATGGCAAGTTCTGGGTCACCCTCAAACCCCAGGGCCAGCCCAGCACCCCTGGGAGAGGAGCCGGGGAGAGAGCCACTGCTGATTCTGTCTGCCCAGCACAAACCCCGATCTCTAAACCAGGGATGGCTCCCAGATGGGGCGCCAGTGGGAGCGGGAGGGAGGGAGCGCTGGGGTGGGAAGGTGCAGAGAGACTCCGTCTCCCTCCTTGCCTGGCCCCTGGACATCTGCCAGTCCCAGCCAGTAGTGAATGGCTGATGTCACCATGGCCCTGGCGGAGCCACGGTACTTCCCAGCTTACAAAGTACTCTCAGTGCTGCGGGGTCACGATGTCCCCTCCCACCCTGCTGGGCCTCCGTCTTACAGAGAAGCCGCCAGGCCCAGGGAAGACTTGCTCACCAAGGGCAAAGGGCAGTGAGTCCGCCGCAGGAACACAGCCCCCGGCATTCAGGGTCAGCCGCCACCCACGCCAGCCACCCTGGGCGTACAGAACGTACCCGTGTGCGGGGGCCGGAGGTTGGCTCTTCCGGGATCCGTGGCCATGGGATGACCAGCCCCCCCGCCCCGCCCCAGCTGAGGACTCGGCCTCCTTCCGTGTGGGATGAGGGGGTGGCAGGCTGGCCTCTGAGGCTGCTCTGTGAGACCACGGGGCACCCCTCGAGTGTGGGGAGCCCCAGGCTCAGCACACAAAGGTCTCACCCAGCCGGTATGACTGACCCCAGGTAGCCCGGTGTGAGTCGTGCTCTCAGGCCACACCCACCTACTCTGAGGCTGCGGTTTCTCATCGCTACCCAGAGGCGTGGCCTCCTGCAGGCCTGTGGTCAGCCCAGGCTGGGCGAGGGGTCGCAGCCCCGCTGGTCATACGCACCTTGGGTCATCTCCAGGGATGGGTAGCCAGGCTTCTGCCACCCCTTCTCCGCTGGCTGCTTGGGCTCAGGGGTACTGGGTCCTCTCTTCATGCCCTTTATGGGTGGGGGTGGAGGGTTTGTGCCCACCCTTTCTTCTCAGGGAGGCTGAGCAGGGGTGAGGGCTCTCCACACAGTTGGTGGGGGCCAGAGTGGCACCAGCTGGGACTTGCTGTCTGACCCTAGGGGTCCCGGTGGCCAGCCCCAGCCCTGGTGCCCACCCTGGGCAGGTCAGGAATGGGACAGTGTGGTGGCCAAGAAGGCTTCAGGAACCAGAAAGTGGGCGCCGTGGTGTCTTCCTCTCCAGGCATGGGTCCTGACTCTTCCCTAGGGTCCCCCTCTGCCCTGACCTCCTCCACCCCTTCACATGGGGCTCCGTCAGCCTGTGGCTTCATCCTGGGTGCTTGTGCCCACTGGTCCTACTGCAAACTATACCCAACGGCCTCCTTGCACCCAGGTGCCTTCTCTGTCCTCAGCCTCGAGACTCCGTGTGGCTGGGCTGGGGCCTTCCACTGCCGCGGCAGTGCTTGGGCTGTACTCTTGTGGGAACCCTCCTCCCTCTTCAGCCCTCCTTCTCCCTTCCCAAGGACTCTCCTTTATGGGGGTCAAGGGAGGGAGGGTCCATCCCAGGAGTCTCCATGGCCGGGAAGAGGTGGCCTTCTCTCCCAGGATCCTCATCAACGTCTCCTCCACCCCAAGCTGGGCCGATTTCCCCCGTGTCAAACCCACCCTTGCAGGGATGACTGTGGGGTGGGGCGGGTGAGGAGGTGGCATCATCTGATTGGCCAGCCTGGTAGAGGTGGGAGAGCTAGAAATGTGATTGACAGAGGGACCCAGCAGTGTCTCAGGAGGCGGGAAGGGGAGGTCCCCAGGGCAGGTGTTGGGGTCCCCAGAGCTGTCCCACAGGAGCCCCCAGCCAGAACTCCCTGGGGCAAGGCCTACTCCCTTGTACTATGTCTCAGGAAGGTCCCTGCCCACCTGGCAGGTCGGACGGGATACTTGGGGCTGTGCTGGAAACTCTTCCAAGAGTCCCTGGAGGCCAGATCTGGAAATGCCTCCAGAGAAAATCTTCAACCACTGGCTGGCAGCCTGGAAGGGAGGGGGACCCCAGGAGGAGGAGACTGTGCAGCTGCTGAGGACCCGGCAGAAACAAGAGCCCCTTCTCCTCCCAGGCTGGCCCTGTGTGGCTTGGTCTCAATGCTCCGCTGGCTTAGACCAAATGGGAAACAGTAAATGCATTCAGTGTGACAGAAACGGATCTGCCCCGCTCAGAGGTCAGGGGAGCCTGGAGGAGCAGCGTGGGGTCTCCCTATCTCCCCTGTGAGCATTGAGACCATCTCAGCCAGGTCAGCTGAGCCAGGGTGCAGGGCCGGGGAGCCTGTTACTGGGAGGGCCCTCCGGCATGCCCAGGCAGACAGAGGGCAGGGGTTGCAGGCAGGTGGGGCTTCGAGAAGACACAGATGGAGGCAGGGCGTGCGGCCAGTGAGGTGCATGGTGCGGGCTGTGGCATGGGGTGGTCTCGTTGTTGGACGGTTCCTTCTGCAGACGTAACTGTTGGGCTCAGCAAAGGTGCCCGGCGGTGAAACAGGTTGGGAATGCAGCCTGAGGCAGGCAGAGGCCTGTGCTGGGAGGACACAGTGTGTGCAGCAGCACGGCCACAGGACTTGCTTCCATTGCAGAACGTGCAAAGGAGACGGGAGATGGCACACAGGATTCTGTCCAAGAAGACTGGAGGGAGAGACCCCAGGAAGGAAGCAGCCACATGGGAGATCCCATGCGGTAGGGCGCCTGGGCTTGCCTCTGGGACCTGAGGGCTCTGGGAAAGAGCCAGCAAAGCCCAGGCCTGGGTCCCACCCATCCCCCCGCCACCCACCCTAAAGGACTCGGACGCCGAGGCGTCTCCCCAGTGGAGCAGTCTGAAGCGGCCATGTCCCGACACCCGTTAGGAAGCCCAGTGAGACCCTGGGCAGAGGACCCAGCTGGGTCTGCCCAGCCTCGTGGCCGCAGAGCCTAAGCTGGTGTGTGCTGCTTTAAGCCACGGGGCTGTGGCTCTTTGTCACACAGCATGGAAAACTGTTACACCTGGGCTTTGCCATCTGACAGGCTCTAGTTAGAACCCAGCTCTGCCCCTGCTGGTGGCTCACTGTGGGCGGGCCTCAGCCTCTCTGCCTCCTATACTCACCTGGGGATAACGGCACCTCCCTCAGGGCTGGTGTTGAAGATGAACTGGGAAATACAGGGAAAAGCTCGGCTTGGAGCTTGTGGGGACAGGAGGAGGCGTGATCGTCACAGGTGTGCGGTTGAGGGAGATGGGTCCACTTTCTCTCTTCCAAGCCTGGTCAGGCCCTGCAGAGGGCGAGGCAGGGCCTGCGGAGCAAGATGCGGTTACCCCAGCACCTGGGGTGTCTTTGGGACAACCCTTAGGGTAACAGATGCTGGCTGGCACAGCCCCTAGCCTTCTCCACTCGGCCAGCACAGACCCAGCACCTCCCAGCCCACCCCACAGCCCACATGCCTGGATCCCTGACCTGGGGCGGGAAAGGGAAGAAAGGAGCCTCGAAGTGGGAGAAACTGCAGATACCCCGTGTCCAGATGAGCCCAGGGACTGATGCACTTGGGCCAAGCCACAGGGGCTGCGTCCGCAGCCCTTCTGCTCCCTGGGGGTGTCCCCTGTGCGTTAGCAGCTGCTGGTTGCAGCTGGTGCTGGATGATGATGGCAGAATATGAACTCAGAGGGTCCCTTCTGCAGAGTGAACCCTGAGGCAGCTGCCTCTGAGGACAGGCAGGGCCCTGGCCCTGAAGCCCCATACACATAGTTCTCTGCTGGAGCTCCTGGCCAGCTGGCTGGCTAGGGCCCACCTTCAGGGAAGAAGCGGGGGGTGGATAGGGCTGGGAGGGAGGCAGGAGCCCTGTAGAGGCTCGTGATTTTCCTAGGCCTGCACTGGGAAGGTTGGGCAGCCCTGGCCTGTTTCCAGCCTGCCGCCAGACTGGGGCCACGCTGTCACCAGCCCAACCCCCAGCCCCGGCAGCGCTCCTTAGGGGCTTCTCACTGCCACGGAAGAGCATTTATAAGGTGGCTGGGCCCACCCCGAAGGCACTGAGCCAGTCTCCCCCTTGGGGGACCGTCCAGCTTCTAAAAGGCCCAAAGAGGCATGCCCAGGGCAGTGTGCCAAAAACCAGTATCTCCATCTTTCTGAAAGGACAGACAGAAGGGTTTGGAGAGACTGGGCCAGGGGCCAGCCTCGGGGCCTCCAGGAAGAACAATCTCAGCAGGTCCTGTCTCCCCAGGTACAGACAGACCCACCATGGTGCTGTGCTGGGCCATTCAACCTCCCCCAGGCAGAGCTGAATCTGTGCAGACAAGCTGGAGGGTCCGGGGGCTACAGACTGACCTCCCCGACAGGGTGGCGATCCCAGGCCCCAGAGCAGCTCCTGTGCCCTCCCCTCATCTATCAGTTATCTTGGCTTCTAGAGGCTCCCCTGCCCGCTTCCCAGGACACTGGTGCTTCCCAGGGAGGACCTCTCTGTCAGTGCTCCAGGGTGGCACAGATTCTCAGGAATCTCTACACACATCTCGCCTGCTCCCTTCCCAGGAGCCCAGTGCTTCCCAGGTAGGACCCCTCTGTCGGCACTCCAGGGCAGCTGGATCCGCAGGAATCCCTACACACACATCTGCCCTACTCAGTGCCAACAATGAGCCACATGGGGTAGTGTGAATCTTCTACAAGCTTTTACACCAGAAGGAAAACACAGATGAGCTCCACCCCAGAAGTGCAGCAGGCACAGAGCTGGGCTTTGTCAGCCTCCAGCAGGATCAGGGGACACCAAAGTGAGGGTTTGGGGTGGGATGTGTTAGTCAGTTCTTGCACTGCTATCAAGACATGTCTGAGACTGGGTAATTTACAAAGAAAAGAGGTTTAATTGGCTCATGGTTCTGCAGGCTGTACAGGAAGCATGGCTGGGGAGGCCTCAGGAAACTTAACAATCGTGGTGGAAGGTGAAGGGGAAGCAGGCAAGTCTCATGTGGCTGGAGCAGGAGGAAGAGAGAGAAAGTAGGGAGGTGCCACACACTTTTCAACAACCAGATCTCTTGATAACTCATTCATTCCATGACAGCACCAAGGGGGATGGTGTTAAACCCCGAGAATCACCCCATAATCCAATTACCTCCCACCAGGCCCCGCCTCCAACATTGGAGATTACCAATTGACATGAGATTTGGGTGGGGACACAGATACAAACCATATTAGGGGGTGAGGGAGGAGAAGACCCCGGAAGAAAGGTCATGGGGGAGCTAGAAATGCTCCTTCCTCAACAACTGACTGTTGAAATGCAGCCCATTCACCAAGCCCAGCTTCAATGCTACCACTTCCAGGCAGCCCTCCAGGGTTCCTTCCTCACCTCCTTCTCTGTGGTGCTGTCCTTTCGTGCTGCCTCCATCACCTCTAGTCTTGTGTCTCAGGGAGTCATGCTCATGTGGCAGGCCGGGCTCGAGGGTTTGAGCAGGGACCCACATTATCTGACCCCCTTTCCACAGGGTCTCTTTGGCTGCTGGCCGAAGTGGACTGAGGCTGGAGACTCTTTAGGATGTGTGGTGAGAGGGTGGGATTCTGGACAAATCCTGAGGCAGAGCTGGGGGATGAGGCTGCGAGAGAGAGGAGTCGAGATATTTGGCTTAACTAGTGGAGGGACGGCCTGGCAAGGCACTGGGGGCAGAGATGAGGGAGGACGAGATTTTGGAACAGGAAAGTCAGGCTTGGAGTGTCAGTTCCCAAGGGTGAGGCCCTAGGACACGTGTGTGTGGTCAGTGCCCACCTATAGATAAGGGGACAGTGTTGCCATGAGTGCCTGTGCCTGTCTTGGCCTAGAGGGTGGCCATATGGGAGGCAAGTCCTCTGACCAGGGTGTGGGAAAGAGTGGACTGTACACAGTCTGGGGTAGAGTCCATCCTGTCCTGTGTGTGTGTGCACGTGTGTTCATGTGTGTGCACACACTGCACTGCGGTGGGTGTCAGAGTCATCCGGATGCCCCTCTGCAGCTTCAGCCGAGCCTCGGCCCCTCTGGGGCTGCATTGTGCCATCTCCTCCCCTGCTTTGCCCACTGGAGGCTGCAGCCTGCTGGGGTGGGGGGAGGACCAAGGCTGGAGAAACCGCGAGGAGCATGCACAGGCCATCTGAGCACCCGGAGCAGCTGAGCGCCGGCTCTCAAACAATCCACCACATCTGTGCGACCCCGTGGTCACGACTAATTGCAGACCCGCAGCCCTGCCCCACATACAGCCCCGAAGTCCAGCTGCTCGGAAAAGTCTTTCCCAACCAACAGCTGCATGAGGCGGCCTCCCTCGGGAGCGGCAACAGCAGAGCTGGCCCCGGGGGATGTGTTTGTGCAATCTGGAAAGGGTTCATTTTCTTGTGAAAACAACAATTTGAAGGAAAGGTTGTCAGGGACAACTTGGAATGACGTTGTGTCAGGGTTCTTGGAGATTTAGATTAGAGGCTTGACATTCCCTGGGGTGTTTAAAACTGGCTCCTGGGTCAAGAAAAATTTGAGCATTTTCTTTTAACTCAACTCTCTAAGTTTATGGGTCATGAAACCACAGCTCGGAGAGTCTAGGGTTATTTGACATTTCCAGTCCATATGGAAAGTAAATTGGATCCACTGTACTGGCCATAAATAATAATCTCCTCACCACCACCAAACATGGCACTTCCGGGCACATCACAGGGGCCCCTGGAAGACAAACCAAGATGGCGGCCCTCCCTCATGGGGGCCAAACCCTTGAGACAGGAAATAGGAAGAAGGGAGCACAAAATATTCTCGTTTCTAGACAACGTATTTATTTGAGACTCAAGTAAAAGTATATTTTTAAAATCCTGACAACTTAGTAAATATGGCTATATTTAGCTGTTTATATATAAGATCTATAGCTGCTGATATGTAAGATCTATAGCTATATCTGTCTATCAGTATTTTTACTATAGACCAGAAATAGCTTGAAAAAAAAAAAAGAAAGGAAAACAAAAATCCAATTCAAACTTGCTATAAGAACACGCTTCTTAAGAAAGGTTTAACCTGAAAATGTCTGGACTTCGTAACGAGAACCGCAACTCTGTGTCTTAGTTTGGGTTGCTATGCCAGCACACCCTAGACTTAAACAAGTAGCATTTATTTCTCGCAATTCTGGAGGCTGGGAGTCTGAGAATCCCCGGTGTCTGGTGAGGACCAGCTTCCTGGTTTACAGACAGCGGTTTTCTTCTGTAACCTCCCATGGTGGAGAGCAGGGAGAGGAAGCCTGGGCTCTCCGGCCTCCTCTTGTAAGGGCATTGATCCCTCTCAGAGAGCTCCACCTTCATGACCCGATCACCTCCCCAGAGGCCCGACCTCCATAGGCCGTGGGGTGGGGGGGGATTTAGTCTTCCACATGCGAAGGCGTGGGGCACAGTCCCCAGCACTCTCTCGTCAGCTGTACAGGAAGGTAAGCCAGGAGGGACGAGCCGTTCCGTGCGGACGCACCGGAAGATGAGACAGGCTTCCTTCCAATTAACATGTCGCTCCAATTCTTTGCCAAGGACTTGATGAAACAATTCTAAGTTAATCTGGAGAAATAAATATATAAGAATGAAACACGAAAAAAGATAAGCCACTAAAA
This sequence comes from Hylobates moloch, assembly GCF_009828535.3. Lineage (NCBI taxonomy): Eukaryota > Metazoa > Chordata > Mammalia > Primates > Hylobatidae > Hylobates > Hylobates moloch. The sequence continues at coordinate 1,714,189 of NW_026652276.1, forward strand.
CTTAAAAAACTAACAAGGTGACAAGAAAGACTAGTCCCATCAGAAATCAAAACATCAATGAGGGAGAATCTCTGATGTGTAACACACGGAATGTCCAGGAGACAGGGCAGGAAGACTGGCCTGCCACCAAACACCTTTTATCCATCTGATTCTGTGCCATTTGCACCTATTATGTATTTAAAGCATATATTTTTTAAAATGAACACTATCAGGATTTCTCTCTTTATACGTAGGCCAGTGTGGTGCTGGTGCAAGGACAGACGGTTCAGAGGAAGATTGCAGGACACGCAAATCTTTAAAATATAATGAAGCCAAAATGATAAGTCCATGGAGAAGATTAAGGTTGTTTAATGAATAATCAATTAAGACATTTTCGGCGGAGGAAAAATAACACAAAAACTCATCCAAAGTGAATAAACTAAATCGCTTAAAATTTACAGTTAAATGTAATAAAAATCAAACCATAAAAAGCTTATAGAATACAAATATAAGTATTAAGTCCCTTGAGGGGGAAAATCTCATTTTAAAAGCAAGGGAAAGCCAAAAAAAGGAAAAAAGTCAATAGATAGAACTACATACAAACTGAAGATATTTAAGCTTAGTAACAACATAACCAAGTTGTTATTAAGGCAAAAGACAAAAATCAGATAAAGAAAAATATTATAAATAAATATCAGACACATACAACAACCAATCAATGACAACACTACAATGAAATCTCAATGAATAAATGGACATTGAGAAACAGGTAATATAAGAAACTATCATTTATTAATAAACATATAGAAAGCTCTCACAAAACAGTCATGAAAGCAAGGAAAAACGTTATTATGGAGGTAGTTTTAAGAAAAAAATCATCCATTATTTTAGGAAGGTGTATTATAACTATTTTGTAAAGCATTATGTGAAGAAACAAATTTTGTTTTTGCTGTTTAATCCACCTTTGCAACTCTATTTTATAAAAACAATCATAAATAAAGAAAAAGCCTTTATGCAGTAACATATTCAGGAAAGCAAAACAATATATATCTTGAAGCTATACCTATGGAGGAGCTAAGAGAAATGTGGCATGGTCGTGGACTGGAATATTACACAGCTACTCTAAGATTTTCTGTAACGTATGAACCCAATTCATCAGACAAATCAGCAAGCCAACTGGACGTGGTGGCTCACGCCTGCAATCCCAGCACTTTGGGAGGCCGAGGCAGGCAGATCACTTGAAGTCACAAGTTCAAGACCAGCCTGGTTAACATGGCAAAACCCTGTCTCTACTAAAAAATACAAAAGTTAGCAGGCGTGGTGGCAGACGCCTGTAATCCCAGCTACTCAGGAGGCTGAGGCAGGAGAATTGCTTGAACCCCGGTGGCGGAAGTTGTAGTGAGCCGAGATCATGCCACTGCACTCCAGCCTGGGAGACAGAGTGAGATTCCTCTCAAAAAACAAAAACAAAAACAAAAAAACAGCAAGCCAAAAAAAAAAAAAAAAGGAACAAGAATGTAAGGAAATATACTGATATTTTTAAGCAGTCATCTCTAGGTGGGGAATCTGTGCCTGAATTTCCCTTCATCCACTGTTTTGCTGCCTCTGAATTTTCTCTTGCAATTATTGTATTACTTTTATAATTTTAAAAATCAATAAATATTATTAATTTTAAATGAGTTTACCAAGTGTGATGGTTAATACTGTGTGTCAACTTGATTGGATTGAAAGTATTGATCCTGGGTGTGTCTGTGAAGGTGTTGCCGAAAGAGTTTAACATTTGAGTTAGTGGGCTGGGGAAGGCTGATCCACTCTTAATCTGGTGGGCACCATCTAATCAGCTGCCAGTGAATATAAGGCAGGCAGAAAAACGTGAACAGGAGAGACTGGCCTAACCTCCCAGCCTGCATCTTTCTCCTGTGCTAGATGCTTCCTGCCCTAGATAGAACATCGGACTCCAAGCTCTTCAGTTTTGGAACTTGGACTGGCTTTCCTTGCCCCTCAGCTTACAGACAGCCTATTGTGGGACGTTGTGATTGTGTAAGTTAATAAACTCACATATATATGTGTGTGTATATGTGTATATATATATATATAATGTGTATATATATATTATTAGTTCTGTTCCTCTAAGAGAACCCCTACTAATACACCAAGCTACTAGGGTTTGAGCTTCCCCTTCCTTTATGAGACATTTTTGGTATTAAAACCAACACTGACTATAATAACAAGATACAGAAGCAACCCAAATTTCCAACAATATAGGAGAGCACATATGATAAATCCAGCTATGAGAATGCTATGCAACCTTTAAAAATGACATGAAAGGAAAGTATTTAATGACATGGAATATTTGATGTATTAATGGTATGGATGTGTTTAACGTCACCAAAGCTAGTCGCCAAAACTGCTAGAGCAACATAAGAGAGGATCTCATTTTTGTACAAAGCTCATAACTGCAAATGATGCTCACCATGTGTCCAGATGGCAGCATTATGGATAACATTTGTTTTCTTCTTTGTATTTTTTCAAACTCCAAGTTTTATATAAAAATGTATATTACTTTCAGAATCAGAGAAGAAAATCAAAGCTCACTTAAAAAACAAAAAGGACATTTCAACAAATGTGAGAATCCAACTGGATCTCCACAGGTAAAAGAATGAAGCGGGACTCCTTCCCCAGCATGCACAAAATTTAAGTCAAAATGGAACATAGACCTAGTGCAAGAGCTAAAACTATATAAATCTTAGAACAAAGTATAGGAATAAATCTGTATGACCTTGGGTTACAAATACATAGAAACAATAATTTATTAGATAAGACACCAAAAACACAAGTGACAAAAGAAAAAAATAGGTAAATTGAATTTCATTAAAATTTAAAACCTCTGTGCTGAAAAAATGCCACCAATAAAGTGAAAAGAAAATCCACAGAATGAGAGAAAATATTTTCAAATCATTTATTTGGTAAGAGACGTGTATCCAGAATATATGAAGAACTCTTAGACCTCAGCAAGAAAAATATAAATAACCCAGTTTAAAAATGGGCAAAGGATTTGAATAGACATTTCTCCAAGAAGATACACAATGTCTCCTAAGCAGAAGAAAAGATGTTTCATTAGCCATTTAAAAAATGCAAATCAAAATCACAAGATGCCACTTCAGACCGAGTAGGATAACTGCTAAAAAAAACCCAGACAATAACAAGTGTTGACAAGGTTTTGAAGAAACTGGCCTACTCAGACATGGCTAGTGGGAATCTAAAATGGTGCAGCTGTTCTGGAAAACAGTCTTGAAGTTCTTTAAAATGTAAAACATAGAGTTACCATATGACTCAGTGATTTTACTACTAGATATGTATGTGCTCAAGAGAAACTGAAACAAATGTGCATACAAAAAAACTTGCATAGAATGTAACAGTGTTCATAATATCCAAAAAGTATAAACAACCCAATTTTTCACCAACTGAGGAACAGGCAGATTACGTGTGCTATCTTACAATGTAATATTGTTTGATAATAAAAAGGAATGCGGTACTGACACATGACACAGCAGTGGATGGATCTTGGACACATAATACTAAAGGAAAGAAGACAGTCACACAAAACCATATTTTGCATGATTTTATTTATGTGCAATGTCCAAAATGGGCAAATCTATAGTGACAGAAAGTAAATTAGGAGATGCCTAAGGGATGGGGGAGGAACATAAAGAGAGACTTAACAGGACGTGTGGTTTTTTTGGAGGGGGTTGATGAAAATATTCTAAAATTAGAATGGGGTGGTGCACAACTCTGAATATATGAGAAGCCATTGAATTTTACACTTTAAATGGTGAGCCCAAGGCTTTGCCTGTTTTGCTCATTTAGTCCTTAGCACGGCTCTAAGTGTAGGCATCACATTCTCATCTGTAAGGATCAGGGCACTATGGTCTCAAAATCCACAGTGGCTGAGCCTATAAAGCCCAAGTCTGTTTGCACCCTCAGCCCTCTTTCTCCTACCTCAGCAGCTGCTGGTGTAGAACTAGGAAGGTAATGCCGGAACCCACGCTTAGAAAACAACACATGCTTCTCAGCCAAAGTCAGTGTAAGAAAATCTCAGGGCTTGAGACAGGACAGCTGGTACCACAGGCTCCAGAGAGCCTGTCTGTGTTAGACCTTTGGCCATGGGGTTCAATATATCACCTGTCAGTTCCCTAAGAACCATTAAAGTCCCTCAAAATCTTGAACCCAAGATGCTACCCTGTGCTATGACTCTTTGCCTTGTCACTATTTCACCTGCGTTTAATACTGTCCACATCCTCTGGTTGGGGACAACAATCAGACGTAGATCTGCCCCCACAGAGCTCACACCCAAGTAGGTGGGGACATGTGCCAAATACCTTTCTACGTGTTTAGCTTGGGTCTGAGCTATAATAGGTGTTCAGAGTACTCTGAGAGCACAAAGGAAAGGTAACTAACTGACTAGAGAGGCAGGACAGTCTCCATCCATCCAGCCAGCCATCCATCCATCCACTCAGCTATCCAACCATCTGTCCATCCATCCACCCAATTATCCATCCATCCACCCAGCCATTCATCCCTCTGCCCATCTGCCTGCACACCCAATCATCTATTTGTCCATCCATCCACCCAACCATCGATCCACCCAGCCATCCGTCCCTCGGCCCATCTATCCATCTACTCATCCATCCATCCATCCATCCATCTGCCATCTGTCCATCCACCCAACCATCCATCCATCCATCTGTCTGCTCACCCATTCATCCACCCATCTACCTATTCATCCATCTGAACATCTATTCACCCATTCATTCATCCATCCACTCATCCATCCATTCAACCATCCATACAACCATCCATCCAACCGTCCATATCTGTCCATCCATTTGTCCATCCATCTGCCCATCTCTCCATCTGTCCATCCGTCCACCCACCTGGAGCTCCTTTCATATACTGTTCTTGATGCTGAAGATTCATCACAGAATTAGACAAGTTAAGGCCATTCTGTCAACCTTCTGGCATATATAACATCGAACAATCATGTGAGATTATTTTAGATATGGATGATAACCCATGAGGAAATAAAACAGAGTAATGGATGGAGAAGGTCTGGGAGCCAGGGATGCCTTCTGGCTGGGTCATTTATGCTGACGTTTATGGGGAGGAATCATCCATGCAAAGTTCTGGGGATCAGGGGCTCTAGGGAGAAGAGCCAACTCTGGAGCATCCAAAGGCAAGACTGAGCCTGGCTGAGGCCAGGGGTTGGGACTCTGAGGGAAGGGGCCTTTGTGCAGGGTCTCTTAGAGTGAGTTTGCCAGGCAGAGCATATGGGAAGAGCATACAAGGAGCCCTGCGGTTAGGAAGGGACTTGGTGTATGTCCAGGAAGACCAGGCAGTTAGATGTTATCTTGCACAGGGAAGAATTAGAAAGCAGGAATAGCCAGGAAATCCCTGGAAAAGGAGGACAGGGTGAAGTTGGTGGGGTAGACTATGCCATATGATACATGTTATAAAGCTTCTGTGAGCACAACAGCATGGCATTCATTCATTTACAGATGAATGGACCAGTGGAATAGAGAATCCAGAGATAGACCCACAAGCAGTGGGCTGTTGTCAAGGTGGTATCTCCAGTGAGTGGGAGAAGATAGACTCTGTAACCAGGGGGTTTGGGATACTGCAGAGCCACACGGAAAGAGAAAATTGGATCCACTTCTCACAGTGGACACCAAGTGAATCAGAGACGGAGTTACACAAGTATTAGGAAACAAATCAGGTTACTTCCTTTACAATCTAAGACAGAGAAAAGCTTTTATAACCATGACTCAAAATCCAGAAGCAATCAGGCAAGATGAACAAATTTGTCTCCACAAAATTAAGACCTTTGTATGGGAAAATACACCATCTTCAAAGTCAAAGGACACATAAGACGATATTTGCAACTAATATTACAGAGGCAAGGCTAATATCACTGATATACAAAAAGTTCCCAAAATGAAGAAAATGTCCAAAGATCTGTAGGAAAATAGGTACAAGATATGAACAAATAGTTTGTAAAAGAAAAAATGCAAATGCCTCTTAAACATAGGAAAAGGTGACTCAATCTTGCTCACATAAAAGAAATGTGAATTCAAACAACATTGAGATTCCATTTCTCACTGATCAGCTTGGCAAAAATCCAAAGATTTGACAACTCATTATGTTGGTGAGGCTGTGGAGAAACAGGTGTTCTTATTGATTACTGGTGGGAATGCACAATGAGGCAGTTCCTAGGGAGGGAAATAGTTGGCCAAGTTGCAGATACACATGGCCTTCAACCTACCGATGTCAGTTCCATGAATCTCTGCCAAGAAAACGCTAGGGAAACAGCGACATTGGCACAGGCTGCTCTTTCATGGTGATAGCAAAAACAGAAAACTCCCAATTGCCCATCCAGGGCAACTGTTTGATTAAACCCTGGTCAGTCCCATAAGGAGTGCGTTGTAGGAACTGGAAGTTGTGAGAAGGAGCTGTGTGTGTGATGTGAAAGGCAGTGTCGTGTAAATGCAGTAAGAGGCAGGACATGTCAGAGAGCCTTCTAGAACGGCTTGGAGATGGGTATGCATGGGCTTCTTATATAAAATAACCAGTGAACAGGTAAACCCTGACCTAATAAACACGGCCTCCAGTGGGGGTGGGGAGAGAAGGTGGTGGGGGAGGGGAAGGGAAGCCGATTCTGGGGCTGACCTTGAGCTTCACATGGCTCATGTCTCCTCTGGAACCATACAAATGCTTTACTAAAAAACAACAGCAACAAATCCTAAAGAATAAGAAAGGAATCCCTACAAACTGGAAACTGGCAGGAACAAGTAAACCTAACTGTTTACCAAACTGGTGCCAAGAAATCTTCATGTGACCGTGACTTAAAAAATAAACAGTATTTTGAGTACAGAATTTTAGTGAGATATAGTCTCACTAAGAACAAAACAATAATTCCAAAAAAAAAAAAAAAAAAAAAAAAGCTTCTCTTAAAACAAGGAATAGCAGAAGGGGAAAATAAGAAAATATTCTCTTCTCTGATGGGAAACAGGGAAGGACATCAAGCCCAACCCCCCTCCCCCCAGCCTTCCCCAGTCCCCCCACACACATACACACACAGCAGTCTGAGTCCTGCAGGGCACAGAGATGACAGGAACTGGGCCTGAGACTGACTGACAAGTAGACCTGGGAGGGCACCAGTCTCTGCGACCAGGTGTCCGTCGGGGGTTCTGGGGGTCTTTCCACAGGGGCTGGGGCCTCTGGATGGAGTGAGCCTGGGAACTGTCAGAGGCACAGGGGTGCAGGGGAGGGGCAGGAGGGACCCTTTGTGCTCGGTGCTTTCTGGGAGTTTCAGGCTGAGGCTGGGCAGCCCCTTGGCCCCCTGCTGCAGATTTGAGCGGTGCTCATTCCGGCCCAGCCCCTCCCAGGCACAGACACTCGAGCTCAGCTCAGCAGGCAGGGCAGAAATGATGACAGGTGCCACCACCCCCGGCCCGCCTGTCACTGGAAACCAGCTGCTTCCTGTCAGCAGTCCTTCAGGCCAAGGACAGTCAGGCCCACTTGGAGCTCCTGTTTCTTAACCCAGCCCCCTCCAAGCAGGCCTTCTTCTAACACTAGGGTCAACACATGTTCCTGGCTCCTGCTGTCCCCAGGGATCCGGGATGGAGGAGGCCCTGATGGGAGCGGGGATGAGGCCTGGAATAGGATGGATGGCTAGAGAGAGGTGTCCCTAGGGAGATGGGGTGAGGGGATGGCTGCTGGTGGAGAGGTCACTGGGGGAGGAGGCAGGAGAGACATGCTGGCTGAGGAGGGATGTGGTCTACCCAGGAGGAGCAGAGGTGCAAACAGGAGGACAATGGGTGTCCCAGGCCAGTGAGGGCCAGGCTGGAAGGCAGACCCGGAACAGGCAATTCCCATAGACCTTCTCGGGGGGCCAAGGAGCTTGGCTGTGTACCACCCGTGGTGGTGGGGGTTCTAGGCCTGAGGGTTCTGGGCTGGGAGTCACCCCACAGAGCTGGTTCAGGGTCACAGTGCACCCAAAGGATGAGGGAGGGGAGCTGGAGGGAGAAGGTTCCGGGTGGGCACTCCCCTGAGCATGCAGGGGGAGAAACTGTCCCATCGCTCAGCTAAGCTGACATGGTACTCCTTCCATTGTGAGCGTGGAAGAAAGTGACTCGGTTCCAGAAGAAGCCATAGTATCTTCCCATCACTGCAGCTGTGGCCAGGATCCCCAGGCGGCGAGGTGCCCAGCACTGCTCAAACTGCTGAGCACATCCCAGGTGATGCGTTGATACAAGAGCCTCCATCTCACTCTATGGAAAACTCAGCTCTCACCTGTGCTAACAATTTCAATACAATGTGTTTCCTTTGCGATTCTATGCATTTTATTTTATGCACTTAAAAACGTTATTCTGATGAGGGGTCCCTAACTTTCACCACCTGCCATGGGGCCTCGGTGCACAGGAGGTTAAGAATGCCTGGCTCAGATATTGAGCGGGCTCGGGGACTGAGAGCTCCTCGGGGACAGAGGGAGAATCAGAGGAAGAGTTGAGACCTGCCCAGACATGGGGCGGCCTCGGGTGGCAGCCCCACCCTCGCCCAACCCGGATCAGTTGCCCAGTCACCCAGCAGCAGGGGCTGTTTTTAGACCTGCTCCCAGGCAGGTTGCAGCTGGGGCCAGACAGGCATGGTGACCTTGTGAGGGGAGTCACAGCACGCTCACAGGGGTCCACTGCAAGGAGAAGTGCAGTCCTTGGCCTGGGCCAGTGGGGTGACAGCAGCAGGGGCTCCAGGCCTGGGGGTGGCCTGTTGAACCCCAGGCAGGTGTTTTGTCACCCCTGAGCCCTCACCTGTCCTCCCAAAGCTGGCCCTCAAGAACCAGCCTTTGAGGGCTTGTGCCTAGGTCAGGGGGTGTAGTCTCCACACTGACATGTAACCCAGCACCTGGGGCTCAGGAGGGTGCATGAGAAATGCCAGGAAGCCGGGGTCTGCAGCCCAAGGCCATGATGCAATCTCCTCACTGCTGCATATAGAGCCGCAGCCCAGCCACGCCCCACAACCCCATTCTTCTCTCTCCTCTTAGGTCTTGCCATGCTCTGCAGCTGGCCAGGACGCACAGGTGGGCTCAAAGCTCACGGAAACCCTGAAAGCTAAGGCAACCTGGGGAAAGAAGTTACCAAGATTTCCTTTGTACATTAGGGAATCCAAAAGCATTCTGTGTTCAGTGTTGGTGTCCAGGGTGATTTGGGGGATTTGGTGGCCATTTTCTGGGGTAGTGAGGGACATGTAGGGGAATGATACGTGGACCTGCCCTTCAGGGTGCAGAGATCCCTCGGAGGTCAGCTGGGAGCACCACCCCCAGAGGCCTGTGTCTGTGTGTGATCACGTCGGGCTGGGCACGTTCTGTAATAACCAGCACCTCACTCATTTCCTGCGGCTCACGGCTTGCAGGATTTTGCTCCTGACCTCTCCTCTTCTGATCCAGAGCTTCACATCCCAGGGCTGGTCATTGTGGTTTCACAGAGTCGGGGCCAGCCTGAACCTGGAGCCATTTGCTGCAGGTGTGGGTTTTCCTTGGAGGCTAAGCAAGTCCCTGCTTACCCAGGCTCGCACCCGCTGGAGATGTGAGCTCAACCTCACAGGCATTGGTAGACGATGGCTCAGCCACTTCCAGACGGTGTGACTTTGGATAGGTCACCAGACTCCTCTGGGGTTCAGCTTCCCCAGCTGTAAATTGAGGCTGTGACAGTGTGTCCCCCATTCCACTGCACTGAGAACCAGGTGAGAGCATCCCCAGCACACGTGGGCACCAAGCCTGGCACATGGGGAGCCCTGGTGCAGGCAGCACCTGCCACACTCTGCCCCAACCACTCCTGTGTGACCAGGGCACAGCCAGAAGTGGCTGGGCAGGTGCCACCCAGAGTGCTGTGGACACAGTCACCGCTGGGCAGGCGCCCCAGGGCGGGTCCTAACCTTAGCCAGCAAGTGGGTGCCACAGGCCCAGGGAGAGCAACGCGAGGACAGCCCTGGTGTCAAAAAACCTGGGATGGTGTAAGACTCCGAATTGGTATCCTGTCTGAAGAATGTTCCATTATTTCTCACAACCTGTTTCCTCCCTGGCCACTGAACAGAGGTTTACTTTCCTTTAGGACTCGATCTGTGACCACAGTGCCCCACTGTTAAGGTGACCAATGCAAAGTGCAGAAGGGTGCCCCTTCCCCCCTAGAAACATCAGGTGCGTCCCAGGTCCTGCAGCATCCCCCCAGAGGAGGGAGGTGCTGTGGGCGGGGCTGCAGCCACGGAGTGGGGGGGGGGACTGTGGGTGGGGCCGGAGGATTGGCGTGCTGTGGGCGGGGCCAGAGGAAAGAGGCACTGTGGATGGGGCGGGAGGGGGGAGGCACTGTGGGCGGGGCTGGAGGAGAGAGGTGCTGTGGGCGGGGTTGGAGGGGTAGATGCTGTGGGCAGCGTTGGAGGAGGGCGTGCTGTGGGAGGAACTGGAGGGGGAGGCACTGTGGGTGGGGTCAGAGGAGGGGCGTTATGGGCGGGGCTGGAGGCGGGAGGTGCTATGGGCGGGGCTGGTGGGGGAGCTGCTATGGGCGGAGTCTGAGGGGGAGGTGCTGTGGGTGGGGCTGGAGGGGGAGGGAGGTGCTGTGGGCGGGGCTGGACCAGAGAGGTGCTGTGGGCGGGGCCGCAGCCAGGCTTATGCTACCCTGCTACAGGGGTGTGCTGATGGGAGTGGGGCGTCTCACCCCAGGTGGGGGAGGCCTGAGTTCGCACCATCCGGCTGCAGACCCCTGGGTGCCCCCTTGTGCCAGGTCCGTCAGGGGCACAGGCCCAGCAGCACGCTGACTCGGCGCCGGGTGGGCCCGGCCGGCAGGGAGGGCTCCAGAGGCTGATCCTGCCTGTGTTTTAAGGCCTGAGTTTCAGAGCGGCCTCCGGGCCCTTTGCTGAGCTCCAGCGCCCCCTGGTGTCGGCGAGGCGGGTGAGGGAGGCGCGCCTTTGGGTCTTGGGCCTGCCCTCCAGCAGCCCACACACACCTCAGGACCTGGAGGCCTCCACCAGCCCCACCCTGGGGAGGACATTGAGAACCTGGAGCAAGGCCTATTTGGGTCTGAAATACAGAAATGTAAGAACGCTGGAGAAGCTGGGGTCTTCTCCGGGAGAAGCCAGGCCTCGGGAGCCCGCTGCTGGGAGCCCTGAGGGCAGAGCCGGCCGCAGAGCCTTCTGCACAGACCCGTCCTTCCTAGGAGGCTGGGAGCTGGCATTTTGGCTTTGACTCAGAATTGCCCGCTGTGCCACGAGGGCTGAGTCCAGCCCAGCAGGGGGAGGGCTGCTGCCCAAAGAGAGGGACTGATGTGGTTCTCCAGGGCCTGTTAGTGTCGGATGCTCCTCCAGGGACGGCTCTCAAGGCCCAGGTGCATGCGCGGAAATCGGGCTGTCTGGAAGAAAGTGGAAGCCGCTCGCTAGAGACACGCCTCTGTGATTCTCTCAGAAAGTGTCCTGTCGGAGGCTCAGGACTTCCTAGTGAAGCATCTAGGACAAGCTGGGCATACCGAAAGTCATGGGGACATAAACCTGCAGGCCTGGGTATGGCCATTGGGTGTACATTAAATTCGGTGGCACCCAGCCTAGTACAACGGCTTCGGTTTCAGGACAGACAAGGTCACCCTGTGGGACCACCCTTAGCTGGAGCATCAGTTCCCTTCGCAGCCTCCTGATGAGAAGTGATCTCTGAACAGAAGGTGCAGGGCAGAGCTGTGGGCGTGCAGGGCCCTTCTCCCAGTCTGTTCCCATCGATTCCTTGCTGCTCACACTCAAGGGTCTGCGCCCAGCCTGCAGACGCTGCCTGCCGTGGTCCCTCCTGGTCATCTGTCTTTGTAGATTTGCAGAACAACATAGCCTCACCTGTGGGAGAGGCTTCCCAAGTTTCACCTTCACTCAGCGCTGCTGCGCAGTCCCCAGGCAGGTGGCACCTGAGAGAGGGTTCCAGGTTTGGCTACTGGAGCGTCCCAAAGGTTGCTGGTTCCTGGCCCCAACAAAGCCGACTCCCTGGGAGACAGATGAGTCCCTCCAGGGTGGTACTGTTGGTCTGTTTTGGTCAGTGATGTGCTCAGCTCCAGGGCCATGCCTGGCACAGGGAAGGTGCGTCTTCAGTACTGGGTGATGTTGGATGAACGCCTGGTTCCCTTCTTCTTCAAACTGAGGTCTGCAACCCAGATGCCCTTGGCTGCTTACCGACTGCTCCATCGGAGCAAGTGGCACAGTGCCACTCATCTGCATAGGTGAGCGGAGACTGGTGGGTTTGCTGCTGGCTGGACAGAATGTCTGGGAGGGGCTTTGAGCATCCTGACCACGTCTACCCTTAATCAGGCTTGGAAGGCAGCGTGTAATTAGGTCACATGGAGCCTCCAAGGACCAGACACTGGGGAAACCACAGCTCTCTGTCTTGTGGTTTTCTGGGTGCCAAAGCCATTACCTCCTGCTTTTGGAGGTCCCGTTGCCAGTTGCCAGGGTGAGAGGCAGGGTGGGTTCATGACTCATGGCATCGACACCCTCCAGCCTGTTAAATCTTTTTTTGTTTGTTTGTTTTGTTTTGTTTTTGAGACTGAGTCTCGCTCCGTCACCCAGGCTGGAGTGCAGTGGCGCGATCTCAGTTCACTGCAACCTCCGCCTCCCGGTTTCATGCCATCCTCCTGCCTCAGTCTTCTGAGTAGCTGGGACTACAGGTGCCCGCCACCATGCCTGGCTAATTTTTTGTATTTTTAGTAGAGACGAGGTTTCATCGTGTTAGCCAGGATGGTTTCGATCTCCTGACCTTGTGATCTGCCCACCTCGGCTTCCCAAAGTGCTAGGATTACAGGCGTGAGCCACTGCGCCTGGCCCAGCCTGTTCAATCTTAATGCAGTTGGCAAACACCTGTTTTTAATTTCTGATTTTAAGGGCCATTTCCCTGGAGTTCACTGTTAGGTGTAATGTGGGGTGTTGTGTTAAGGGATATTCATCATATTAAAACATAGTTCCTCTGCACCTTGACTTTTATTCTTCCAGTAAGTAGTAAGTGTCTGTTTTTACTAAAACCTTTTTTAGCGTCAGAGCCAGGCAGGTTTCCATGGAGGTCCAGCCAACCCAGTTGGGGCCAGTTCCTTTGGTGGACACCCCTGCCCTTCCCCCTGGTGGAAGATCTGCTGACCCCTTAGCCAGTCCCTGGACCCCCAGCAGAGCTGGGCCTACTGCGTGGCTTCCTTCCGTGCAGCCCTGGATGTCCCAGGGATGCAGTTTTTGTGGAAAACGCACTGCCTTCCCTGCAGTCCATCCCCCACTCCTGCTGTACCGAAGCCGTTTCTCACTCCAGAGTATTCAGAATGGGGAAGACCTTCCCTGCCCCCAGGCCCCTTCCCTTCTTCACTTCTTCACAGTTGAATGAAGCCAGCCGTTTCCTTGCAGCTAGGGCCATCTGCTAAGACGCACTTCCTCCTCCAATCTGAGTGTCACTTTCCCACCTGAGACCCTGAGAGACACCCTGACCCTCTTAGTCTTCCTCTGTATCTGACTCCTCCTGTCATTCTGAGAGAGGGTGGTGCCCTCCCTGGGAACTCTCAGCACACCAGCTGGACCCTCCGCTCCAGCAACACTCACTGTTCTGTCATTTCTGCTCTCCCTCCCTGGACCATTGCTGAGGCACCTCTCCCCTCTGCGGGGACCGCCAGCCTCGCTGTTCTCTGGCTGCGTCTTCTGTGACTGTTCCCTTCCACCATGGCTTTCTTATAGCCCAGCCTCTTTCCTCATTGTCTTCACCACCCTTGCCAATGTTCCCCTCAAGTCCCCTGGGAACAGTCCATTCTTTATCATTCCAAATGTTTGTCTGGAAAAATATCCGACCCAACCATTGCAGTGGCATCCTGTTGTCATCGTTGCCATTAGCACTGGTACCTTTGAGAGTGGTGACAAGCCACACCTCTACTGTCAGGTTGTCACAGGGCCCAGCCTCTCCACCTGCAGCTGCCACCGATACTTCCCACGTTGGCATCAAAGAAATGGGCAGGTGCAATATTCTGGAGAATCAATGTCCCATGCCTGTACCCCCACTGCTAAGGAGTTGAGGAAGCATGCATTTCAGATAGAGATCGAAAGATAGAGAGGAAAAGCTAAAAGAGGGTTAGCGTGGGAGCTGAGCAGATGATTTACAGAGTATGACACATGCAGTTTCACAATCGTGTGTCTAGGTGGGGTTTTAGTTTTCTATGTTCTGCTCTGGCTTTCTTGTGCTTCTTGAATCTGAGGATTCATATTTATCAGCTCTGGAAAATGTGCATGCATTTCCTCTGCCCCAGTGGCCAGCCTCTCTCTCCCTTTGGGACTTCGATGATTAACGTATTGGTCCTTCTAGCTCTTGCATCATCCCTCTCACTTTATTCTGCCTCCTATCTCTTTATTTTCCCATGCATATTCTGGGTAATTTATTAAATCTATTGCATTCATCTGCCAGGGCTCCTCCAACAAAGTACTACAGATTGGGCAGTTTAAACAACAAAAATTCGTTTTCCCACAGTTCTGGAGGCTGGAAGCCTGAGATCAAGGTATCGGCAGGACTGGTTCCTCTGGGGCCTCTCTCCTTGGCTTGTCTTCTTCCTGTCTTTACATGATCACCTCTCTGTGTGTGTCCTAATCTCTTATTATAAGGGCACTAGTCATATTGGATTAAGGCCCCCCCAATGACCTCGCTTTAAATTAATTACTCCTTTAAAGACCCTGTCTCCAAATACATTCACATTCTGAGGTACTGGGGGTAAGACGTCAACATGAATTTTGCGGGGACACACTTCAGCCTAGAATGTCTATTTTCTAGGTCACTAATTCTCTCTTCAGCTGAATCTAATTTGCTTTTTAAGTATTCCACTAAGTTTCAATTCTGAATACCTATGTAGTCATTTGTAGAGGTTTGTTTTGGTTCTATTTTGAATAAAATCTTATTTGCCAGGCATGGTGACTCATGCCTGTAAACCCAACACTTTGTGAGTTTGAGGCAGGAGGACTGCTTGAGCCCAGGAGTTCAAGACTAACCTAGGCAACATAGTGAGATCCCATCTGTACAAAAAAATTTAAAAATTAGCTGGGTGTGATGGTGCATGCCTGTACTCCCAGCTACTTGGGAGGCTGAGGTGGGAGGATCACTTGAGCCTGGGAGGCTGAGATTGCAGTGAGCCATGATTATACTCCAGCCTGGGCAACAGAGTGAGACCCTGACACACACACACACACACACACACACGCACACACACACACACATCTTATTTACACAATCACAATCTGGTTCTCAGAATTTAGATTTCTTCATTTTGAAATGTATCTAACCCTTTCCTTTCTGTTTACTTAGATGAAGTGCTGAGAGGTGCAGATCTTCCTATACCTGGTAAATGCTGACCCCCTGAACCCAATCCCAAAGCCCCCATCCACATGCTATGGGGACCACATTGGGAGCCTGTGGCATTATTTTGCCTTTGTTTATGCCAGACACCTTGGGTTGACCTGAGCTCAAGCTCAGCAAAGGGACTAAATGTTAACTTCTTAGCTTAGAATTCCATGTGGTATAAATCTGGATCCCTCATATGCTTAAAGGACAACCTGGGGTCTGATTATTTAGGAAAACTTTTTCTACCCAGAATCCATGATGTGCCCCTTCAACGGGTGTCATCCCCTCCCTGAGAGTCAGCCACAGCCATCACCTCCTGGTCCTAGGCTGGAGGCACTGCACGGGCTTCCAGGGAGCAGCAGCTCTGCCAGCTTTGCCCACACCACCTGTTTCTGACGTGTCCCCCACTCTGCAGCATGACACCCAGACCCCATCACACTCTACAGCTGGGGTATCACAGTGGAGTGGAGGCCCTCGCAGCACCCCCTCAGGAACCCAGAGGGTCCCCAGTCTGGAGACCACTCAGGAAGTGCGTCCAGACCAGCACCTCTGGCTGGAAGAGCTGTGCCCAGCCTGGATGAAATAGATACGCGTTTGAATCTGTTCCACCAGGAAAAACTTGCTGTCTTCAAGGTGTCCATCTGTCTCAGATGTGGGGCTTCAGGCACATCAGATAACCTCTCAGGGCCTCCAGAACCTCCCCTGGAAGGCTGCAATGATGGCTCCTGGGAGGGTGGGGACAGGTTTAAGTGGTGTGATTCTGGGCCAGGCCTGCAGTTACTGCCCATCAAAGGCAGGTCTTAGTATCTCCCTATTGTACCCGTCAGTGCCTCAATATATAGGCCCCTTGGAATGACACTCTTTATTTTTCTCTTTGCTGTTTCCTTGTTTCTTCAGCTGGACTACAGAAAGGCAGGCGGCCACTGCCTAGAGAAGGGTGAGGACTGCAGAGAACAAACAGCTCCTCCCATGTCCACATCAGCCCTGTCTGAGCAGGTCCTAGAATGCGGCCTGTTTTGGTGCCTTCTCTGCCTGCAGTGCTCTGCCTGGGGCTCCAGTCCAGCGGCATCTGTGTGGCTACAGCTCCCTGCCAAGTGTCAAAGAAGGGGGAGGTCATGTAACCTCCCGCCTCACCACAGCCCTGGGAGCTACCCTGTCAGCCTCAGCACGTTCACGGTGCCAGTGCCAGCCCCACTGTCAGAAACCTCAGTCTCTGGCCAGGGACCTGCAGCACAGCTGGCCAAACAGCCAGACAACGTGGCTTCCCACCACGCTGCAGCTGTCCCGAGGCCCACCTGGTGTGCTGGTGCCCTGGCAGGTGCGAAGGCCCCTGCTGGCCTCACTCCTACCCAGCAGCCTGCACTGGAGGCCTCAGGGGCTGGAGGTGATCACTCAGGGCCAGGCCTGCTGTTCAGCCGCATAGCACTGGGCTTGGAGGCCCAGGGAGGGCCTGCTTCTCTTTGCTGACACCCTCCACAAGGGGTGTGTGGAACTTGCAGACCTCTGTCTGTGACCCTGCCCACAGCATTCCTGTCCTGCTGTGGCCCTACCTCACTCCTTTCCAACTGAGAGCCTAGTCTCTCCTGGGGCATCTTGGAAACAGAGCTCTCCCCTGAGCCTGCATTCCCTGTCCCCGTCCCTGGACCTGCCTGCTGAGGGGTAAGGTGGGCTGGCAGGGGCGGTGCAGGAGCTGCAGGCCCGGGTACTCAGGCTCTTCCCAGGTCCCCTTGGACAGGCTGTTGAGGAGGAGAGCCAGCTCCTGCCATCACAGCCCAGCCCTGGAGGGTCGGTCTGTTCTCCAGAGCTGGTCTTTGGGCCAGTCCGGTTGGTCGCCTCCACACACCACTTGCCAGGGTCTGTCTTGGTCTCCATTCAAAGCAGGGTTCTTTACAGTCCTACAGAGAGGATGCAACATCTCGTACGTGAGCTGTGCACTGCCCCTCTGCCTGATGGGCCCAGTCCTGCTGAGAAATGAGGCAAGGAGCCCAGGAATAGCTATTAACCACTGCTAACCACTGCTGACCACTGCCAACCACTGCTGACCACTGCCAACCACTGCTAAGCACTGCCAACAACTGCCAACCACTGCTAACTACTGCTAACCACTACTGACCACTGCTGACTACTGCTAACCACTACTGACCACTGCTGACTACTGCTAACCACTACTGACCACTGCTGACTACTGCTAACCACTACTGACCACTGCTGACTACTGCTAACCACTGCCCACCATTGCCAACAACTGCCAGCCACTGCTAATTACTGCTAACCACTGCTGACCGACCATTGCTGAACACTGCCCACCATTGCCAACCACTGCTAACCACTGCCAACAACTGCGAACCATTGCCAACCACTGCTTACTATTTCTCACCACTGCCAACCAATGCCAACCACTGCCAACTACTACCAACCACTGATAACCACTGTTAAGCATTGCTAACCACTGCCAACCACTGATAACCACTGCTAGCCATTAGCAACCACTTCTGACCATTGCCAACCACTACTAACCACTGCTAACCACTGCCAACCACTGCAAATAATTGCCAACCACTGCAAATAATTGCCAACCACTGCTAACCGTTTCTAGCCACTGCCAACCAGTGCCAACCACTGCCAACTACTGTCAACTACTGATAACCACTGTTAAGCATTACTAACCACTGCTGACCACTGCCAACCACTGCCAACCATTGATGACCACTGCCAACCGTTAATGACCACTACCAATCATTGCTAACCACTGCTAACCATTGCTAACCACTGTCAACCACTACCAACCATTGCCAATCATTGCCAACCACTGCTAGACACTGCCAACAATTTCCAACTGTTGCCAATGACTGCTAAGCACTGCCAACCACTGCCAACAAGCCATTTTCCTTGAGCAGCCTCAAGCTCTGGGAAGAGATGTGAGGTTTAAAGTCAGGGGAGAGTCCCCATCAAGGAGTGACTCCCCTGCCCGGCACCACGGCTGCTCTCATCCTTACCCTCCCTGTCTTTTCTACCCAGCCCTCCTTCTCCTGACTAGAAGCTCCTGGCACGCCTCATCTCGAACCCTCAGGACTGTTTTGAACTAGGCAGAAGTTTAGTGCTGCAGCTCAAAGCCTGGAGAGAACCCCATATCTGCAGAAGTGCCTCATGTTGAGGACACCTGTCCCCATCTCACCCAACCCTGGGTGAACCCAAGCAGGGTCAAAGATGGCTACGTGGGCCCTGCCTCTGGAGCAGCCTATTTGAATGGGACACTGGGGCCCCTGCTGTGGGCATGGGATGTCCTCTCTTGGGAGGCTCTTGGCCTGGTCCTCTCCAACCCCCTGGGCTTCCTGGTAGGGTCGACCATGTCTGGGTGGGGCTTAGCCCAGGAACGCTCAGGACACACAGAGCCTCAGGAGGCACATGCGGGAAAGAGGCCTCCAGCAGACTGTGGTGTCCAGATAAAGACAGATAAAGACACAAGGTCCAGGCAGGCCAGAATCGAGGTGATATAGTGTGGACTGTAAGATCCTCTGACTCCAGTCAGCGCAGTTAACAAAAGCTGAATTTTCTGCACAGTGACAGACAGGACGCCGCACGGGACGGCACTGACCTGGGTTTCCACCTTCCCCGATTCCTATCTCAGCAAGCCCAGCTATTGCACACACCTGTAACATTTAAAGGCTTTTTTTGGAATCTCAACTGGGAAATGCATGATCATGTCCTCAAGATAAGCCAATACTGAGTTTCCAGAATGGCATTTTGCCGTCACGGTTGGATGCTTATTCATGAGGTTTCCAAGCAGTGACTGAGGGCTGGGCAGCAGTGCATAGCAAGGAAACTGTTCCTTCCACTCTGGAAGCTGACGTTCCCATGATTTATTTTTGCAAGTTGCAGACAGGCATTGCTAAGGGCAATAGGAAAAGTCTCCTGATTTTAGAAGGTAATAATCCCCAGACATATAGGAAAGTTTAATTTTGAAAGTGCTTGTAGTAACAAGGTGCTGAGTCGTGTGTTCAGAGGGGTCCCATTTTGATAAAAAGCAACACCTATGTAGAGAAAGGCGTGTGTTCATCTTTCATGAACACGGAGAGAGCTGAGGAAGAATAAGCAATGAAAAGAATGATTACCCCTGGAGAGGATGGATGAGGGAGGAGGAGCTCGTGGTTGCTTTCTTTATACACCTCTGCGTGATCCTTGTTGACAAAGAACAAGAAGCACTATTTCTCATCTCCTTCCTTGGACGGGGATAAGATGATTTTCCCAGAGTTACACGGAGGAGGCAGAGCAGATGGGCAGTTCACCTCTTTCTGCTTTGCTCACAAGCATTAATTGAAGTCCTACTGTCTGCACATCCCAAAGTGAGGCACCAGAGACACGCCCTACCCTTGGGTAGCAGAGACATAGCCAAGACCTGGAGCCTTGAGCTGGACCAGGATCTATAGGTGCTTTCACATGATTCCCCAAGACAGTTTCCCGTAAAATTGTATCCTTCATCCCACAATGCTCATCACAGAATGTCTCACACACAGTAAGACATGTTGTTTTTGACCTCCCATTTTCCAGATTTATTTATTCATTCACTTATGGAGCACCTGCTGTGTGCCAAGCTGTGTCTACAGGGCAGACAGAGAGATGAGAGACTGCAGGGCGACGTGGCCAAAGCTCTGATGGGCAACCACCCAGGGTGCTTTGGAACCACACAGAGGGGCTTGAGAATCCAGTGGAGGGTCCTGGAAGTCTTCATGGAGGTGCTACTCAAGTTGAGTTTTACAGACCAGAAGGAACTAACCAGACAGAGGAGTGAGTGTTCCAGGCACAGGGGCAGAGACACCAAAGCTCAGAGGCATGGTGTGGCCAAGCCAGCGTCTGTGCAGGTACATGTGATTTCACACCAGAGGGGCTGGGGGAGGCCACATCACCGAGGAAGGAGGGTACCAAGGTGAGAAGTTGCCCTGACCAGGTGGGAGAGACAGGAGATGTGCCTTGAAGAAAAATTACTCTAAGAATGGGGTCATCCAGGTAGAAATGACAGATTTAACACATACATTTACTTTCTTCCTTCTTCTCCCTTCTGAAACCCCCCTGAAATGACAGTAAAGATATTTTTCAAATGGCATAAACTCACAACTACAAAGAACACGGAGGAGAAAGCATGGCAACATTCTTACGGCACGAGAGGGGCTGGGTACGGTACCCCTGGGAAAGTGGGGGTGAGGAAACCAAAGAAGTAACTCAAGAAAGTCCCCAGAGTGGAAAGGTAGCGGTTTCCAGATGAAAAGTTCCTAAAGTATCCGGCACAGTCGGTGAAAATATATTCACGTCAAGGCTTGTGAGCTGAGGTTTCACAATGGTGGGCAAAGCAAGGCACCTAGAAGCTTCAGATCACAAACAACTGGGAATTAGGATGATTTCACATGTCTCAATGGCAACCTTAGAAGTTAGCAAAGGAGCCATGCCTTCACAAGGCCGAGGGAAAACTATCTGCAAGCTAGAAAAATATATTTAGCCCAGCTATTGCCATTGTAGCCTCCTGAGTCTGGCATGGCTGAAGATGCTCCTGCCAGACTCAATCTTCCTGCTAATAAAGGGAAAAAACAAAACACTAACGAACTCTGGAAATAAGGCAAAAGAAAAAATCCCCAAAATTTGAAGGCACTGGAAAGTTAAATACATAAATAAACAAATGAGCAAGCAGAGCCTAGAGAAGGGGAAGTTTCTGTTTTTGCTTGTTATTCTAGCATTTATACTGAGGGCAGGCCAAAGACAGCACCACACAGAGTGGATGCAACTCTGATAGAAAATCTCCAAAGATTTGGAAACTAAATAATACACTTCTTAATAATCCATGGATCAAAGAAAAACTCAGAAGGAAAATTAAAAAATATTCTGAGCTGAATGATAAGAAGACAGAAGGTATACAGCCCAGATGCCTGTATTAGAAAAGAAAAAAAGGTATCAAATAATGTCCTCAGGTTTCCCCTTAAGAAAATAGAGGCCGGGTAAGGTAGTTCACGCCTGTAATCCCAGCAGTTTGGGAAGCAAAGGCAGGAGGACTGCTTGATCCCAGGAGTTCGAGGCTGCTACTGCACTCCAGCCTGGGTGACCCTGTCAAGGAAAGGAAAGGAGAAAGGGAAAAAGAAGAAAGAAAGGAAAGAAAAGAATGGAAGAGAGGAAGGAAGGAAGGAAGGAAGGAAGGAAGGAAACAAGAAAGGAAGTAAATTAACTGAGAATAAGTAGAAGGAAATAACAAAGACAAGAGCAGAAATCAATAAAATATAATGTACACATTAGAGAAAAGTAACAAAGCCCAAGATTGGTTCCTTGACTAGATGAACAAAATTGATAAACTTCCCAGCTAGACTAATAAAAAAAAGTCAAGTAATCAAGCAAGCAAAAAAGAATATAAATTGCCGATTTTAGGAACGAGGAAGCAGCACTACAGATGCTATAGACATTAAAAGACTATCTAGAGATTAGTATGAATACCTTTATGCCTATAAACTTGACTTAGATAAAATAGATTTCTTGAAATGTGACTTACCAAAGCTAATGCATGATAAAACAGAAAATATGAGTGGCCATATACTTAATAAATATATTACATTTATTTTTAAGAACTTTTCTATGAAAACATCTTCAGGACTATATGCTTTCATCAGTGAATTAAAAAAAAGTTTAGAGATAAAATAGCACCAGGTTTACACAAATTCTTTGAAAATACAGGAGGAAGGAAGCTCCTGAACTAACCCTAACCCTAACCCTAACCCTAACCCTAACCCTAACCCTAACAAGGCCAGCATAATCCTAGTGCCATAACCCAGCAAAGATGTCACAAAAAAGAGACAATTTCAGACCAATATTTCTCATGAAAAAATTTTTAAATATTCTACAAAGTATTAGTAAATTTAATCTAGATATATATTATCTATATTTATAAATAATTTATATAAACAAATATGTATATGTATCTACATATAAATACATCTACAGATGTACATTAAAAAATACTCTGCAAAATATTAGCAAATCTAACCCAAATATATATATGTATTATAAATATGTTTCACATATATACATGAAAATGTAATTGAAATGGCTTAACATGTAGAAATCAAGCAATACAATGCTGCAAAATAAAGCAGAAAAAACAAATGATCTTTTCAATAGATGCTAAAAAAGCATTTGACAAAATTCAACCCATATTAATGATAAAAACCCTGAACAAACTAGGAAGAGAAAGGAACATCAATTTGATTTAAAAAAAATTTACAAAAAAGCCATACTTACTAGGGAGTGAATAATTAGCCATTTAATAGTGAGTGAATAATTAAATACTTTCCCACTAAGATTGGGAACAAAACAAGATGACTTTTCTCGTCACTTCAATCCAACATTAAAACAAGGGTCCTAGCCATTGCAGTAAGTTAAGAAAGAAAAATAAAAGTCATTAAGCTCCAAAAGGAAATAAAGTTGCCTTTGTTCACAAACAACATGATTGCTTAACCAGCTCTACCCACTCTGCCTGCCCCACTTACCACTTTGGCTCCTCCCACTTCTGCCAGCTCCACCCACCACCCACCTCTGCTCTGCAGACAGGTGGTATGCACCATCTTTCTGCACCTGCTGAAGTCTGGCCACACCGGCACTGGGTGTGGCCAATCAAGCTACACAGTGAATTTAGCAGAATCAAAGGATATAAAGTTATTGTGCAAAAATAGTTTTTTAAATAAACTAGCAGCAAACAATTGGAAAATGAAAATTTAAAAATCCATTTACAGTAGGATGAAACGTATAAAAGACTTAGGATTAAAGTTAACAAAATATGTTTAAGTTTACTACACTGAAAACTATTAATACTGAAATCTTGTTAATGCTGTGTGTGCTAAGGTGTTTCATTTGGGGAAGTGTGCTGACGTCTGTAATTAATAAACTGGGTTAATGGACAATTAGAAGGCTGGATAGGTGGATAGATACGTGAGAAAGCAGATATAGTAAAATGTTTCTGGTAGAATCTCGGTGGGTGTTCACTGAATATTTGAAAGTTTTCTTAACAAACTTAAAAAAAAATGAGACATTTGCAGATAAGCAAGTTCTTTCAAAAAACATGCTTCTCAAATACCAGCTCTTAGTGAATGTAGGAAGAGGTGCTCCCGCAAAGCAAGAGTGAGTCAGGAAGTGAGAAGCAGCAGAATTAGACAGGAGTGGGTGAAGGGAATCTCCAGGAGACAGGGAAGGGAATTGCCAGGAAAAGACCTGCCCTGAGGGCGGGCAGAAGGCTCAAGGGAGATTCCTTCAAGAAGGTGAAATTAATACAATATCTGAGATGTTTGCATGAAAATTTAGACAACTGGTGGAGAGTTTGAGGTTGAATTGGTGACATACACATAGAAAATCTAACACACACAAACTCCAGGAAAAACACAAACAAAAATGTTGTGCAAGAAAGGAAAACAGCATAGTATATGCTACGGCTCAACTAGAAATAACATTTACATGTCTTACAACGAAGAAACAAAATGCTGATCTAGTCAAGTGATGATTAAATTGAGAGAATGGAAGGAGAGCAGTGTGCGTGTGTGCGTGAGTGTGTGTGTGTATGTGGAGAGAGAGAGAGAGAGAGAGCGACAGCATACCTGTGTATGTGAGGGGCATGTGCAGAAGAGCTGCGTCCTTCACCTTTCATAGTGGACATCTAGAAAGAATGCCTAAAACCAGTCAGCAAGAAGTAGCAATGTATGCAGGTTAAATAAGGAGTTAAATGGCAAAAGGGCCCTGCTCACACAATGGAATTTAGGGGAAGGGAGGTAGGAACTGTCATTTTTACAAGACTTGTAGAACTGTTTTCTTCTTTAAACTACATACATGTCTACTTTGCTGAAGATGGAAACAGACCAACTGGCTGCTGTGTCCTCTGCCTGCTCCTCGGATGAGGGAGGATGGGAGCGAGGAGCTCAGGGAGGAGGCCACTGGAGAGATCACGCGAGAGACGACGGTGACGACCTGGGGTGTCGGCAGGAATGGAGACGGGACAGAGCGGAGCACCTGTGGAGGCCAGATTCCATGGAAACTGGAGTCTGGGCTGAATGTGGGGGACACATGAGAAGGAGGTCCAATAAAAAAAGGATTTGCTTAAACAAACTCTGGAATATCCAGAATGAGGGTGCTACGGTATGAATGTGTTCCCCATAATTCCCATGCTGAGATTCCAGCCCCTAGTGTGATGGTTTTGGGAGGTGGAACCTTTTGGGAAGGTCAGAATGGGTCATGATTGGGTCATGATTGGCCCAGATTGGGTCATGAATGTGGAGCCCTCGTGGGGGGTTGAGTGACCTACAACAGAGGTGAAGACAGACCGCTCACCCCTTCTGCCATGTGAGATGCGAGAAGACAGCATCCACGAACCAGGAAACGGGTCCACATTAGATACTGAATTCTGGCACTCACTCTGGCCCAGGCAGGAACCAAGAGCATTGCACACGTTCTCATTTAAAACTGAGCTCTGGGCCGGGCGCGGTGGCTCACGCCTGTAATCCCAGCACTTTGGGAGGCCGAGGCGGGCGGATCACAAGGTCAGGAGATCGAGACCATCCTGGCTGACACGGTGAAACCCCATCTCTACTAAAAATACAAAAAAAAAAAAAAAATTTGCCAGGCGTGGGGGCAGGCGCCTGTAGTCCCAGCTACTCAGGAGGCTGAGGTAGGAGAATGGCGTGAACCCGGGAGGCGGAGCTTGCAGTGAGCCGAGAGGCGCCACTGCCCTCCAGCCTGCGAAAGTGTAAGACTCCGTCTCAAAAAAACAACAACAACAAAAAAACAAAACTGAGCTCTGTGTATTTCTGCCAAGTGAGGCTTAACTGCACCCTCACTGAAAGCTCAATTTGTTGTGGAATGAATGAAGAAATAAATGAGCCTTCTCCTTTTGATTGAGGAAAAAACAGTCTCAAAGAAGGTATGACACTCACCTGAAGTTTTGTGCTTTAGTGAGCGGTGCAGAAGGACCTTTGAGCCAGGCCCGTGTGGTTCCAAACCACCCTTGGACTGCCCCACCAGGATTCTGAGCTAAAGAGGTTGGTTTTATGCATAGACTCACCAGAAGCTGAAATCCATCTTCCTTGGAGGTTGGGGTGTGCATTTCAAGATTGTTTTGCTTTTCTAGTATTCAAAAATAATCAGGCGAAAGTCTGCATCTAATTTTTTATGTTCTGTCTAGGCAGGAATGTATCCATGTCTTCTACTACGGGGGCCAAGGGTGTTTCCTCTGCGGGGTTTCTCTGTCTACAGAAGTGAATGTGCAGCTTGGAGCAGGCAGGTTTAGGTCACCTTACTCAAAGGTAAACCAGGAAGGAAAAGCTGGCGGAAACATCCCAACCGGGTTGGGGATCTCTAGGGGAAGCTGCGCCTCTTCCTAACCCTCGAGTTTTATTTTAGTGGAGGAAACAGTGGTCTTCACTGCCTGGTTTTGATGTGTGACTCGTGGAACTCAGGAGTCAGCATCCACCTGAAGGAAGAGGATATGGAGCACAAACCTGTTTCAAGTTGTTCTTCTCAAAAGATCAGGGTAGAGGTGAGTGCTGAGAGGGGTCCGGAAATCCATGCTATGCTGGAGGGTGGAGGACAGCCCCTGAGATTTTGCCCCCCTCCTGGTGTCCTCCTCAAGTGAAAATACACAGAACCTGCGCAAGTCACCACCTGGCAGTGTGGGGCTTACAGATCCCGACCAGCCCGAGCTTCAGGAAAAGCCGCCTGACAGGTGCACCTGAGTACCGCACTGGGCAGAGAACTGCGAGGATGGCGGAGGGTGTCTCAAAAGAGCTTCCAGCTCTGGTGAGGGATCCCTCCAGTCACACCACCTGTCCCCATCCCATGCCTGTGCTGGGCATCACTAATCCATCGAGGCACACGCCCCAGCACACGGCAGCCCCTACTGTCGGATGAGCTCTGCCGCTATTCTGGATCTAGAACAGCAAAGCTGTGAGCCCTGCTGCGGAGCCTCAACATGCACTTGTATGGTACAAGCCTTCCGGGCCCTGAGTCACCTGAATTGTGAACCCCGCGGGTCCTGAAAGGGGCCTCGGGTCAGCACAGCCCCTCACAGGTGGGATCTGAGACCCCGCGAGCAACGGGGATTGAGATCGAGGCCATCGCCCAGTGCCGGTGTGGCCAGACTTCAGCAGGTGCGGAAAGGTGGTGCATACCACCTGTCTGCAGAGCAGAGGTGGGTGGTGGGTGGAGCTGGCAGAAGTGGGAGGAGCCAAAGTGGTAAGTGGTTGGCAGGCAGAGTGCGTAGAGCTGGTGGTGGGTGGAGATGGTGGAGGTAGGTGGAGCTGAAGGGGTGGGCTGAGCTGGTGGAAGTGAGCTGAGCTGAGGGGTGGGTGGAGCTGGCAGAGGTGAGCGGGGCTGAGGGCGTGCGTGGAGCTGGCGAAGGTGGGTGGAGCTGAAAGAGTGGGCGGAGCTGGTGGGGTGGGAGGAGCTGAAGAAGTGGGTGGAGCTGGTGGAGGTAGGTGGGGCTGAGGGTGGAGCTGAAAGAGTGGGTGGAGCTGATGGAGGTGGGTGGGGCTGAAGGGCTGGGCAGAGCTGGTGGAGGTGGGAGGAGCTAAAGGGATGGGTTGAGCTTGTAGAGGTGGGCAGAGCTGGTGGAGGTGGGCGGAGCTGGTGGAGGTGGACGGTGGGTGGAGCATGAGTAGAGTTGCTTTCTGACTGCAGTCTCTTAAGGTTCAGCCGCACCTGGAGTCCTGTCTTTGATGCTCCTCAGAGATGGAGGCTGCCTTTGCTCAGAGCCCCTGGTGACCCAAATACCATGGCACAACCTTCCACCCTCCCACCCATTTTCTTTCCTGACCTCCTTCAAATCCCAACCTTAAAGCTAAGCCCTAGCCCTGACCCTGACCTCTGCTTGCCTGCATTTCTGTTGGCAGAGATGGCCTCAAAACCCCAGGCCTCTCACCTCCATCTTCCCCTTAGGGACATGAACTCCACAGCCAGGAGGCACCAGCTCACCCAGGGGCTCCAGCACCCCCACCCCCTGTCCCTCCACCCCACCCACCCCTCACTCTGCATCCACCCCATCCCCATCCCTCCAC
>NW_026652276.1:1742056-2015407 GCF_009828535.3 Hylobates moloch
TCCACTTGTGCCTCCCCGCAGGGCGGTGTCTGACTATGGAGAGGTTGCTCATCTCTGTGAAGTGGGGGTGCACAGGGACCATGCAGCTCTCTGAGGCTGGTGGTTGCAGCGGAGCCCAGCAGGTGAGCGTGGGTGTCTGCTGAGGCTGTCCTGCCTAGTCAATCTGTTGGCGCATTCCAGAGGAAAGTGCCATCTGCTTCCTATGTACCCTTCTTCTTGGGTCGTGTCTCTAGGGCACTGGTCTGGAGTAGACTGATCCCCCAAAGGCGTGGGGATCCGGCTGGCAGGGCTACAAGAGGAAGATGGGAATCTGATGCCACCTGGCTGAGCTGTGCCCAATTGATCCCAGCCAGGACCCCACGAGGACCTGCCTTAGGGATGCCCACTGCAGCCCCCAGCCCTCTCAGGTCAGGAGGCAGACCCTTGAGGACGAGCTGATGGCTCTGAGACTCAGCTGGTCAGTGGCGGGCCCAGGATACAGCTCTGGCCCTCTCTGGTGATGTGAAGCTTCGTTTCTGTTCTGCACGATTGTTCTCCATGAGCACAGGGTCTTGCTGTGCGGCTCCCTCCCCAGAGAAGCCGAGGTCAGACCAGCTCACCATGCACCCCTCGCTCAGGGCAGTCCTGAAGGCCTCCGGTGAGTGCCTGGGGCCAGCCTGAGGCCTCCCCAGGGCTGCCCCTGCCCCAGCAAAGGGCTCCGGACCAGAACCAAGACCTCTCCTCGAGGGCCAGGGAGGCCCCAGCCAGGCTCCATTCCCTCCCTGACCATGTTCCCACTGAAGCTGGCAGGGATGGCTCAGGGCCGTGACATGCTGCTTTGCTGATAGCCACGAGTGGCATCACTGTCACCTGGTTTTTGAGGCAGGGGAACTGGGGTCCCCGACAGTGACGCACCCACATCACACTCTGGAACCTGCACTCAACCACCAGGGCTCCGTCTGGACGCTCAGGGGTTACGTAATGGTGGGGGACTGGGGTGGTCCTGGAAGGGAAGGAGCAGCTGCTTAGCAGGGTCCGGGGCAGGATTCTGGGCCCTGGTCCTTAGGAGGGGGAAGGGGACTATGCTGAAGGATGGGCTGGTGCAGTGACCAGGGCCAGGGCCAGGGCCTGCGGGACGGGAGCCCAGAGGGAGACCTGGCCTGCCTGATTGCCAGGCCTTGCCGGGGGAGGGTATGTCTTTTCTCCAAGAGTCATGGGTCCTGACCCGCAGGAAGGCGGCACAGTGAGTTTGAGAGAGTCTCTTCGGGGCACCAGGGTATCAGACACTGACACTCCCACCAGGCCTTCCACCTGCCGCACAGCTGTGCGTGAGCTGGGCTCCCGGCCCACACCCAGGGCCCGAAGCTGCTGCAAACCAGACCAGAGGCCATGGTTTCCTGGTCCACAGCTGTGGAACACGTGTTCAGGTTAACTGAGCTCACAGTCCAGCAGCAACTCGGCTTCCCCAGCTGGGTGTTGAAGAGCCGGCCAGAGACGACGAGCAAGCGGGGAGCCGTCTTGTTAGGCAGTGAAGGTGCCCACGTCAGCTGGTGGCCTGTGAGGCCAGATCCGGACTGCATGGCCTCTGAGGACCCTGCAGTCCCCTCTCTCATATCCGGGGGCACCCTGGAGTTCCTCCCCAAGGATGTGCTTGAAGCTGCAGGCCTGTCCCGGCTCCGATCCACCATGGGCTCCGCAGCTGCATCTAGTTAGGAGGCCACGGCCAGGGGTCAGCCAGCCTCTCTCTGCCTAGTGAGAAAAGGAAAAAAGCTTTTATCCAAGGAATGTAGTCTTTTGAAATTGTCAGTCCCAGAAAGACGTTAAGATGAGACCCAGCAGTCACATCCCCTCCCGCTTTGAGCTGTGTGTCCACCTCTTGAAGCTGCTTGTGACTGCCGCAGTAGCTGTAAAGTAACCTAGTAATGCCGCAGTGGACGCTATAACTCATGCCCTGTAGCTGAACAGTGGATAGCCAATCACTCACCAAGGTGGTTTTCGTAAGCCAATGGGAATTCCCAACAAACAACTCTCTGTGCCCCTTTTTCGTCTTTAAAAACCTGCCTGTAATAAAGGCCGAAAAGGGCTCCTATCCAGGCTGCTTCAGTCGGCGTCTTCCAGGCAGCTGCCCTCACCTCGGCTCAAGTCAACCTTTCAGCTACATTTTATGCCTCAGCCTCTTCCTTTTAGGTGGACGCCAGCATCCCTGCAGATGGGAGCCTGCTGCAGCTGTGCCCCGAGGCAAGGGCAGGCAGTGCCTTCAGGCCGGGTAGAGGGGACAGCTCCAGGCAGGCTCCCGCTCTCAGGCCGAGCTGGCCGGCGTGGCTGGAATGCCGATGAGGAGAGCGGGAGCCGGACGCACTGAATGCTGATGAGAGGCAGACAGCACCTCCCCGCTCTAAGGGATACCCTGGTCCGTACCCCAGAGGCCACGTCTGGGTTTTTATCTGTTGAAAGACTGAGAAGTGGCTGTTCGTCCAAGGAGCTGGCCGCGTGGCCTGGCCCGGGAGCCTGTGCTTACCCGCTCTCTCACAGCACTGGTGAAAGCCCACGTGAGGGGCGCATTCCTGTCTACACAGCGAGCACCCTGTGAGGGGCGCGTTCATGTCTACACGGCGAGCACCCTGTGAGGGGCGCGTTCATGTCTACACGGCGAGCACCCTGTGAGGGGCGTGTTCATGTCTACACAGCGAGCACCCTGTGAGGGGTGCGTTCATGTCTACACGGCGAGCACCCTGTGAGAGGCAAATTCTTGTCTACAGAGTGAACACCCTGTGAGGGGCGTGTTCCTGTCTACACAGCTAGCACCCTGTGCTATGTCTTGATCACTATCCAAGCAGAATTCTGCAGTATTCTGTGCCCTCCCAACTACTCAGTCAGACTCAGCATGGTGAACAACCAGCTGATCGAAACAAATCACACCAAGGTCAGAAGCAGGCAGCCCAGGTGTCCCTGATGTGGGGCAGGTCTGTGTAGCGGGTACTACCATGCCCTGGGCTCCATGGTGCCAGGTGCTAGGAAATCCAGTGGCCTGGAGAGGAGCCCCCAGGATCCCCCTGGAGAGGCTCAGAAGGGCTGGGGGGTGGTTCGGAGTGGCTGGGCCTGGGTGAAGAACCACCCTTCGTGGCCCCTTTACCACCCCCAGGGACCCCTTTGCTGCTCTCTGTGTCTCCCCTTCCTGGTCTTGACAGTCCCTGCACGTGTTGGGGAAACATCTGGATGCACGAACCCCAATTCCTTTTGTCCTGTAAAGCCTCAGACTTCTGTCATTAAGCCACACCAGTGACACAAGCCATTACCTCCTGCGAGGTATGCTGGCCACGTACAGCCGCCTCCAGGGATGCAAGCCAGTGCTCTCTCCTTCACATGTTTCAAAATGAGGTCTGGTATTTCAAGGACTAAGGCTCCTTCACCCTAGGCCAGTCCCCATAGACCTTGGCTTATGGGAGCAGAGGGCTCGGACACAGCACTGGACCCAGATCTGGACACAGAGCTGGGGGCAGCCTCCTACTCCCTGGCGGGCAGGACCCCAGGTGCAGCTGCCTGGTAGCTGGAACCCCAGGGGGACAGAGGCCCAACTCTCCCTCCCTTGGACACATTGGGGCCAGGAATAGCAAGACCCTCTCCTCACACAGGGACAATATTCTCACAGGCAGTTTTTTTAAATTTGTGAGCTGAAATCATGCCAGGTGATTCAGGTGGACTGGGAGTAAGGTTGGAGCATGGTCTCCACCCCCCTCCTCTGTGGCTAAGCGGGTGCTGACCATCTCCCCTGGGCCTGGTGACCAAGCCAGCCTTGTCCACCCTGAGCTCCAGTGCACCTGTCTGGGGGAGACAGCAGGCTACCCTATGGCCCACTGAGGGCTTGCTTTGTTCTGGGGTGAGGTCCCTGGACAACTTCTTTTAATAATGGAATTTTAAGGAAAACACACATCCATTACTCTGAGTGAAGGAAAAGACTAGAACTTGGGGGAGAAGGGGGTGTCCCTGAGAAATGCTGCTTATCCAAGGCC
The DNA here is from genome assembly GCF_009828535.3 of Hylobates moloch. Taxonomy (NCBI): domain Eukaryota; kingdom Metazoa; phylum Chordata; class Mammalia; order Primates; family Hylobatidae; genus Hylobates; species Hylobates moloch. The sequence continues at coordinate 1,746,046 of NW_026652276.1, forward strand.
ATGCTCTCAAGGGCATGGGGCTGGGTGGGGAGGCTGCCGTGCTGGACACATTGGCCTGGAGAGCCAGAATCGTCCAGGAGCCACGGGGCAGAGACCCCACAGCTTCCTTGTGGCTGCACCTCTGGAGCTTCCAAGTGCAGGTTGTAGTCGAGGGGAGCCCCCGCCTCAGGGGCAGCCCATCCCAGGAAGGGCCCAGCCTCCCTGCAGGACCAAGGGAGGTCCTGACACTGGGGCCTGAGGCTGCTGGCTGAGGCTCAGGGCCCTGGCCAGGCAGGTGTGGCTCGGACAGTGGCTCAGTACCGAGCGCAGGTGCAGTTTAACCTCCTACGATGCAGCTTCTTCTGGGCACAGGGATGAGCAGGGAAGGGAAGGGTCATCCAAGCAGATACTCAAGAAAACAGGGGCCCAAATTTGGCCCTTGGGATGCAGCAGCTTGTTGACCCCTGACCCAAGGCCCTCTAGGAGGCAGGCCAGGCTGCCAGGGGTGGCCACTTTGGGAGGGACTTACTTTTTCCCACTATGACCCAGGGGCTATTCCTGTGGGGCCTCAGGAGGCCATCCCCATCCACACCAGCCACCTCTTGTTTTCCAGAACCTAAGGTCCCTGGAGAGCCAATTGGGCCCTGCAGAGAAGCGCCCCCAGGCAGGGCACAGCCACATCCTGGGCTGGGTGCAGCCGTGCATGACTTTCTGGAAGACTCTCCTCCCCAGCCCTGGCCTTACTGCCCTGGGGAGGGAGGTGGGCGGCTGCCGGCTGACCGTACTCCACCTGTCCATTTCAGCACGGTCAGCAGAAACGCTTCCAGGAAAATCAACCCAGCCATCTCTGCCACACTCCTAGAGGCAAGAGCACAGGCGCAGCTGTCACTCAGCAGCTGCCAGGGTCGGTGCGTGGCCGGGGCAGCGACCAGCCGTCAGCCTATCTGAAGGTGCAAAGACAGCTGTCAGCCTGTCTGGAGGTGCACATCACCCCTGGGCAGCTGGGGGGACACCTTGCTCAGAGCTGGGGCCAGGTCCCCTGCTTGCCACCCCTTCTCGTGTCCTGAGGACAACCGGGCACAGGCACCAGCTCCTCCCCTGCCTCCTCTCCCCAGGGCTTTGCCTGGTCCTGCGTCAGGAAAGAAGGTGAAAAACAGGCAGTGGGGAAGGCCACTGCAGAGGCGAGACCCACACCACACCCGCTGCGGGAGTTTGAAGGACGGAGTCCCCTGCATTCTTGGGCCCACAGGACCGTGGTCTCACCCCTCTCTGCATCTCTTTAGAACCATTTGTCTGTCATCTTCAGAACAGCCACCGCTTTGTAGCGGGGCCTGAACTCTTTGGTGGAGAACCAGGACGAGGGCCCCTCTGTGGCCTGGGTACCACGCCTGACTGTCCCCTCCTCCCCTGTGGCCAGTGACCCTCACTGCAGAGCAGTGAAGCCGTCCTTGAACCTGGGAGGAAAGGCCAGCTCAGTGTTCCAGGAGTCACTGGCCCCTCGCTCCAGCCAACCACCCCGCACCCCACTCACTGCAAACGCTATGGGAGGGGCTGCTGCCACTGGCCCCACCTGTGCCAAGGAGAAAAGCCAGAATGACACTTCACAGAAAGGTTAGAGAAATCACGCCAAGGTCATGCAAGGATGTGGAGAAGAAAACACTGGCTAAGACTGGAAGTTCAAGGGGGGACCACTCTGTCCATGAAATGCAGATTCCTGCATGGGGTGGAGCCACACACTCCATTCAGCAAGGGTTTCCAATCTCCACCCAGGGACGCTGTGTAGATTGAACATTAGGCACGTGCATAAACCTTCCTTTTCAGCCATAAGTTTCCTTCTACTTTGCTTGGGGCCAAGGCCTCGAGAGTCATGGCTTCCTCCCCTGTCTGTTCGTCCTCAGAAGGTCGCTGCAGTCTGCCCCCACCCCTGTGCTCTGTGCCATTGCCACGAGGGCTGAGTGTCCCCTCAGCAGGCAATAGGGTTCCACGGGGCCCCATCTGGGGGTGTGGCCGGCTCCCCAGGTGAGCCAGTGAATGCTGGACACAGCTGTCCTCTGCTGCGGCCAACAAAGGTCCCTGGGAGATCAGGCCTCTCAGTGGGCACAGACCGAGAGGGAGTCATCCCCTGCCCAACTCAGTACCTCCCAGTATCCCACACCCCTGTGCCTTCTGCCCTCAGCCCTGGGATCCAGAGACTCAGACTGGCCCATACTGCAGGGGAAGGGGAACCTCAGTGCACCAGCCCTGCCCTCCATAGAGAACGGGGCTGGGGCCGGGCTGCAGTGAGGGCTGTGATGGGATCCTGGGCAGAAGCACCAGAAGAGGTTTGGGTGCCATGAAGGGGTGGTTGGATGGGGGCACAAGCACCCTCACAGGGTCAGCTCAGTTTTGCCGAGCACAGACACACGCTGGCAGGGTTTGCCCAGTCAGTCGGTGAGCTAAAACAGGCTGCACTAGGCACTGAGTAGGGGTGGGGGAGGCGGGGCTGTGGCCTCTTGGGGGTCTGCTCAAGGCCTGGGGGCCTGGAAGGTAGAATCTGCATAGACCTGGGGACAAGTGGGAGCAGCAGAACTCCCCAGAAGGTCAGGGGAGATCTACCCCGGAGGGTCCTGGTGGAAGCTTAGACTTCGGGCACAGCACCTCGGGAGCAAGTTTTCGGATGTGTTTTCTCCTGATGCAGCAGGTGTATATTTATCAAAACTCTTCGTATATTTATTTGAAAAGGTATTTGTTGAGCACCCTCTCTCTCGCTGCAGCTGTGAGAAGTGCTATGGAGGGGAAGACACACATGTGAGGACAGGTAGCGCTCACCTTCCTGGCCGGCAAAGGGAGACATGCGCTCTGGCAGGTGAGGCTCAGGAAGAGAAGGGAAGCGCCTTCCGATCAACCTCGGGGGTGCCTGGCATAGAACAGAAGACAACTAAGCAAGAATGCTGTGGCTTCCGCTCAGCACTTAGGTCAGACTCCCGGCCAGGACAGAGCTGAGGGACGGAGCTGTGACCTGACCCTAGAAACCTGCATAATGCCCCTGCTGAGCCAGCCTCCCACTGCACCCGGGCACACAGGGGCAGTCTGGCCCGGGTTTAGGCCTCCAGGGCTGCTGGCTGGGGCCCAAGCCAGTGCAGACGCCCTCAGGCAGGGCACACCTGGAGGAGAACTCCAGCACTTCGTTGAAGGCCACATAAGCAGGTTCCCCACCCGGGAGAGGAGGGACAGCCACCTCGGCTACTGCCTCAGACAGCAAGAATTGGAACCCCATGAAATAGAAACAGGAAATAGAAACCATTGCAGCTGGAGTGGCATGGGACAGAAATCATCATTCACAGCACGTCCCAACAGCATCCTGATGTCCTCGGTCCATGGAAGTGATCAAGAGAGCCAGCCTGCAGCCAGGAGCGCCCAGAGGACGGGGGTCTGCTCCGCCCGTGCAGTGACGAGCAATGTCCTGTGTTGAATGGTCTCTCTTGTTCCAGGAAGCCGTTTGTAATCCTTGTCGGGGCGTAATTCAGGTGAAGGGCAGTCATGTTCTGAGCATGGTCATTCTGCCTTCAGGGAGGAGTGGCCGGCAGAATGATGGATGTCAGGCTTTCGAGGCTGCATAGTGATGATTCAGATCTTAAGTGGCGTTTACGGCGTGTTTGCAGTGCCTGCCGAGAGCAAGAGCTGCTTCCCCAGCGACTCCTCCTGCCGCTGGCCAAGGCGCCCTCCGGCCTTTTGGGTCCTGCTGAGGCCTTGGGCCTCCCTCTCTCCTCGGGCTGCTCAGAACCTCAGCTCTGCCAGCCAGGCAGGTGCCCCACTGCCTCTTTAGCCTTCCGATTGGGGTGAATTGGGGTGGAGGCAGCCAGGACGCTGAGTCCATTGGGGGCCCTGGTGTCTCTGGGCTGAGGGTGCCATGGAGCCTCCCTCACTTCCTGCCATGCAAGGGTCCAGGTGGCAGCAGCCTACCAGCAGCGGTGCTGGGTGTGTCCAGCCAGGGCAGGCACGTGGGGAGCCCAGGAGGCACATGGGGGCTGGAGTCGGGCTCACAGCCACAACCCCTGTGGAGGCAAAGGAGATGCTGTGAGCGCAGAAGTAGCTCCTCCAAAAAAGGCCTGCAGAAACCTCTGGGCCAGGAATTTAGCACCAAGACAGCCACAGGGGCTCAAGACAGCACACTTGGATGGTGAATACCCAGGGGCCAAGGCAAGGGCGAGGACTGTGGGCCTGATCAAAGATTCATTTCTAGGTCACTTTCCCCAAATTGTCCCCACCCTTACAGGGGTAAAATGTTCTGGGGCCCTTGTTGGTGGCCCTATTCAGTACTTCTTCCTTTCTCTAAATGCCAGACCCTGGACTATGAAAACCACGGGCCTGCTGGGACCACCCCTCTCTCCCTGCCAGGAGCCCTGTTCTGGACTTCTTCATTAGGTAGAAGGTTGCCAGCAGCCTCCATCCTCCATCAGAGCAAGGTCCTGACTCCCAGCGGTGACTCCCAGAAGAGGGCCCACGTGGGGTGGGGCTCAGGAGGACTCCCCTTAGAAGGGGGTTGAGAGCACCCATGGCTGGCTGTCCAGTGTGGCAATCAATTTTAGCGACAGAAAAGAAGAGGCCTTTTGGATGGAGGGAGGAGGGAGGTCTTTCTGTCCAAGTTGGTGCTCAGCATGTCGTTAGTCCTGTGGGTCTAGCATGGGACCAGAAAGGCAGGGTGTCACTGCTTACACGCACAAGGGCCCAGGGTGCACCTGAGCACCTGCACACCTGGGGGGTCCACAGGCACCTTTCAAACAATAGACAAGCCTCCTGCTTCCAGGAGGATTCCCGTCCCAGTGGAACCAGGGAGGAGCGTGGGTTGCCCATCCAGGTAAGACAGGTCCTAAACTGTGCTCTGCAGCAAGGCCACCCTCAGGCCAGGTGCAGAGACCACAGGACTGACTGCTGGACAAGAGTGGAACAGAGACCCTCCCTGGGAGAATGGTGCCCTGCCCAGCGGCCAGCACACCAGGCTGCCAGGGTGGGGCAGAGCCTCCGAGCAGCCTGAGGTCTCTGGAGAGGCAGCTTTTCTGGGACAGGGCTGGGTGAGGGCTTGGGGCATCATTTGGGTAGAACAGTAAGAGTGGCTTTCTGCTGTGTGCCCAGGCTGCTGAGGCCTGGACTACATGGGGGAAAAATACACATATGCATATAAATTATGGATGTAAATTATATCTTATATTATGTATCAATTGTGAATTATGCATATACAATTTATATATAAATTATACATCATATTTAGATATAAATAGTGTTTTATCCTATGGCTCATGTATTTATATATTAATATGCTGCTTTTCTGCTTTTTGTTTTTGGTTAATAATTAATGCTGAAATTCTTTCGATACAGGACATCTAGATCTCTTTAATTCTTTTAGATAGCTGCACAGCAGGTCATCATGAGGATGGCCTATCATTTATTCATCTTCTCTACCTTTGATGGGTACTTGGTCCATATCCAATTTTCTGCTATTGTCAAAAGTGCTGCAATGAACACACGCTTTTCTCCTTTTACCTATTAATATGTGAAATTAATAGATTTCTGAACATTGAACCATCCTTGCATTCTTAGAGTGAATGACTCAGGGATTTTGATTTTCAATTACTAATAAATTTTACTTGATAATATTTTGCTTAAGATGTTTATATCAAAAATCTGCAGTTTTTTTCTTTTTTGTAATGTGCTTAACAGATTTTAGTAGAGTGTTATTCTGGCTGCAAAAAAATAGTGTTTTACATATTTTAGGTAAGGTGTGCCTTCCAGCAGGTGCACACATCAATCTAACAGAGGGAGAAAAGATAAAGCTTCTGTGTATGCATACTGTTATCCCAGCTTTTCAAATGTCAAGCATTGCATATGTTTTATAATGGACATGATATATTATATATCCATATCATATACTGTGAATGATAATTTATAAGTAAAATTAATAGGTATCCATATTGAGGGCACATGATAAAAAATGTTTAGACCTCACAGGTCCAGTACATGGTGTATGTTTGTAAATATTTCCTGAGTATTTAAATGAGTGTATTTTCTGTATGCAGGGTACATACTTAGATGTTTAAACTTCCCATTAATTTCATTTTGCTCATATGCTAAATTCTTAATCATTTTGTAATCTATTTGATCTGTTAAGGATTGAGAGATGTCTTCCACTCCTATTGGATTTTTGTGGATTTTTCTTTGTAGAGTTTCTAGCTGTTTATGTAGCTTAATGTCATTTGTTTGCCATATTTTGTTTGTGAATAATAGCTTTGAAGTGGATTGTAACCCTGATCATTAGAAAGTGATCTCTTTAGGTTGAATGCTTTTTTTTTCTTTCAATGCAAATCAGCCTGAAATTCATATCATGGCCCTGCCTTTTCTCCTCAGTAGTGAAAGGCCGTTTGCATTTGCCTGCTGTGAATGTGAACATCAGTCTACCAGGGCCCCTCTGAACAGCTTTGTTCTAAACAACCATATTGTTGTATTCACGTGTTTAGATGCAAACTGGAGAGTCTTCATTCTTGATGGTAAACTCATCCCCCTATAAGGGTAAACATTTTTATTTTAAGAACTGCCAGCAAAGCTCCTCTTGGTTGGAAAGTGTTTTGTTTTTTTTTTCCCCCAGAAAAATTCCTGAAAGAATCCCAGCAGGTGGGAAAGGAGTCTGCAGCTGAGTGGCCCTGGGTTCTTAAGCTGTCTTCCCCAGCCACTGCCCATCCCTCTGTGCCCCGGGCACACCACAGACTCACACAGAAGCTGGCCTGGGCTCTGACCCTGTGCAGCTCTGCCAGCAGCCGGTCCTCCTGGGAGGGGCGGGGCAGGTGTGGGCATGGCCTGCAGTGATGAGAGCAGTTTTAGTGACTGCTCGGGATGTTCCCTTTGGGTTTGCAGAACCAGAGATGCTGTGAAAATGTCGCTCACAGGGAAGAGAAGGTTGGCCTTTGGCTGAAACAGCTTCTAGTCACAGGCTTCCTGGGAGCTGTCAGTCCCTTTCTTTTTCCCTCTCCCTCCTTCCCTCCCTCCCTCTCCCTCTCTCCCTTTCTTTCCCTCTCCCCACTCTCAGCCCACACCTCACACAAACACAGCTGAGTATGTAGTTGCTGCAAACAATGAAGCTCCTTCCTTCTGAAGAAAGAGGTCATGATATCGACTTCATTCGGGACATTTCCTCAAGGACAGCGTCCACTCGAAGCCCGGAGGCAGGAGCTCCCTCATCCTCTGCTAGAGCCAGGGCTGACATCCCTGGTAGCCACTTAGCCTGTTCCCACCCCTCGGCATGGATGCTGAGGCACCTGCCGGGGAGGTCAGGAGATGCCCTTGGAGCCAGGCTGATAGCCGCAGGCTCTGGCCAGCCTGTGCTTCTGCAAAAAGGGCCAGGATCACAGATCATGATCAGGAGTTTGTATTTTGCTCCAGGCAATGGCACAGCCTAGGGGAACACTGAGAAGGACAGAGGAATGTCTGTGCTTCTGTTGAGGAACATGGCTGGCATACGCAAGAGTCAGGCGAGAGAGGAAAAAGCCAGAGGGGAGGATGGCAGCAAGTGTGGATGAGGACAGGGAGGCTTTGGGTTGCGGGTGGTGACGAGGGGTGGGAAGCAGATGGATTTGGGAGCTGAGACTGGCAGCCTTGGCCCTGAGGGTGGGGAAGAGGGAGCTCCCCTTGAGAAGTGCCCAGGACTCAGGAGGCAGAGCCGGGACAGATGGAGCCAGGACCCTGCCATCACACAGCCAACCCTTGAGGCCCAGTACAGCAGGGCATGCTCAGGGGAGCATGGGGTGAGGACGGGGCCAAGCCCAGAGGCGCAGGGCATGGGGCTTCTATCAGCCCCGCCCCAGACCAGAGTCCGAGAGTGTCCTGAGCCTCGGGCACGACAGAGCACTGACGACACATGAGCTCAGTTTCCCCTTTGCACTAAGTATGGGAGTGAAGGCAATCACAACTTCCACGGCCCCTGTTCCAGCTCTGCTCAGTTATTCCAGGCTGGGTCCATTAGGGACAATCACATTATCATAGGCAGTTGGAAGAGGAGCCAACCAGGTGAAATTGGAGGTTCAGCTTTTAGAGCATCAAAGGGAAATGCTGAGAGGGAAGGAGAATCACCAGCATTACCGGGGGAGCTGGGGTTCTGGATAGTCCCCTGCTATTTCCTCCCCAGAAAGGCACTGGAAGGGGCAGAAGCAGGCCCGTGAGCTGGCTGTGCTGGGAAAACGGCGGGCCGGGTGACCACTGGCCCTGCTGACCGGAGCTCAGGGCCCCTCCCATTCCAGAAGCCCTGGCTGGGCACCATGTGGAGGGTGTGGCGCCTGCACACTTCAGCTGCACTGGAAGTCGCCTGTGATGTGGCTCCCGGCGGCAGCTTGGCAGCAGCAGAGCAAACGGCCCCCGACCTCAGGACCCAGGCGGGTCCACAGAGCAGAGGAGCTCCGACTCCTAGGAGTCCCTCAGCCCTCTGCTTCCCTGCCCGCTCAGTCACGGCCCCCAACAAGAGGTAGGTTCACTTCCCACCTTCTCCCCAGCTTGGGTTCCATTCCTCCACGTTCGGAGGTTTCCAAGTTTGGACTCTAAAGACGCAAGTCACTGACTTCATTTTCATGGATGAATGAGCCTAGAGGAAGGAAGCCGAGACACAGGCCAGGCCCAAGCAAGGAGCCGGGTACCAGAGATGACAAAGGACCGGGAATCCTTGTGCTAATTAGAGCAAGTCGGCGCCTCAGCGAGGAATGTGGAGTAGTGTCACATGAAAGCTTTCTGCTTGAGTTATTGCCAATTTAATTTCTATGTAATTAACAGCAGGGCATGCTGGAATTAATGAGATTCCCCAACACATTTCTCCGGCCCTCGCCCCCTCTCTACGCCCCTTCCCTCCAATACTTCCTTTCTCCTTCTGGTCCACACAGGCTCAAAGCAGAAACCGACAGCTGTCCTGGATGGCTGACCACCTTCGCAGAGGCCACGCCAACACCTGCAAGCATCTGCTGTGTGCCTCAGGCCTTCTTGTGCCCGCACGGACATTCCACACATGCTGCAGACCACATGGGACACCCTGGGGCTGGGCATCCAGCCCTCCTCTCTTGTTAACACAGGGTCCTGTACAGGCAGAGGGAGTCTCTTCCTGGCCCCTTGTAATGCCCAGCATTTTGCACTAGCCCTGTGCAGAGTGGGGGCTCAGTGAATATTCACATATGACAGCTTACCTGGCAATTCTCAGCGTGGTCTCTGCCCGACACCACATGCCTCTCCACCTGCCCGCACTCCTGCCCTTCCTCCAAGGCTCAGCTGCCACCTCCTCCAGGAAGCCTTCCAGATTCCAGCTCAGGCCAGTGACCACCCTGCACCCCCACTGCACCCTGGAAACTTTACTGCACCCTGGGGACGGTGCCATCCTGTGACTCTTCCCTTCCCAGAGTCCAGGCTTAGGTCTCGGTCATCTCCGAAGCCGGGTTCCTTCCAGAGGCCCTAGTGAGGGCAAAGGGCGTGGCCAATGGCATGGACAGACATTGTCTAGTGCGGAGTGGGTGTGAAGTGAATGCCAAGGGAATACTGGGGCTTCACCCGCAGCCTCTGTTCTCAGACGCCCAAAACCACAGCAGCAGCCCGAGGGACAGAGGAACCAGAGCCAGCTCCCTCTGCAAGGGGGAGGTGGATGGAGCATGGCCCCCGCAGAGCCAGTCCCAGCTGGCGTTTTCCCGGCTGCCAGGGGAAACCTTCTTATTCGGTGTCTATGGGTCTCTTGTTATTCTGGTTTACAACTTAATAGCTCCTTGGAAAAATTGCTTTATTGTTTTTATGTTTTAAATGATCTTTGTTCACTGTAACTTTTAGAAAGTCACAAATTCAGAAAGAGCAAGAAAAAAAGGAAAAAAGAATCACCTGAAATTTCACCATCCAGAGAGTTTGGTGTATTTCCTTTCAAACTCTACGTTTTTTCGAGAATGGAATTATATGACTTACACTATTCTGTCACTTACTGTTTGCATTTGTGCACAGAAATTATCTTGGAGAATAGTCTATGTTGATAAATATAGATACAACTTCCTTTCTCTCTCCCTCCACACACACACACACACACACACACACACACACACAGTTTTCCATTTATTGTGAAGGCTGTAATAAATAATGGATGTGCACTGGTTTACTTAACCAACTTCATTTTGATGGACACTGGTTTGGTTCTAGTTATTTAGTATTTAAAATAATGCTGCAGTGAGCATGTTTGTATTCTTCTGTGAGTGCTTCTGGAGAATAAGTTCTCACAGTGGCACTGCTGGGCCAGAAGCCTGCATGCATTAGCGTCTGACGGGCGACCTCACGCCTCTTCCTGTCAGCGGTGCCCTGTGTGTTTGCATCCATGACACACAGGCAGGCATAGCCCCTCACCCAGCCATCATCAGGCGATGCCAACCTCTGTCACCCAGGGCGCCCTGGGAAGCAGAAAATGCCTGCTCACTGTTTCCATTTGAATTTTTAATTCTTCAGTGACATGACGATATTCTCATGTGTTTGTTGACTATATTTCACGGCCAAAGAAGCAAACTAGATGTTTTGCAGCCTCACAAAAACTACTTTTAAATAGGTAAAAGGGTCATACATTTAAAAAACTCATGGAGTACTGCTGTGTACTGTTATGTTGAGGAGGGAAAGTCCCTTCTTAGCCTAACAAGGCCAGAAAGTATTTTTAAAAAACACAAAGTTGATTGCATTTTTTAAGTCAGTAAGGTTAAACAAACAAACAAACAAACAAAACCTCATAAGTTGAAAGAGAAACAATAAGGGGTTTCTAATGTACATACAAACTAATATAAAATTACAAATTTAAAAGGAAAAATGATAAAAATCCAGCAGAATATAGGGAGAAGGGGCATGAACATGCAATTGATAAAGTAGGCAATTTGCCTCCTCTGCCCCTTTCTCAGGAGACAAGAGACCAGGGGCTGTGGAGGACCAGGGCTCCATGCTCTCCAGACAAAGGCAGAGGGAATTCCTGGGAGGACGGGAGGTCCTGGGGCAGCGGCTCTGGAACGGGGGCCTGGACAGCTCCAGGGGCAACAAGCATAGAGCTGAAGCTCTGCGTCTATGCACTCACGACAGGTACATAGAAATGAAGCAGACAGAGCAAAGCAGTGATTAACCACGGAAGAAGATCTGTGTCAGAAAAGCAGCCATGGGGAATATTTGCAAAGAGTAATGCAAACAGTGAATGCAGAGTTAACCCAGCTGTGATCTAACTCAGTAGGGGCCTGGTGGAAAGGCAAAGTGTGGTGTGGGAAGGGGAAGACGGCGCAAGGTGGCTGAACCTTTAGCTTTTGGAGTAAAAATCGGGGCAACGTCTGACATTGAAAACTCAAGTCAGTAACGCCATGTAACCAGCGACAGGAATGGCTAGAGGCTGGGAGAAGCTGCAGCTGGGAGTAGCTGGGGGTGGAGGGATTGAGCTGGTTTGCAGCAGAAGCCTCGCTACCCTCAGCCTGCACCGGCCAGTCCTCCCCTGCGTCCGGAGCAGCTGGGTGTCGCCGTGCAATGGGCCCCTCCCGTGGTGTGTGAGTGCATCCCGGGCAGGTGGTCAGAGGTGGCCTGTCCCTTCCCACAGTGCAGCCGGTGAAGCCCCACACTGACCCGGTGGACGATGAGCAGGGTGGAGAGCAGGGGCTGGAAGCAGAGCCTTGAGGAAGTAGCGCCTATCCAGCGCCATGGAGGTTTTAGTGTAGGAACTGTGGAGAAACATTTCATTACACTAACAGCATAAAGAAAAACAAGTGGTATTTTTAAACAGATGCATGCGCAAAAGGCATCTGGTGATGTTTGACAGCTGTATTAATTATCAATGCTCATAACAAATCATCCCAAAACTTAGCAGCTTTGCACAATAGACATTTACTATCTCACAGCATCTGTGGTCAGGACTCTGGCCCAGAGAGAGAAAAAGAGAGAAAGAGGGAGAGAGAGTGAGAGAGCTTGCCTGAGACAGACGCTGCAGTGTTTTCATAAGCTGTGCCAGTCGGGTTTTCACCTCCACCATTGCTTGTGCTCTGTGCTATTGTTAGAAGCTCATCACGAACAGCCACGCTCAAGGGAGGAGAAATCAATTCCACCTGCCACCCTTCAGGAGAGCGTTTCAGATAATTTGTGGGCCTACTTTTAAAACCATCACACCAGCTTTTGGTGTTAAAGCTTCTTGTGAGAAGTAGAAAATGAAGAAATCTTTCTCAATATAATGTGAATTATATATTCGATTATTAAAAACCAGCAGCAAGTGCCCCACTAAATGTAGCACACGATGAATGATGATGGGAGTGAAGGCAAGGTCTTGCGAAATGACTGGACCTGGATTGAAGCCCTTGCTTGAATTCTATTTGTGTGGCTTATGTGGTCACAGGTGGACCTGAGAATAAAAGGAGGTGGGGACCAGACCTCCTCTCTTCAGGGGAAAAGACTGTCTTTGTTCTGGGGGAGACATTCCTGTCCCCTAGTGGGGCCCCTAGTCAGTTAGGTAAGGACCCCTTAGTGACACCGTGTCAAGCCAGTGGCTGAAAATCCCTGGGAAGCCCCAGGGGTCCCTGAGAAGTGGACTGCTGGACCCCCAAGTGTGCTGCTGAGGTGCTCTTGTTCTCCTGCCGGGGTCTGTTGGGGGGCGGGAAGGCAGCTGGGCCAGGTGAGGAGTGGATTTCCTGCCATCGGTCACCCTGCAGGAGATGAGGACTGGCCATGGTGGGCGGAAGGCCACAGAGGCCTGGGCCTTGGTGCACACGAGCTGGCCCCTGGAGCCAGGTGAGGGGCTGCCCAGGGATGCCTCATGTGAGGGGTGCAGAGGGTGGGTGAGCCTGGGTGTCCCGTGTAGCCACAGCTCTCAGAGCTGCCAGCCAGGCTGGATCCACTCCCTTCCCTTGTGCCGGAACCTGCAGCGTTCAAATGTTCCTTGAAACAGTGACCCAACTCTCCCACAGGGGTTCCAGCCAAGGCTTGGGGGTGTGGTGGAAGCCCTCAGATCCAAGCCATAGCCTCAGCCCTGATGTGCCAGCCACAGCTCCTTCCCAGTCAATTCAGAGCCTAGGGTGGCGAAAGGGAAGCCCCTGGGAATGCCACGAGTTTGCAGCAGTTTGCAGAGGCCTGTGACCGTGAGGAATGGGTGATGGCAGGGGCAAAAGATGGGCATTGGGCCAGGCAGGACAGTGGGGGAGGGGGAAGCAGGGCTTCCCCATCTGCACCAGCAATGTCCTGGCCTGGACCATTCTTTGTTGTGGGGGCTGCCCTGCACACCCTGCCCTCCACTCACCAGATTCCAGAACACCCTCCTCCAAGGTGTGGCAACCAAAAACATCTCCAGGCAGCACAAAATGTTAAGAACCACTGCATTAGCGTTAACTCCAGTCTGACTGACTTAGAAGTAACCAGGGACTTCTCCAGGGCCAGTCATGACTCATGGTCACATGCCCTGGATGGCCAAAGGCTATGATCAGGAAGGGGTGCATACCCTGGGGAAGGAATTCAGTGACAACGATGAGCAGTGATGGGCACTGATGGCAGTGATGGACAGTGATGGGCATGATGGGGGGTGATGGGCGGTGTTGGGCAGTGATAGACAGTGGTGGGCAGTGATGGGCAGTGATGGGGCATGATGGGGCAGTGATGGACAGTGGTGGGCAGTGATGGACAGTGGTGGGCAGTGATGGACAGTGATGGGGGGTGATGGGCGGTGTTGGGCAGTGATAGACAGTGATAGGCAGTGATAGGCGGTGATGGACGGTGTTGGGCAGTGATAGATAGTGATGGGCAGTGATGGGGTATGATGGGGCAGTGATGGACAGTGGTGGGCAGTGATGGACAATGATGGGCGGTGAAGGGCAGTGTTGGGCAGTGATAGACAGTGATGGGGCATGATGGGGCAGTGATGGGCAATGGTGGGCAGTGATGGGCGGTGATGGGCGGTGATGGGCAGTGATGGGCGGTGATGGGCGGTGATGAGCAGTGATGGACGGTGATGAGTAGTGATGGGCAGTGATGGACTGTGATGAACAGTGATGGATGGTGATGGGCAGTGATGGGCGGTGGTGGACGGTGATGGACAGTGATGGACAGTGATGGGCAGTGATGGACGGTGATGGACAGTGATGGGCAGTGATGGACGGTGATGGACAGTGATGGGCGGTGGTGGACAGTGATGAGTAGTGATGGGCAGTGGTGGACGGTGATGGACGGTGATGAGCACTGATGGGGCATGACTTGCTCAGCCCCTTTCCTTGTCACAGCACCATGAGGCCTCTGAAGACTGAGCCTGGCCAGGAGCCGCTGTGCATCCCCCTCCACTATCAGGCATTGCCAGTACTCTGGCGGACCTAGCTTTACCTGGGGCTGCAGGGCATGGAACAGAGAGAGGCCTGGAGTAAGGGTCCAGGCAAACTCTGAAGACAGGCCGGTTCCCAAGCAGCTGGCAGGGAGGGACAGAGGAGAAGCAAGACCCAAGGACACACCCAGCACAAGAACAAGATGGGGTGTGGGCCTGCGGGCAGCAGGAATCTGGTCTGGGGCACTCTTGGCCTCCGGCAAGTCTGCTGCCCCAGCTGGGAACAGAGGCAGGCCGGGGCAGGGGAGGTCCTAGAGCTGCCAGCCAGTTCCTATTTCATCCTCCCTGAAGCCCCATCCTCAGTCGCAGCTGGTCCAGCAGAGGAGCAGACAGCTGAAGACGTCAGCAAGCTCAAAGCCAGCACAAGTGGAGGGGCTTCCGCACAGGCTCCTCCAACCTTGTGGGCTCTCCCTGGTGGGATCCTTGTGGGCTCTTCCTTGTAGGATTCTCACCCCTAGGAGTGGCTGATCACTGTGGCAAGGTATTCTGTGCACCTGAACTGCCCAGTGTGAGCCAGATGCCCCGCCCTGCAGTTGACAACATCAGAGGCTGAGAGCAGAGCCAGAGCCAGCCCCTGACCCCTGCACTTCAGCCTGGAGACAGAGACAGGCAGGTGGGCTGCAGGGGTTCACAGTAGGGTGTGGAAAGCTCCAAAACAGATTCAGGCATTACCCTCCCACCGTTCTGGAGGCCACAAGTCCGAAATCAAGGTGCCAGAGGGCTGTGCTCCCTCCAGAGGCTCAATGGAGGAGTTTTCCTGCCTCTTCCAGGTTCTGAGGGCCCCTGGCTTCCTTGGCTTGTGACCGTGTTGCTCTAAGCTCTGCTTCCATCTTCACATGGCCTCTCCTCTGTGTGTCTGTATCTCTCCCCATCTTATAAGGACACTCGCCATTGGATCCAGGGACCACCCTAAATCTAACATGATTGCATCTCAAGATTCTTCACTAATTACATCTACAAAGACCCTATTCCAAATACAGTTGCACCGTGGGGTTCTGGGTAAATGCTGCTATTCAACCCACTTCTGGCCATGCAGAAGAGCACAGGCAGGAGGAATGACCTGGCTAGGCGCAGGGCTCAGGCCCTATGCTCTCTGCTTATGCCTGAGGAAGCAGCACGCGAAGAGGGAGCTTTACTCTTCCATCGGAGACAATTTTAAAAAAGAAAATCAGAGGGGATGTGAATAACTCCTGAAATTTATCAAATTAATAGGCACATGGAAGCCCAGCTTGCAAAAAAATTCATTTCAAATCCGCTAAATCTTAACTGTCACATTCATTGAGTTTCCAGGGGCTAAATGCTGAATGCTAATACCATTTCCAGTATTCGCAATCCAATCTTAATTAGATCTGCACCACACTGAATTACTTTAACTAGATTTTCCAGTGGAAGGTATTGTGAGAAGTGTATTCTCTCTTATTTTAATCAGATTTCATAATTTTCAAGTGGACATGCTGGTGGAAAGACTGTTTGTTTAGAGATTGAGTTGGGAGGAGTCTCTCCAAATCTCATCAGTGGCTTTCATAAAGAAAGAGGAGGGTGTCTTTAATAAGACCGACTCCTTCTACTGGTTAAAAAGTCAACAGTACGCCAAAGTACGGGAGAAGATATTTGCAATGCACATAATGACAAAAGATATTCAAAGACAAATAATAAACATAAAGCCAGACAACCCGATGGAAAAATGGGGAAATGCTGGAACAGACACTTCACGGAGAACAAGTCCAATGGCAGATGGATCATGGGGCATGTGCCCCCTAAATGGCAATCACAGAATTGCACCCTGCAGTAGCTACTGCCATGCTCAGCTCAGATTCACTTAACTGGCTGCCATTTCCACCCCTGGCAGCAGCTTGTACTGGCCAACAACTCACAGCTGACACTCCTGTAAATAATTGCCCTTGGCCCAGCAGAAGCCACTTCATCAAGGGGCTGTGTCCCGCACCCAGGGCAGACCAACGACAAGGACTAGCTGGCATGAGGGCACTACAAGGCAGCCCCTGCCTCCCAGCAGGGCCAAGTCCTGGGTGCATTCACACTCCAGAGCTCCCATGGAATCGGGCTTGAGGTAAACTCCAGCTGAGGTCACCTCCAGGTCAACTCCTGCCCCTTATCGCTTAATTCACCTCCTGTCTCCTGAGAGTCACTTGAATAAGAACCCTTATCTCAGGCTCTGCTTACAGGGACACCAGTCCCAGGACACCGATTAGGATGACTACTGTTAAGAACAACAATTGGGTGCAGACCACCAACATGGCACATGTATACATATGTAACTAACCTGCACGTTGTGCACATGTACCCTAAAACTTAAAGTATAATAAAAAAAGGAAAAACAACAACAACAGCAGCATCAAACCCTCAAAAACAAACAAGCCCAGAAAGTAACAAGCATTAGCAAGAATGTGGAGACACTGGAACCCAGTGCACTGCGGGTAAGAATGCAAAATGGTGCAGCAACTGTAAAAAAGTTCCCTCAAACAAGTAATCAGAAAACTACCATATGACCATCAATCCCGCTTCTGGATATATACTCAAAAATTTGAAACAGGAGCTCAAACAGATATTTGTAGACCCATGTTCACAGCAGCGTTACTCACAGCACCCAAAAGATGAAAGTAACCCGCTTGTCCACTGAGTGGAAAGATGTCAAGCACACATACAACGCTGTCCCAGTCAGTTTTGTGTTGCCATCACAGGATACCTGAGGCTGGGAAATTTACAAAGAAGGGAGGTTTATTTGGCTCACGACTCTGGTGGCTCCAAAGCCTAAAATTAAGCAGATGCATCTGGTAGGGGGCTCATACTGCTTCCTCTCATGATGGAAAGTGGAAGGGGGTGGTGAGCAAAGAGATCACCTGGTAAGAGAGGAAGCAAGAGAGAGCTGAGGAAGCCAGACTCGCCTTGACCACAGCCTGCTCTCTGGTAACTAATCCGGTTTTGGAAGGGCAGGCACTCACATACTCCCGAGAGACAGCATTCGTCTATTTATGAGAGATCTGCCCCCATGACCTAAACATCCCCCACTACGCCCCACCTCCCAACACTGCCCCACAGTGGATGCAATTTCAACACTACACTCCACCTCCCAACACTGCCCCACCGCAGATTAAATTTCAACATGACTTTTGGTGGAAACAAGCCACATCCAAGCCATAGCAAATGGGCTATTCCTCAGCCTGCAAAAGGATGAAATTCTGATACATCATACAACATGGATGAACCTTGAAGAATTACGCTAAATGAAATAAGCCATTTATAAAAGGACGTTTACTGCTGCATGATTTCGTTGGTGATATTCCTGGAGTAGTTACATTCACGGAGAAAGAAAGTGGAATGGTGAGTGCCAGGGGCTGTGTTTAGTGGCTGCAGAGTTTCAGCTTTTCAAGATGAAGAGTTCTGGAGATGGAAGGGGATGGCTGCACAGCACTGTGAATGTACTTAGTGCCACCAAAGTGCCCACTTAAAAATGGTTAAAATGAGGCTGGGTGCGGTGGCTCATGCCTGTAATCCCAGCAGTTTGGGAGGCCGAGACAGGCGGATCACAAGGTCAGGAGATCAAGACCATCCTGGCTAACAGGGTGAAACCCCATCTCTACTAAAAATACAAAAATTAGCTAGGCGTGGTGGTGCACAACTGTAATCCCAGCTACTCAGGAGGTTGAGACAGGAGAATCGCTTAAACCAGGGAGTCAGAGGTCGCAGAGAGCCAAGATCGCCCCACTGCACTCCAGCCTGGTGACAGAGCTAGACTCCTCAAAAAAGAAAAAAAAAGGTTAAAATGGTAAATTTTATTTTAGGTGCATTTTACCTCAATGGAAAATGTTTTAAATGAAAACAAAACAAAAATTCACCTCCAACTAGTCTACTGAATGACTAGAATTTGAAAGGCCAACCACCACATGAGCTGCTGCAAGGCTGGAGAAAGGAAGTTTCAGACACCACGGGTGAGGGCACATCACTTTGGCTTTATCTAGAAAATTGAGGTTACACAGGCTGTATGGCCCCACAATGGCACTTCTGACCATCCACCTACAGAGACACATGCCCTGAGCCTGGGATACATTTACAGGAATGCTCGAGGCTGTACTGTGTGCAATTATCAAAAATGGGAATCTCAAACAGAGTGAATATCCAATTCTGGTAAAGTGGGCGCATATTCAATTGAATATTATACTGCAGTAAAAACAAACAGCTATAATCTTATGCTTCCACATAGATACGTCTCCCAAATGCATCTATGAGAGTAAGAAAAAAGACACAAAAGATTAAATAAGGAATGAAGCTTTTTTTTTTTCTTGAGATAGAGTCTCGCTCTGTCACCCAGTCTGGAGTGCCATGGTGAAATCTCACCTCACTGCAACCTCCGCCTCCCGGGTTCAAACAATTCTCATGCCTCAGCCTCCTGAGTAGCTGGGATTACAGGAGTGCGCCACCACACCCAGCTAATTTTCGTATTTTTAGTAGACACAGGGTTTCACCATGTTGGTCAGGCTGTTCTCAAACTCCTGACCTAGTGATCCACCCACCTTGGCCTCCCAAAGTGCTGGGATTACAGGCATGAGGAAATGCAGCTTTTCGTATAAAGTTTCTGCCACATTGTTTCAGGATGCAAATGTAAGTGGAAAAACTTTAGAGAAACAATGACGTTGTTGTTCCGAAAGTTAAAGGACAGCTGCCACCAGGCACAGTGTGCGGCTGTGAATCGAGAGAGGCAGGCAGTGGGGAGCGAGGGCATCTGGGGAGATGGACCGGCAGATTCTGAGATTCTGGCCGTGTTCGAGGACTTGACCTGGGAGGTAGGCTCGTGGGTGTTTATGTATAACTGTTGTATACAATTATGTAATGTAAACTTCTCAGTGTTTGTCAACAACAATAAACAAAGATCAATTTTATTCCAAACTATTTCCCTTGTTTACAGCTTACCTTTTACAAGTAGTTTCCATTAAAGAAATCCAGGCTGATCCTTCTGTAGTCGGCTGTGTCATATGAGAACAAATATTCAGACAATTGCTCCAATCAGATGCTAGTTCGCCACACGGTGCAAAGCGCACACACCCGTGTGGTCCATAAAGGATGCACAAGCGGTGCCTGAAGGTCATTCGCAGTCTCGAGTGTTGGCCACTCCGATGTCTTGGCTTTGAGGAACAGGATCATGATTGTATTCGTCAGTTCTTGCACTGCTATAAATAAATACCTCTGACTGGGTAATTTATAAAGAAAAGAGGTTTAACTGGATCAGAGTTCTGCAGGCTGTAAGGAAGCATGACAGCTTCTGGGGAGGCCTCAGGAAACTTTCAATCATGGTAGAGGGCAAAGAGAAAGCAGGCACGTCATTTAAATGACCAGGTCTCATGAGAACTCACTCACTGTCATGGGAACAGCACCCAAGGGCATGGTGTTAAACCATTAGAAACCACCCCTCTAATCCAATCACCTCCCACCACGCCCCGTCTCCAACACTGAGGATTACAACTGAACACAAGATTTGGGTGGACGCAGAGCCAAACTGTATCAGCTACTGAATCCTCACCATTGTCCATTTAAAAAATAGTCTATTTCCAGTAAAACAGGTGTAAAACAAAACTAGAATTTGCAAGGAAATAAAATAACATCCTTCTCCAAACTTGTTTCTAGGAGAAAGCAGAAGACGTTGGCAGCTGGTGGAGAGACACGTGTGGGCATGTAGGGGCTTCGGGTCTCTCCTCAAAGGACAACAGGTGCAGAGGGGCCGGCACTTGGGAACTTTGCCTTCGCGTTGACCTGGGCAAAGGGCTGCCCACAGCCCTATTCTGATGCCTGCTGTGCATGACAGAGACGGAGAAAGAAAGAAGAAGGGGAAGGGGAGAAAGGGGAGAAAGTGTTTTCTGTTCACAAATTCTGTTCACGGGTGGGAAAAGAGGAGAGAGGAGCTTTGATGAGGCCGCTGTCATGAGTGATAGATACAGGGATGACCAGGGCTGGAATGAACTGAGGTGAGAATGACAAATAACAGAGGTGGCTGTGCACAGGTGCCTCTGGAAAGGAGAAAGAGCTTGGTGTGGAGCAGGCCTGTCAGCTATGGCTTCAGACTTCGGGGAGGGGAGGTCCTTGCAGGTCTGCTTCCTCCTCTGGGCCCCTTCCCTCATCCTCTTCCCTCTCCTCTGTTTGCCGAATTCCACTCCAGCTCTCAGCTTGGACACCACCCCTTAGGGAGCCTTTCCTACCTTCCCCACGGCACCCACGCTTGACACGCTGATTTCTGTCTTCCCTGAAGCTACTGTCTTGTCCCTGCTGCTCTGCAGGCCGCTAGCAACCAGCATGGACTGGAACCACTGCTCCAGTGCCAGGGTGGGGCTCAGCAAGTGTCGGCTGAACGAGGGGATGAGGAATGGTGTGCCTGCATGACCGTGGGTCCTGGGTGAGCCGCCAGGGATACAATAAACCTAGAACCCCTGGGTGACCCCTCCTATGTTGGGTGGGCTGGTCCCAGAGCCATCCAGATGCCCCAAGCCCCCCCTGACTTTGGGGGCAGGGAGGGAATGGGAGGGGCTGGGAATGGGGGCCGTGGACTCCATGTCATGCTCATGGGTAAAATGTTCTCCAGGAGTAGTTCATTCTCATTTCAAAGGCTCATCCAATATATCGGGTCAAAGTTTGTCAGAAAATTTTCCGAGATCTTACTGTTTTCCCTATATCGGAAAGAATTTCCAAAAAATAGTGTTTTAAAGATGTGTAATTGTCACTGGAGTGAGGTGGAGTCCAGCAGGGCGGGTGGCAGTTTCCGGGCAGAAGTCAGGGCCTCAGCCTGGGTGCATTCTTGCCTCCCCGCAAGATGCTGAAATGCCTGCCCATTCCGCAGGACTCCAGCCTCCGGAGGAAAGTAGGAGATCCACAGGAAGGGTGGCTCCCCACCTGCCCTCCACCACCTCCCTGCTATAAACAGAAAGGTCTCAATCAATTTAGGAAGTTTATTTTGCCAAGGTTAGGGATGCGCCTCAGGAGGTCCTGATGACATGCAGCCGAGGTTATGGGGCACAGCTTGGTTTGATACATTTTAGGGAGATGTGAGACCTCAATCAACATATGTAAGATGAATGTTGTTTTGGTCTGGAAAGGTGGGGACAACTGGAAACAGGGAGGAGGCTTCCAGGTCACAGGAGGATGAAGAGACAAATGGTTGCATTCTTTTGAATTTCTGATCAGCCTTTGTAAAGGAAGCAATCAGATACGCATTCGTCTCAGTGAGTGGAGGGGTGACTTTTGAGTTCTGTCTGTCCTTTGTCTGCAAGGAACCTCCTTGTGGACAAATTGTGAGGGAGTGTGTAGCTTTTTTATCTTAGTAGCTATCTTTTTTAGGAATAGAACCGGAGGCAGGTTTGCCCTAACCAGTTCCCATCTTGACCTTTCCCTTTGGCTTAGTGATTTGGGGAGTCCCAAGATTTATTTTCCTTTCACACTAGCCTGCCCTGTCTTCCTCAGAACCGGCCTGCTTCCACCCCCAACCCAGCACACCTGTCTCCTCTCCTCTTCCGGCCAGAGGGTATGGTGGGAATGTGAACCCTGGCCCAGGTCAGGCCCAACCAGGCCCTGGTGGCCTCTGCAGGGACAGGCTCCCTGTACAGGGAACTGGGGAATGCTGGCCCGGCAGACAAGCCCGTCCGTACTGTGCACTTTTATGGAGCATTGAGGGAGCTAGCTCTGAGTGAAGCTCTCCCAGGCCCCAGCCATCCCTACCACCTGTCCCACCACCCCGGAGCTGCCCACATTCCCGAGCCCTGAGCCTCCACCCTGGGCTTGGCTTTGACTGGTGAATAAATCGCAGGCTGTGCAGAGAGTCTGCCTGACCACCATACCCTGAGATGGACTAGTTGGACTGCCCTCACAGGCTTTGCACGACAAAGATTCTACTCCTCTTTGATTTTATTGAGAAGATTGTGAGCTGAGATTTAAGTTAGAAATAGGTTGAAAAAACTGTATCCCATCAGTAGTTAAAAAAAGAAAAACAATGTAAGAGTGATAGGTGCCAAAAGACATTTGCAAAAAAATAACATTTATTTTGAATAAACAAATATATAAAGAAAAAAACTTACTAAACCAGGAAGAGAAAGAACATTGTGTTGGAGTGTGAGGCACGAGAGGCCCCTCCCAGAGCCATTTAGGAAGAGAATTTTTTCAAATCTGTTGGAAAACATTAGCTCTCCAAAGATCTGGGAAAAAATGGGGCAAATGGGAAAAACAGGATCAAGACCAGTGAACGTGAAGAAAAGGTTTTAAGACAACAATGGCGTAGGTTTCTGTCTCTCATGTACAGCCAGAGTATAAGGTGCGTTCAGAAATGGGCCCTTCCCTCTGTGAAGCCTGTTTTCTGGAAGGAGTTGCAACTCACTCCCATCTCAGTGAGCTCTGGGCCTGCAGTTCAGATGGGAGATAGGCTCATGGCAGAGTTTGGGGCACTGGCTGAGCCCCTGAAGCCCCCAGACACGCAGCAGTGCTGTGGCAGAGAAGCTCCAGCTGTTGATGTATGGGGTCTTCCCAGGTGACCTGGCACTTCACAGACTGAGTCCCCTGAGCCTGTGGAGAGACCCCAGCCCAGGTCAGATGGCCAGGAAGGAATCTGATTATTCCCACATGACAGGCATGGAAACTGAGGGTCAGGGAGAAGAGTTGGCCTTCCCACAGTCACAGCGATGACAGGGAGAGGAGAAGGGATGTGAGCGCCAACGTTCTCAGATCCAGACCAGGCTGCTCTCCACCGTGGCATCCCTCTGCATGTCTCTCCCTTCCAGCAGGAATTCCACCCGTACCTTCAGGGTGAGCATCGGGGTCTACTCACAAGTCACGTTATCACACTGCACTTCTGCCCACTCTCAGTGAGCACAGCAGGGGAGACAGCAAAGAAGAAAAACCATAACGGTGCAGATGCTCTCAGGATGCAAGGTTGGGGGCCCTCGACGGGGAACACATGGGCCCTTCAGAGGCGCAGGAGATGCTAGGAGAGGCTGGCATTGGGGCTGGATGTGGAATAAGAGGGCACTTTCGAACAGCAAGAATGTACAATGTGCTGGGGCCAAGCAGGCCATCTCCCTGTGGGTCAGGTCATGGGGGCACACCTGAGGGCAGGGTAATGACAGAAGATAAAGGCAGGCTGAACAGGGCCCCGTGATTGGTCCCTGAATGCTATACTGGGTTGGATGTCCCTCAAATTTATGTCTACCTGGATCCTGTGACCGTAACCTCATTTGGAAACAGGGTCTGATATGGTTTGGCTTTGTGTCCCCACCCAAATCTCAGTGTTGGAAGGGGGGCCTGGTGGGAGGTGATTGGAGCAGGGGGGTGGATTTCTCCCTTGCTGTTCTCTTGATAGTGAGTGAGTTCTCATAAGATCTGGTTGTTTAAGTATGTGGCACCTTCCCCTTTGCTGTCTTCCTCCTGCTCCAGCCATGTAAGACATGCCTGCTTCCCCTTCACTTTCTGCCATGATTGTAAGTTTCCTGAGGCCTCCCTCAGCCATGCTTCATGTACAGTCTGCAGAATTGTGAGTCAGTTGAACCTCTTTGCTTTACAAGTTACCGAGTTTCGGGTATTTCTTCATAGCAGTGTGAGAACAGGGTCATTGCAGATATAATTAGTTAACATAAGGTAAGGTCATACTGAACTAGGGTGGCCCATTAGAGTGGTGTCCTTGTAAAGAGAGGGAAATTTGGACACAGACATACAGAGAGAAGAGAGCCATGTGAAGATGGAGGCAGAGACTGGAGTGATGCTGCCACAAACCAAGGAACACCGAAAACTGCTGGGAATCACCAGAAGCTGGAAGAATCAAGGAAAGATTCTCCCCTAGAGCCGCTGGTGGGAGCATGTTAATGTTCCATTAATAGCAGAAAGAAGAGGAGCCGGTGTGCAGTGGCTGCATGGTCCTCGGGGACCTTCCAGAGGAGAGTTTCAGGAGGGAAGTGGGAAAACATGGCCAGGTTGAAAGTGATCAAGGAGGGTGGATGGAGGGAAATCAAGGCAGCAAAACAGACTTCTCTGAAGTGTGAAGGAATGATTTAAAACACAGCAGAGTTAGGGAAGTTTCATTTTGTGTATTAGTTATCTATGGCTGTGTAGCAAATTACCCCAAAATGCAGCAGGTTAAAACTTTGTTTTTTTGAGATAGGGTCTTGCACTGTTGCCAAGGCTGCAGTGCAGTGGCCTGATCCCAGCTCACTACAACTTCAGCCTCCAGGGCTCAAGCCATCCTCCCACCTCAGCCTCCTTAGTAGCTGGGACCACAAGCAAGCACCATCATGCCTGGCTAGTTTTTGTATTTTTTGTAGAGGTGGGGTTTTGCCATGTTATCTAGGCTGGTCTCAAACTCCTGGGCTCAAGCAATCTACCCACCTTGGCCACCCAAAGTGCTGGGATTACAGGCATGAGCCACTGTGCCAGACCCAACACATACCTATAAGCTTACAGTTCCTGTGGGTCTGGAATCTGAGTGCTTAGCTTGGTGCCTCTTGGTGTCTGTCAAGGCTGTAATCCAGGCATCGGCTGCTGCTGCAGTCATCACAAGGCTGGTATGGGGGCATCTGTTTCTGAGCTCACATCCACGGCTGCTGCCAGGATCTGGATTCTTGCGGGCTGTGGCCAGAGACACCTGTTCCTTTCCATGTGGACCTCTCCATAAGGCTGCTCACAATGTGGCTACTGGCTACCCTCAGAGGGAGTGAGGGAGAAAGAGGGAGTGGAGAGGATAAGAGCACTTTGAGGGCCAGCAAGACAGAACCTGTCTTCTTGTAACCTAATCCAGGAAGTGACATATTCTGCTCTTTAGAAGTGAGTTACTAGGTCCAGCTCACACCCCAGGGGTGGGGATTACACGAGGGCCTGGGATAGCACAGGGCAGGGGCTTAAGACCCCATCTCAGTGGTGGGCTCAGGAGGCACTGAGGAGTTGGGGAGGTGGGGGAGGGAGGAGAAGAACAGGCCTGGACGAGAGGGGGTGCTTTAGGGAGGAGGAGACGTTCGGCTTCTTGGACAGGAATTAAAAAATGAGAACGTGCACATGGAAAAGAGAATCGATGTAAATCTGTCTGCAATCTTATTTTTTCACTCAATATTTTATGGATCCTGTTTTTATGTGGTCCTCACTGGTGGAAACAGCTTTTCATAAATCTCTGTCTGGGCTTCCCAGAAGACTGTCAGCAGTTCCATCCTAGGGCTGGCATGGGTGGGGCAAAGACAAATCTTCCCCTGGACTGGAGTGCAGCAGGAGCCCCCCCAGGGCATGGGGCTGGGAGAGACCTCTCTCATCCTGCACTGGCTCCTCCTGGCCTGCAGGGGGCGCCAGAGAAAGTCAGGTGGCGTGGGGGGGCTCCTGTGTCCATCTGTGCTTCCGTTTCCGGTGTGTGCTGCTGTTTCCAGTGCGCTCCCGTACTTGTGCTGGCCCAGGGACCCTGGCCAGAAGGACTCCTCCTTGCCATGGAGCCCTGATGCAGGGTCTGGGCCTGCATCACCCAGCCAGGGGCCCTGGGGCCAGTAGCCTTGGGAAGATGCCTGGGCCTCGAGACCCACCTGGACGTGGGAGTTGTTTCGTGGCCTGGTCCAAGCCTGACTCCAAGTCTAAACCTGATCTAAACCTTTGCCAAGAGCTTGTGAGATGAAACATCCCAGTATTTACCCAGCCTTCTCCTAGAGCTCCATCCCGTGGCCCCATCACCATGACAGTCTCCTAAGAAAGGAGGAAACACTTCCAGGGGGTCCCACCTCCTCTCACGGCTGCCGAGTTGGCCTCGTGATTTGAAGAACGCAGTGCATTTTATTCTAAGGTTGGGTCTTATTACCCAGTGAAGCTGCTGGACATACAGAGCTATTTTAAAGGAGCAGAAATAGAACAGAAGAAACAGTCTTCCTGCACATTTCTTGCTATTCATAATATTCCCCTCTGCGAAGCTTTGATGGTGGCAAGGTTGAAGATGCTGGCTGGATTGAAATACTGGACCTCCCTGGAGGGACCCTCTGACCCCATGTGTTGATTAATTTTATTCTGGAACATCCATGGGGCTGACTCCACTCCCCTTAGTGGATGTGGCCACACAGGCTCCCATACCCAGTTTTCTCTCAGAATGTAGTTTCTTTGCCCAGAGTTGCTTCTCTCTCCTTGAGGCTTCTCCAGTGAAAATGGACATCTCCCTGGCCACTCACTCAAGCCCTACTGCAGTGGCTGAAAACACTTTCAAGGAACCAGCCAACAGCCCCAAAAGAGGAGCCACTTGCAGCCATCAGCAGGGATTAGGAAGCTCACACCTGGACGAGTCGAGCGCTCCCCAGTGGTTGCAGAGAGACAAGATCTCTTGGGCCATTTCTGTCACAGCTCACTACTCACACAGAGATGTGAAACCATGACCTTCCAGAAGACTCTGCCTAGTCATCTATGGAGGCTTGGGCACTGTGAACACATCTGTTATGTATTTCCATCCAACAGCTGGTGAGAAAAGGAGAGATTTGTTTTATTCCAACATATAGAATCTTCCCCGGGAAGATTAGGGATCTTCTAATCCCTGCTGATGGCTGAAAGTGGCTCCTCTCTTGGGGACTGTCAGCTGGTGCCTTCATCTGTGCCCTCATCTGCCCCTCCAGGCTTCTTAATTGCAAGGCCAGGTTGTCACATCCTCAGCATCTAGACCACAAGCTCCTGGGGTCCCTCTTCAGGATGCCTGCAGAGAGGGTCCCAGACACTGACAGACACCAGGAAAGCATTGTGAGTACAGGACGCATCGAAAGCTGAAGAAGCTGCTCTCTAAAGGGGAGAGTAGAGCTGGAGACCTTCCACATGTCTGATTTGCTCTTCCCCCCATAAGGGGATGTGAGATAAGAAGGAAGGACAGAGTAAAGATGAGAATCAATGAGCCAGGATGGGATCGAGATCAGGGAAGAGCATCCATAAGGCCCGGCAGAAGCTTTGTAAACGGGAATGCCTCATCTCCCCCAAAGGTGCCCAGACCAGGATACTCAGCCCAGCATTTCAGCAACTCTAAGGCAGAGATATTCCCATTCAGAGACCTCACAATCTGGAGATATTGGAAAGGTGGAGAATAAAGAGGAGCCCAGAATAGAGATTGTTCCAGGAAGCACATAATACAGACAGAAAACATGAGCTTTCCTGGTGGGATGTTAAAGTGGGGAGAGGTCGGGGAGGTGGCATGCTCACACACTGTTGGCAGAAACATGAAGTGAAACAAGCTTTCTGGAAGATAAGCTCTGTAACAAAGTGGAAGGGCTTATAGAAATGCACCTGAGTGAAACAGATGCCAGGCAACTGTATGAGGATGGTCACTGCAGCATTGTTCAGAATACTGATATAAGTGAAAATGTCTAATAAGCATTTCACTGCTCCCTTCCCTAAAAAAAAAAACAAAAAACACATAAATAAAAAACCACAAGTAAACAGAAAACCAGTAAGGACATAGAAGACTTGAATCCCTTTATCAAAAAACCTGACAACTAACATTTGGAGACCCCTCCACCCAACAACAGAAGAATACATATTCTTTTCAAGTGCACATTTTAACCAATGTAGGCCATATTCTGAACTGTAAGAAAATGGCTTGAATTTGAAAGCATTCAAAGAATACAGAGCATGTTCCTTAGCAAAAATGGAATTAAAATATAATTCAATAGCAGAAGGATATCTGGAAATTAACAAGTATTTGGAAACTAAATAACACACCTTTTAATACCCCATGATTCAAAGATGAAATCAAAGGAAAACGACAAAAAAGTTTGAACTAAGTGAAAGTGAAAACACAGCATGTCAAATTGTGTAGGTGCTGCTAATGTAGTATTTATATAGCACTAAATGCCTGTATTAGAAAAGAAGAAAGGTTTCAGATCAATGACCTAATCTTCCACTTTAAAATACTAGAAAAGAAGAGGGAACTAACCCAGTGTAAATAGAAGAAAAAGACTCATGATTATAGTGGAAATCAATGAATAGAAAACAGAAAAAAATAGAGAAAAATCGATGAAACCAAAAGCTAGTTCTTAGAGTAGATCAATAAAAATGATAAATCTCTGGCCAGACTCATCAGGAAAAAAGAGAGAAGACACAAATTACCAATATCAGGAATGAGGAGATGACATCATGACAGATTCTACAGATACCAAAAGGATAATAAGGGAATTTGATGAAAAGCTTTATGCTAATAAATCTGACACCTTAGATAAAATGAACAAGTTCCCGAAATTACAAAAGCTCACTCAAACAGAAATACATACCTTTATAACCATATATCTGTTAAAGAAATTGAATTTATAGTTAAAAGCCTCCCCACCAACATAACTCCAGGTCCCGATGTCTTCACCGAAGAATTCAACCAAATATGAAAAGAGGAACTCAAGCCTTTCTACACCAACTCCCCAGAATATTGAAAAGGAGAGAGCATTTCCCCAGTCATCCTATGAAACCAACATTACCCTGTGACTAAAATGTGACAAAGACAGATACAGTGGCCCACATCTGTCATCCCAGCACTTTGGAGGCCAAGGCAAGCTGATTACTTGGGCCCAGGAATTCAAGACCAGCCTGGACAACTTGGCAAAACCTTGTCTCTACAAAAAATACAAAAAATTATCCTGGCGTGGTGGTGCATACCTGTAGTCCCAGCTACTTGGAAGGCAGAGGTGGAAGGGTCTCCTGGGCCTGGGAAGTTGAGGCTGCAGTGAACCAGAGATGGCACCACTGCACTCCAGCCTGGGCCACAGAGTAAGACCCTGTCTCAAAAAAAACAAAAACAAAAACAAAACAAGAAAACTACAAACTGCTAGGTCATTACAGACATCACAGTTCTTAGCCAAATTTTAGTCAACTGGACTCAATAATATCCAAAAAGGATAACTCATTATTACCAAGTATGGTTTACCCCAGGCATGCTAGTTTGGTTTAACATTTGAAAATTAATATTAAACTAAAAAAGGGAAAAAAACAAACCATATGACTACCTTAATAGATGCTGAAAATGCATTTGACAAAGTCCAATATTCATCTCTGATAAAAAAAAAAAACTCTGAGCAAGTTAGTAATGAAATAGAATGCTCACAACCTGTAAAGCACATTTATGAAAAATCCATAGCTAACATCACACTTAGATGGGGAATAACAATGTTTTCTCTCTAAAATCAGAAATAAGGCAAGGACACCTGCTCTCATCCTGTCTATTCAACATTACACTGGGGGTTCTTGTCTGTCTACTAAGTCCAGAAAGAGAAATTAAAGGGATCTAGATTGGAAAAGAAGGTAAACTGTCCTTCTTTGTAGACAACCTGATCATCCCTGTAGAAAATCCAATGGTGACTATGAAAAAGTCACTCTAACAAGTAATTAAGTCATCAAAGTTGCAGGATAGAAAATCGACATATCAAAATCAACGGGATTTCTATATCCTGGAAACAAATAATTGGAACTTGAAATTTTAAAATTTCATTTTCAATAGCCTCAAAATATGAAATGTTTAGGGACGAATCTGACAATGTATAAAACCTGTACTCTGAAACCACAAAACATTGCTGAGAGACATTTAAAAACTAAAAAGTGGAGTGAGATGCCATGTTCATGGGCCAGAAGACTCAGTGTTGTCAAGATGCTGATCCTCCTCATTTAGATCTGTATCGTCAGTGCAATCTTAATCAGAGGTCCCATCGGCATCATTTGAAGAAGTTGACAAGCTGATTCATCTGGAAGCGTAAAGGGACCAGGATGGCCAAAACAACATAGAAAAAGAAGAATGAAATCGGAGGACCAACATTACCTGGCTTCAAGTCTTATTATAAAGCTACAGTAACCAAGACTGTGATACTACTGTAAAGACAGACAAATAGATCGACGAAACAGAATCGTGTAAAAAATAAACCCACATATGTGTGATCAACTGACTTATGACAAAGATGCATAGATCATTCAGTTTATCAGGTTTATCAGTTTATCAGAATTTAGTTATTCAATTTTGAAAGAAAAGCTTAAAATGATGCTGGAATTAATTGATATTTATTTGAATTTTTAAAAATCTATTTCAGGCAGGAAGGGTGGGAGGAAAGGGTTACTAAACACAAGGAAACTTATGGTGGACACATCCGTCGTCTTGTTTGTGGTACTGACTTTATGGGTCGTGCGTGGGTCAAACATCATCAAGGTATTTTTAAATACGTGCAGTTCATTGTATGTCAAAAATTGCCTTTAAGACCCTAATGGATCGCTCCTCCATTTACCCCCTGACCTTAATACCTACGACTCTGTCACTTGCTTATTCCACTGGACCAGAGAGGACTCTTTGCTGTGTGTTGACCATGCCCTCACCTCAAGGCCTTTGTGCATGCTGTTCCCTATGCGTGGAATGCTTTTCTCCTGACATCTGCTTCAGGGATTCTCTCCCCAACACCTTCTTAGGTCTTGCCTCACATGTGACCACTCAGAGACTTTTCCTGACCACCATCCTATTTAAAATCCCTGTTCACCTTCCCAAAACACATACACACATGCACACAGTCACTCCTGATTCACTTTTCTGCTTTATTTTCATCCATGGCACCCGCTAATGTTCTAAGTGTTATATTCATTCTTTAGCTGTCATCCCCTACACACACACACACACACACACACACACACACACTCATAAAAGCTCCACAAGGTGAAACACCTTCATCCTGTTTGTTCCCTCTGCATTCCTAATGCCTGGAACAGAGCTTATGACCTTTTAGACATCTGGTATACATGTGTTGAATGAGTGAACAGAATAACCGACTAAATGCTTCTTGGCCATCCCTAAAGATGTACCTTGATGCAGGGGATATTATATAACTGTTAAGAAAGGATGAAATGGGTTTATTTACATTGACCTTCCTGTCAGCATGAATGAGGCTCAAGGTCATCTTTATTTCAACATCTGCTGGACTCCATGGATGGGTTCCCATGGCCCCATGCTAGGGAGGCCTCATGAAGGACAGGGCATCCTGCTGACAGCTCGAAATGTCTGCATCTGCAGCAGCCCCAGTCTGTCCCGGGACCTTGAGCAGACAGGAAGCAGAACACCAGCAGTGCCTCCCTGTGTGTGACCCCGAACAAGAGCCCACCCTTTATCCCATTGCCCCTTCCTTTCTTCCAATGCTGTTAGGTCAGAAATGGAAGTGGCGAGTGAAGCGTGGGAAGGGGCCCATTTATCACTATATTAGTTTCCATTAGTTTTTAAAATTTAATCAGAAAAGTTTAATATATCAGAAATTTTTCTGGCTCGCTTGTGATGCATTTTTAGTAAAACTGTACTCTCTCTCCAAACCTGAACATTAGTAAGAGAGAAAAAAATCAAAAGGAAAGAATTTACTCAATCAGGTTAAAAATCCACTTTCCTAAACTTATTTCAACTCCAAGTTTAGTTGAGGCCAAACAAACCCTAAAATGCTGTCTCTACACATATGAAGATATCCAAGGTGTACTAAGTAAATTATACAGGTTAGAGAGCAAATACAGAAAGCAGGTTTCAGGTACGTAAAATAAATTGTGCAAGCACAAAAGAACACGTTGATAATTGTAATAGTGATTAAGTAGATGAGAGTGGAAATTGTGGAGGACTTTCTTTTTTATGATGCACACCTCTGTAAAGTTCGAACATTTAACTTCAAACATGTATTACGTTTATCATCCCTGAATAGTAACAGTATTTCCATCTTGGGGGAAAACCCCACACACCAAATTGGGGAAGGAAACATTTGCAGTTATTCTGGGCCTTCTGAATATTCCAAGTAGGCAACTGATATGGTTTGGCTGTGTCCTTACCCAAATCTCATCTTGAATTATAGCTCCCATAATTCCCATGTGTGATGGGCAGGAACTGGTGGGAGATACTTGAATCATGGAGGCAGTTTCCCCCACACTGTCCTCGTGGTACTGAATAAGTCTCAAGAGACCTGATGTTTTTATAAGGGGTTTCCTCTTTCACTTGTCTCTCATTCTGTCTTGCCTGCCGCCATGTAAGACACGCCTTTCACCTTCTGCCATGATTGTGAGGCCTCCCCAGCCACGTGGAACTGTGAGTTCATTAAACTTCTTTTTCCTTATAAATTACCCAGTCTCGGGTATGTCTTTATCTGAAGCATGAAAACGGACTAATACAGCAGCTTATTTGAATAAACTAAGAACTAGAAGATTACTTTGTTGTTGTTTCTCAGACCTCTGTTATTTTAAGAATGCTTGAAAACTAAGTGTTCAAATCACCTCAGTCTCCCCTGAACATCCCATTTGGCAGGTATTCTCTCCCTCTTGGCAAACACTAGTTTGCACGGTGCTAGCCAGGACAGGACAAACACATGTGCCAAGGACAAGCTCAGAATCAGAAAGAACGCCTGTTCTTCCACAGGGCACCCAGGAGAGAAGTGTGAAAATTCCAGAGCCCTCCTCCCAGCATGGCCTTGTACCACAGGATGCTTTGTTTAACAGAAGTTGTCCTTGCAGATGAGGCCAGGCCAGGGGGAGCCAGGACTCCAAGGCAGCTGACTGTGGTGTGATGGGAATTTCTGGAAGCCCCATTCACCTAAACACTTCCACAGCAGGGATGCTTGAAATTCTATGACAGAAGCCTCACTTGGGCAAATGAGAAGGCTCTATGGCAGAAGGGCTAGGATGTGCAGCTGCCATGCTCATTCTCCCTAAGGTTTGGACCACGTGGAGGATTTGAAGCCACGGGCACTGCCACACCGTGATTACCCAAGGAAGTGGCCAGGCCAGGACGCTGGTGAGAACTGTCCAGTGGATGTCAGGCCACTGCACGGGCCTGACTGGAGATGGGGCAGGGGTGGGTACCACCCTTTAGAGGTTCTATAAGCTGAGGAAAGTCAAGAGGTCAGCCCAATCCCATTATCCACCTACCTACATGTCAATATTCAAATAGAAAAAGCAACTTCAGAAACAATGATTGTCTCCCACTGTTTATAACATGAAGTCAAAATTCCTTTACCTTGAGCTTTCAGCTCTGCTCACCACTGCCCTCCAGACCCCTCTCCCTCCACCTCCCAGCCACCTTTTTCATGGCTGGTGTCAAATCCTGCCTGTCCTTCCTGACTAAAAATGCCCCTTTATTTTAATTACTGCATGTCACACAGCCTAAAGTGACCCCCAGTGAGTGATAACTTGTATAATCTGCTCCTCTTGAGAGTGGTGGAGACTGTGACTTGCTTCTAGGTCACACGATGTGACATGGGTGCTGGGTGTCACTCTGCAATTGTGTTATGTAAGACTCCAGAGTCTTAGCAGAGTAGAGTGAGAGACTCTCCTGTGACTTTAACAGAGCAGCTGCCATGAAGTCCACAGGCACAGGAAGTGAATCCTGCTGACAACCTGCAGGAGTTGGAAGCACATCCTTCCCGAGTTGAGCCTGCAGATGAGAACACAGCCAGATGACCCCGGATTGCAACCTGTGAGACCCTCTGCAGAGGACCTTGCTAACCCATGCCTGGAATGTCTACTTACAGAAACGAAGAGAATAAGTGGTGTTATAAGTACCACATTTGTAGTCATTTGTTTGCAGCATGGAAAGCTGACCCCTCTTGCCTCCCATGGGGGCTGTGAAGGGCACAACCCAACCAAATAAGCCCAGGGTGCAGTGGAGCCAGGGACTCAGTCCCCAGCAGTCTCCCACGGCGCTGGAACCTCAGCCAAGGCTTGGTCAGCTGGTGTGTCCTACAGAACAGACTCTCCTACAAGAGGACATCACAAGAAAGGATGGAAGAAATATATATAAGATGCAGGGAGATTGGTAGGTAAAGACTGAAATGGTCAATGCCTGTGACAGGGGAGCAGCCCTTATCATCCCATCATGAAAGTTTGTTCTCTGAAATAGACATCTATTCCATGGCAGCCTGGCCCGTGGAAAACACACAAAGGTCTTCACAAACTCAACCTTGGATCAAGCAGCCTGTCTGTTCTCTGCACAGGATAGAGGCCCCCAGCAGCCACCCTTTGCTAAGTCAAAGAGGACTTATTATTTCCTGCACTATCCAATTAATAGCATAGTTTTCTTTTAATAATCCAATTGAGGCACCAGTATTTGAAATAATGTGGCATGATTAAAGGAACTACCACCAAAACCCAAGCCAGCAACGAGAAAGTAATTTGGTCATAGTGGCGTCTTTAATCTTTTAACTAAAACTAAGTTAAAATGCATTAACCACTGATTCATGTTTTCACGATTATCTTATTTGTATAAACAAGCTTCTGCATCCGCCCTGAAAATCACATTCTCAATGGACCCAATCATGTTGACTTAATAAAGTGGTAAAATAAATCTCAACTTAATAAACAACCTTGTAATCACATCTTTAACCACTGGCCACTTGAGACTAAAGGAAACAAAACATTGCCTCCCCAGAAGGTCTCTCTAATCTCCCTGCATTTCTGTGAGAGCAGGAGAGAGAAAACAGACACTCAGGTCCCTGGCTGACACGCCCACCGGCAGAGCTTGTCTAAGAGACAGAAAGTCCCCATGCCTACCCACTTGGGCCCTGGTGGATCCTTTCAGAAACTGGAGCTTGCTTCCCAGGAGGATGGAGTCTGGAATTCTGCACTGAGGGAGAGGAGCGAAGGGACAGCTGGTTGTGTCGAGCTTCCTGGCCTCTCCCCTAAATTCCACATCCCACCCGCTAAGGACACCTTTAACTGATAACCTGCCCCCCACACTTCCGAAAGTGAAAGGGACTGTTAGTAAACGTGTAGGGCCACAGGCCTGCACATGCTGCCTCACACAGGGGGATGCACAGCCACCCTTCCCTGCCAGCCAAGGGATCCCTGTTTCCACGGCGTCCCCCCCACCTTTGTTCTTGTGTCCCCTGACCCCTGTTCCCTGACCCCTGGGCTCCTGACCCCGGTCCACCTTCGTTCCTACGTCTCAAGCCAGCAGCTGGCAGGGACTGGTCTCATGGCTGGGGCAGAGTTGGGAGAAGGGAGTGGGCCCTCCTTCACTCAGGACCCCAGGAAGCCTCTGAGATCAGCCACACCAGGGGTTTCAGGGCCCAACGTGGATGTGTTCTTGACGGCAGCTGGAGCTCCCTGTTTCCAGGTCACTGTGCCCAGATCCTCTGGCTACAGGTGGTGAATCCCAGAACAGACAGGAGTGAGTGTGCCCAGGCCCCAGGAGGGCACAGGCCACACACTTCACAGGCTAGGGTGGTGGGC
The DNA here is from genome assembly GCF_009828535.3 of Hylobates moloch. Classification (NCBI taxonomy): domain Eukaryota; kingdom Metazoa; phylum Chordata; class Mammalia; order Primates; family Hylobatidae; genus Hylobates; species Hylobates moloch. The sequence goes on from NW_026652276.1 coordinate 1,781,540, forward strand.
CCAGACCCGTGACCCCATTATGTGGCCACAGTGCACTGTGACCAGGTGGACTCACGTCCTGGGGAAGCACTGGGGTCTCTCCAGGAACTTGGACTAACCTAGGTGAGGTCAGTCATCTTTCAGCCGCAGAGCTGGGAGGCCTTATAAAGTCACCACCCCAGGGCTGGTCATTGCTGTGCCCTACTCCGTGGCAGAGACAAAGCTTGGGGCAGGGCAGCGGGTTTCAGGGAGGAGGGGAGAGGAGGCACAGAGAAGCAGAGGCCAGAGATGGAGGCCAGGGGTGTCTTAGAAACAGCTGATGTTTCAGAGAAGGATCCCAGGGGTGTCTTAGAAACAGCTGATGTTTCAGAGATGGAGCCCAGGGGTGTCTTAGAAACAGCTGATGTTTCTAAGGTCCTCACCAAAGGCTCCAGGGGCAGCACCATCGCATCCTCCCACTGCACTTCAGGGGCCACGTCCTTACCTGGGGTCAGGGGAGGACAGGCTCGGAGAAGGCAGGTAACCTGCCAGAGGTCATAACACTGACCAATAGAGGAGGCTGGACTCCTGCTCCGGCTGCCCTTGCAGACGGAGCGCACACCCCGGCCAGGAGCCCTCTGGGCCTGACCCTCCTGCCCAGGCAGGTCACCAGTGGGCCCCTCAGCCAATCCCCATAGGGTCAGCTTCTGCTGCACCCCAACTGTGCCAGGGACTCATTCCCCAAAATCGCTGCATCCATAGGACCCCATCAGAGGTCTAGACCACACCCAAGAGGCCATGCTGGGAGCTGCTTATGTGAGAGACCAGGCCTGACGGGGGGTGCCAGGACCGCGTGTGGAGCCACAGCCCGTCCTGGGGTGCCTACGTCACAGTGCCCCTGTGGGCCTTAAGGGCTGTCTAGGCCCCAAGCTGCTCCTGACCCCAAGGCCCCCAGAGCTGGAGAAGTAACTAGGAGAGCCCTGCTCGGGACTGTGCTCTGGACTCTAAGGACCAGATGGGGTGGGGCTGGCTAAGCACTTGATCCTGTAAACCAGGTGTCCCCAACTCCTGGGCTGAGGACCAGTGTGGGTCCATGGCCTGTTAGGAACCCGGCCGCACAGCAGGAGGTGAGCAGTGGGCAGGCGAGCATTACTGTCCGAGCTCCTCCTCCTGTCAGATCAGCAGCAGCATTAGAGTCTCAGAGGAGTGCGAACCCTGTTGAGAACTGCGCAGGTGAGGATCTCAATTGCCTGCTCCTGTGGGAATCTAACTAATGCCTGATGATCTGAGGTGGAACACTTTTATCCTAAAACCTTCCCCACTCCACTATCCATGGAAAAATTGTCTTCCATGAAACCGGTCCCTGGTGCCAAAAATGTTGGGGACCCCTGCTCTAAATGGTTTGGCAGCTTCTCCCCTGGGGGCCGCAGAATTCACACCAGGAGAGATGGTCTTCATGGAGGCCACTATCTGTTGAGTGTTGTCGCCGAGGGGACAGGCAGAAGTCGAGAAGCCACCCTGACTGGCTGTGAGATGCTGGACGTGCCCCTCTGGCCATTCTGTGACCAGTTCTGGGGCCGCAGCCTCAGACCCTGGGCAAGGTGATGCCGGCCGCCCCATGCAGGCCCCTTCCTTGCTGGCCATGGCCCGGCCTTGCCCTATTTGCCACCCCTGTGCAATGGGTCGGCAGGGACTGACCCTGTGGGAACAGCCTCGGTCCCAGGAGGTCACTGAGCAGGGGGCCCTGCTGACCACGGTGGCCCCGAGTGTCTCAGTGCACTGTGGCCTCTGCTTGCGCCCTTGTGAGTGGTGCAGTTTCGAGGCTCACTCGAATTCAGTGAGTAATGAATTGAGGAAAGCAGGAACATACTCGGTGGGGTTTGGCGCCATCTGTTTTAGAAGCACCTGCTAGATGCAGCCTTGGTCTCTCACCCCTCAGCCCGGGCATCACGGCCGCCTGGAGTGGCACGTGCCAATCAGCCACCCAGCTATTAGCAAGGAGCAGTCCTCGGTCCTCATCCCTCCGCAGAGCCTCCTGCCCCTGAACTCTGGATTTACAGGCTTCATCCCTGCGCTGGACCAGGGCCATGAGAGCAATTCCGCCCTGGCGGCGTTTGTCGAGGCTAGCGGAAGCTCAGAGACGCACACCCTCAGCCCCAGCGTGTTCCTCAGCTGCTGCAGAGGCCGCCCCAGGGGCCCTAGAATTGTGGGGGAAAGGGTCAGCCCAGGGTCGACTGAGGCCCACGGAGACTGGGCCTGCCTCTGGCCACACAGCTGGGGCACCCTCATTGGCTTCCTGCAGCCCTGCAGCCACCAGGCAAGGCGTGGAGGCGGCCACTGCCCAGGGGAGGAAGTCCAGGTTGAGGATTTCCTGAGGCTCCAGGAGGCCAAGGAGGGACCCAGAGGGGCTGTCCCTGAGGGAGCCTGGTCACCTTCCCCTCCCAGAGAGGTCTCAGTGGGGCAGCTGGAGCCAGGAGCAGACAGGAGGGTTCTGGGGCTGAATTTCCACCTGCCTTGGGGTCAGGGGATGGTGGCAAATGTCTATACAGCTCAGGGTCCACCAGGCGGCTGCGCCTGCACACCAACTGTTGGAAACGCTGTGAGGGCCGAGAACCTCCCAAGTCCCCACCAGGCATATCTGAGAATGTTTCCCCCCTCCAGGAAAAATGTAGTCACTGTGAGAGTCGCTGCAGATGCCATGAAGCTCTCCAGACGCTGCGGCTGTGCTCTCCTGGGACAGCGGCGCGTGTTTCCCGGAGCATTTGGGGACAGCCCTTCCCTCGGCTGTGCCCAGAGGTTCCACCTCTGATGGTCCGAAGCCCAGCTAGAGACCCCTCTGGCTTCATCCTCCCTCCCAGCCCCCAGGCTGGACTCAGTGTTTGACTGTCTGTGACACATCGCGGTGAGGGTGGGGGATGGCAGCACCCACAGCATCGCTGGGCTGATGGCAGCCCGGGCAAAGGACCTTTGCATGGACGCCCTGGCCTGCCCTCTTCTCCACCCCTGCCTGGCCTCCCCAGGAGGAGGCTTGGCATCATGCTTCATCAGGAAATGAGACTGCCAACCACCGGGCCACCCAGCAACTCCAGGCAAATCCTCCAAAAATCCATGCCCAGAAAGCCAATTTGCTGAGACCCCCTCAGAACCTCCCCTGAGACCCTGCTCTGCTATTCCATGGAAGAGGGTGGGGGATACGAGGCAGAGGAAGATGAGAGGCAGAAAAGCTGGCTGCAGACAGAGCCTGCCCACCACACACAGGCAGGGAGAACTGGGGGCACCGGTGTGCAGTAGGTGGGGCTCCACACGGTGAGCTTGGCTGAGAAAAGCCACAGGGCCGTGAAGAGGCTGACTTTAGAGGCCTGGGAATTTCAGCCCCTCAGCAAAGAGGCACCTGGATGCAGGAGGCAGATTTGCAGGAAACCCCATCCCCACCTGCCCCTGCCTGGAGCTTCCTTCAGCAAGAGGCAGAGCAGGGGGCGGCTCACCCCACCCTCACTTCCTCCAGCCCAGCCCGAGTCCAGCCACATGCCTTCCCACCCTGTCCCCAGGCCCCCTCCAGAAATCCTCCATGTCGGTGCCTATCCCCCTGTGTTAGTCCATTTTCACGCTGCTATAAAGAAATACCCGAGTGGGTAATTTAGAGAGAGGGGCTGGCTTTCACTAAGGCACAGGAGACTTTATCCTCACAACAGTAACAAGATGAAGAGTCAAAGCCATCCATCCTGCAGAGCCCTGGCTCGGGAATGTGCCTGGCGGTTTCAGTTGCTTCCTTGCTAACCTCGTCATTTTCCGTGACCTGCACTTGCTTCCCCCACGCTCAAGGGCAGGAAAAAATGATGTATCTGAGAAGAAAACGGTCATTACCCAGAGGTCCCATTTAGAATGGGATGGAAGGCTGGCGACCCCCACATTGCACAGCCCTACGCTGGGACTCTGGGGATGTGGGAGAGAGACAAGGCTGGCTCCCTCATTGTGACCCCCCTCCCACAGCTGTGCCGGGCCCTACCCCACCCACCGGGGGCACTCAAGGAGGGGATGACAAGGGAGGGGGAAGTGAGGAATGCCTGGCAGAGGAAGGAGTTCTCTGGGCCTGGAACGATGGATGTGGTGTGGATGGACAGGAAGGTGGCGAGGGTGATTCTTGGGAGAGGAGTAGCCAGTTCTGGAGCGGAGGCAGGCACCAGCCTGGCACAGGAGAGGAGTGGGGAGGGGAGGAGGCAGCTGGAGGAGGGGGGGGCTGGGTCTCATCGCAGTGAGGCCCTGGAGTATGGGAGGAAGTACATCAGTCCAGCAGGAGCCTGGGGACATTGAGAGATGGGCAGCACCCTCCATAGACACGTGCATGTGAGTCCAGAGTGGCTCCGGAAGCCAGGGCCGGCACAAAGCAGGTGCTCGGGGAGCTGTGGCTAGGAGGCACTTCTGGAAGGAGCCGCGGGCAGAGGACTCTGGGTGCTGCCGCCCGCCTCCCTCCCCCTGCCCTGAGATGCTGCCTGTCCCCCAAGTCATGAGTTCATCTTGGCATTTCCAATTCAAATTGTTGATGACATGTATGTCCTTCTATGCCAGCATCTCTTTTATCCTTTGTGGAAAATCTTGGTTCCTAACAACGTTAACATAATTTTAAAATTGCATTGTCCCACAACATACATATAATAATGTCAAAATAGTAATGCCAATATTATTACTAATGTTACTGATAGTTACCCATGCTCTTTACCCTCTTCCCCATGCCCTCCAGACCAGCAGGCTGAGTGAGGTGCCTGCAGGGCCATGCTCGCCCCAGAGGCTCCAGGGAGAGTCCTTTCTGCCTCCTCCAGGGTCAGGGGGTGGCCAGTCCTTGGCTTGTGGCTGCATCGCCCTGACCCCAGCCTCTGCGGCAGGTGGCCTCCTGTGTATCCGCTCTCCCTCTGCCTCTCTCCTACAGGAACACCCATGATGGCATCCAGAGCCCACCCAACTAATCCAGGGTCACCTCCTGTCTCAAAATCCTTAATGCAATCACATCTGCAAAGTCCCCTTTGCCATCTAAAGTGGCATTCACAGGGTCCAAAGATTAGGACGTGGATCTCGGGGCTGTGATCACATGAGGAAAATCACACGAGGCAAGGGAGAGAAAGCACTCGGCCTTCAGACATGGGAGCCTGTTACTCTGCACCTCTCAAGGCAGGGTGGATGCTGTTTTCTGGGCTGACTTGTGTCCCCCAAATTCACATGCTCAAGTCCTAATGCCCAGCGCTTCACCTAGTGACCTTATTTGGAGATGGGGTCTTTACAGAGGTAATGAGGTTAAGATGAGGTCATTGGGGTGAACCCTAATCCAAATGTCCCCTTTTTGGACACAGAGAAAAGCACCAAGGGAAGACGATGTGAAGAGACACAGGGAGAAGACAGCCATCTACAAGCCGAGGAGAGGGACCTGGGACAGGTCCTTCCCACAGCCACAGAAGGAGCCAGCCCTGCCCACACCTTGATCGCAGACTTGCGGCCTCCAGAACTGTGAGAGAGACATTCTGTTGTCTAAGCCGCCCAGCCTGCAGGCCTTTGCAGTGGCAGCCGGGACACGAATTCAGATGCATTCCTTGGCTGCACTAAGGTGGTTTTCAGGGGGCAAGGGTGAAGAGTAGACCCCTCCCTCTGACGTGCATACAGGCAGCAGAAGCAGCTGGCACTCAAGTTCCCACGAGGCCCATGGGTCGCAGCTCCTGTGTCCTCGCGGTGCCTGAGGGTCCGGTCTCCTAAGAAGCCTGGCGGTGGTGCGTGGGTCACGGCCCTCCACTCTCACGCAGGGATGACGTCACACCATGGGGGCCAGAGGCCCAGGTCAGGATGCCCAGGAGGTGACAAGGCCAAGAAGGCCACAGAGCAATGCCTCGCTACACCTGCCAGGCCCGCGCCAAGGTTGCCTGCTGCTCCTGCGTCCCATCACCCCAGGTCCACCCAGGCTGCCATCCCTGCTGCAATCCATCCACTCACTCCACCCTGCCCCCTCGTCACTGTGGTGAGCCGGGTGCCAGGTCAAACATGGGGACACAGTGGGGGACAAGCCAGACCCGGTCCCGCTCCCGGAGCAGACACTGTAGTTGGGGGTCAGACAGTGGACAAATGTGAACACGGGGAACTAGAGACAAGCTGTGAGCTGACACTACAGGACCACGAGGTGGTATAGGACCAAGAGGCCACAAAGGACCACGAGGCCTCAAAGGACCATGCACAGGACCACAAGGCTGCACAGGGCCATGAGGCCACACAGGACCACAAGGCGGTGCAGCAGGTGGCCAGAGCCTGGGCGGGAGGCAGGGGTCCTTGGTGAACACTGCACTTTTGTAGCTGTCCATGGTCTCTGCACAGTGGAAGGGTTGGTGGTCTCTCCTGGCTTGAACTGGACAGGAGCTGGCCCACGTTCCCGAAAAACAGCAGAAGCAACAGTTACCATGGTGCCCTATGAACGTTATCTCTAAAGCGGCCAATGAAGGGTGAGTTTCAGTGCCCAGGGGCGTGAACTTCAACTACCATGGCCTTCAGCTTCGTGCAAAAGGAAAGGAAAAACAAAACAAAACAAAATCCAGTAACCAAAAGAGAGCAGAGGCTGGGCACGGTGGCTTATGACTGTATTCCCAGCACTTTGGGAGGCCAAGGGGGGCAGATCACCTGAGGTCAGGAGTTCGAGACCAGCCTGGCCAACATGACAAAACCCCATCTCTACTAAAAAATATAAAAATTAGTTGGGTGTGGTGGTGCACGCCTGTAATCCCAGCTGCTTGGGAGGCTGAGGCAAGAGAATCACTTGAACCTAGGAAGCAGAGGTTGCAGTGAGCCAAGATTGCACCGCTGCACTCCAGCCTGGGCGATAGAGTGAGACTTTGTCTCAAAAAACATAATAATAATAAATAAAAATAAAAATAAAAAAGCAAGTAGAGCCGGCAGACCTGATATTACCCCTGGGTTTCTGATGCTTCAGCTGAGATATTGGGCAGGCGGGCATCAGGCAGGGGCAGGCAGAGGAGTGTCCGGCAGAGGGAACCGCTGGACAAAGGCTGGGGATCAGGAAAGGACCCTGGTGCTGAGGGACTGAGGGAAGACCAGGGAGGCCCTAGAGGCGGGCAGGGCTGAGGTTCGGGGTTTTGTCCCAGGCCGTCAGAAGCCCCATCAGAAGCCCTGCAGGGGTTTGGGGAAGGGTAGGAATGTCTGAGTGTCACTCAGCGGCTGCTGGTAAATTGATCTGGGGTGCTCCCACGGTGGGCACGGGGTGGGGCGGCAGCAGGAGGGCCATGAGCTGACCGGGTGGGGGAATATCCTGGAGGTAGAAGTGTGGGGCTCGGCTGAGTGACTCTCCAAGAGCCTCACAGATTCTGTGACAGGGTATGCCTCATGGGGCCTGATCAGCGACCTCACATCACTCTATGAACTTTGCTTCTCTTGTGTCTGGAAGCCCCAGACCTATTCAGGCCAAGATGTGTCAGGATGTGGTACCGTGGGGGGGCTGTGTGTGACGTGTACCCCACATTCAGGTGCATCAGGATGTGGTACCGTGGGGGGCTTGGGGGGCTGCGTGTGACGTGTACCCCACATTCAGGTGCGTCAGGATGTGGTACCATGGGGGGACTGCGTGTGACGTGTACCCCACATTCAGGTGTCCTGGACTTTGCCATGTTGCTGCAGGTTTCTGCCCTACAAACACAGGGATTCCATTTTCCCCATTTGTCATTTTTTGAAAAGGTGGGGAAAAGCGTATGGTGAGTTTCTAATTGTGCACCTGGCCTGTGGCAGAAGACCACTGCCTTTTGCTAGTGCACTGATAAGAACTGCACCCTCCCTCCACTGCAGACCCTTTCCCAAGAGTGGCTTCCAGCTCCCTGTGTGCACAGCCTGCCCTCCTTACACGCACACTTCTGGTACAGCAAGCAGCGGAACACCTTCATTGTGTGATGTGACCTCAGGCCCGCTCCTTCGTGTCACCGTCCCCAGCCAGCCAGCATGGTGGACAGGACCTGGGACAGTTTACAGTGGCTTGGCTCTGCCCAGAAGTGATTGCAAACCTCATAAAGATGTTCCACCAAACCCGCAGTAAAGAGCCCCACACAGCCAGCCCACCACACAGCCATGCCAGGGCGGGCAGAGCAAAGACAATGGGCTTAACTGGCTGCCTGAAAACATCAAGGTTTGGTTTGATTTGTTTTGCAAAAATCTATCAAACCACGTGACTGTGAACACACTGCTGGGCTTTCCGATCACGGGGGCAGCTTTGCACAAGTCCTGCAGCTTAGGCGTCGTGACAAGGTAAGTCTGCCTTTCCACAGCAGGTTCACTGGGAGGGATCAGTTGTATGAAAGTAAAATTATGAATGTCAGGTACATTTCAGGATGTTTCCAGCATCATCGCTTAGAGCTGCGAGGTCCTGGAAACCTTGGCACGCACCCACAGGAGACTCGCCGCTTAGAGTTGCGAGGTCCTGGAAGTAACCTGGGCACGCACCTGCAGAGATCCGCCGAATGCATGCGGGTGTGTGCACACAATTGAGCAGGGCCCCACGGGGGTGTGACGATGTCTGGAGACCATTTGGGTTGTCTAGACTGGAGAGTGCTCCTGGACATCGTGGGCAGAGACCGGAGATGCTGTTGAACGCCCCGCAGGGCACAGGACGGCCCCACCGCAGAGACTTGGTCCACCCCCAGTGTCTACAGTGCTGAGGCCGAGAAGCCCTGTACTAAGGTTTATCAGCTGTCAGTGATGTCGGAAGACAAAATGACAGCACATCTGCTTATAGATCTAATGGGCTTTTATTCACTCTTCATGAATCGGGGCAGAGCTCCGATTCTGTTTCTACAAAACAGAATGAGAACTCCCACCGGGCAACGGCAGAACAGCAGGTTTTGTAAGGTGGGAACAAAGAATCAGAACAAGAGGCAGACGGCGATGGCTTTTTGTGTAAGGGGTAGAGCCAGGGAGATGTGCTCATCACCTGACTCGGGGAGCCTGGAATCTCCTGTTTTCAGGTGATACTGGTCTGCTTGGGGCCTGTCTGCTTCTTTAAAGTTTCAGTTTCATTACGTGCCATTTAGTCTGAGTGCCTTCATTTTGGTTTGATCTGTTCTGTTGGGGCCTCATGCGGGAGCTCTATCCGCAATGGTGACCGGCCTCACCCCAATTTTTTTCCTAACAAAGTGAATGGATGAGTCTAATATATATTGACCTGGCAGATGTCCAGAATGTATCCTTGAATGAGAAAATGCAGCTGTGGACGAATGTGTGTGGTCTGATCTGCCTGCAGTGCCCAGCCCGGCCCAGGAGGGAAGGGGACAGGGTCTGTCCACACCGGGCCGTTAGCACTGAGCGTTTGCTCAGAGAGGGGACCTGGAGAAATGAGAGGCAATTGTCTTTTTTTCATAAAAATAATATATATATATATCTCCTTCTGCAGTGTGTACAATCATTTGGCCTGCCTGTGGCGTAAGTGGCTGGCATCTCCCTGGGAGCAGAGCAGGGGTCAAGGTTCTGCCTTCGAGGCCAGTGGGCTGGAGAGCTGCCTCCCAGCCATCCGGAGTGATTCAGCACACATCTCAAAGGCATCTCCATCCCTTTAATTCTGAGATGTGGTTCTTGGCCCAGCAAGCGCCTCTGACTCCCCACCCTGTGGGCTCACAATACCTGCTTCTGGGATGAATCAACGAATCTAGGACAAGCAGCCAGAAGTGAAACAGGCAACCTGCTCTTTCATCTCCCTGTTTCCAACAACGTCAGGGAGGGCAGAGCCAAAAAGTCAGAGGGAGGAGGGCGATGGGCTGGTGCCCGACTCCCAGCAGAGACCCTCAAAGGCTGCAGAGCCCAGGGGGGCCCCAACGGCGGCGTGACGGGGCCACACCGCCCGGATGCCTCAGCCAGGCTGAGAAACACACTGAGCCCTGGTTCCCATAAATTCGGCTTTTATGTGGCGGTGAATAGGGGTGAACAATGGATCTATTGCAGGCTGCACAGAATTGGCCCAGCCTGGGTCTCCCTCCCGCAATTAGGAACCTTGGCAAGGCAGGGCTCTGGAGCCCCTGGCCTGCCTGTAAGCCTCATAAACACCACCGGCTGCTTGAATTTGGGGGAGGAGATTCCACCATCCCCTGCAGTCTGTTGCTGGCCAGACCCCCTCCCTGGCACAGGAGGAAGTTCTCTGGCATCGCCAGCTGCCTGCAACCCAGATGGTGGCTGCTGCACCATTCCCATTGCTGTGGGCTCAGGCCGGCCCGCGGCTTTCGTTCATGTCTTCCAGTTTCCTTCAGGACGAGACCCCCTACTCCCACATCCAGCAGGGGCTGGGCACACAGAGGAATCTCAGCCCCACCCTGCACTTCCTGAGCCCAGGGCCTCACTGGCTCATCTGTGCCCACTCAGCCCCCAGCCCTCTGCACCTATAGCACAGGGTCAATGCTGTGGTCCCACCCTCCACAGCACCCACCCCACCTCCTGGAAGCACCCACTCTCACCTCTGCTAGCTGCTCTCCTAGTCTTCACCTACATGCAGTATTTCCAAAGAACACCTTTAATGGCATTAATTTTATGTGTCAACTGGGCAAGTCTGTGGTACCCAGTTGTTTGGCCAAACCCGTGTCTCGATGTCAATGTAAAGGCATTTTAAAAATGAGATTGTCCAGGCGCGGTGGCTCACGCCTGTAATCCCAGCACTTTGGGAGGCTGAGGTGGGCGGAACACGAGGTCAGGAGATCAAGACCAGCCTGGCCAACATGGTCAAACTCCGTCTCTACTAAAAATACAAAAATTAACTGGGCTTGGTGGCACATGCCTGTAATCCCAGCTACTCGGGAGGCTGAGGCAGGAGAATCTCTTGAATCAGGGAGTCAGAGGTTGCAGTGAGCTGAGATTGCACCACTGCACTCTAGCCTGGGCGAGAGAGCGAGACTCTGTCAAAAAAAAAAAAAAAAATGAGATTAACATTTATATCAGTTGACTGATTAAAACAGATCACTCTTTATAATGGGAGTGGCCCTCATCCAATTAGTTGAAGGCTTTAAGAGAAAAGACTGAGTTTCCCTAGAGAAGGAATTCTGCCTCCAAACAGTCTTTAGACCCAAGATGGCAACATCAGCTCTTCCCTGGGTCTCCAGCCTGCTGCCTGCTCTATGGACTTTGAGTTCGCCAGCCTCCACAATTGCATGGATTAGTTCCTTAAATAAGTCTCTCTCTCTCTCCACACACACACATATCCTACTGATATTCTATTTGTTCTGTTTCTCTGGAAAACCCTGACCAATACACATCTCCAGTGAAGAGATCCTTTGCGATGGTCCCCACTGATCTCTGGCTCCTGGTGTTCACACCCTTGTATAATTCTCTCCCCTTGAGTGAGGGCAGGGCGTCATGATGGATCAATTGTGTGAAGTATGGCAAATGTAATGGGTTACAAAAAGACTTCCATCTTGCTCTCCCTCTCTTGTCTGTCTCTGAAGTCACAACCCTCACTCTGGGAGAGGCCAGTGGCCCCGATGGGAGCTGCCCTATGGAGAGGCCATGTGGCAAGGAGGCCACCAGGCATTAGGGATCCGAATCCTGGTGACAGGTATGTGAGTGAAGTGGATCTTTCCCCAGTCGTGCCTTCAGGTGACTGTCCTCCAGCTGATAACTTGCAAGAGACACTGCGTCAGAAGACCTAGTGGTCTTGTGCCTGGATTCCTGACCCACTCATGAAATAATAAACATTTGTGATTTGGAGTCTGTTATCTTGAGCCCATGTGTTTTGGGAGTAATTTGTTACTCTGAAATAGGTAACTAATGCACCGCTCTCTCTTTGTCATCTGAGACCTTATCTATTGAATTGTTGCTGTCTCACACTAATTTTCCTTTCGTCTTCCTCCCAAAATAGCCATATCATGGTTTGAGTTAAGTCAATATTCATGCCTCATGGGATCACGATCAGGTAAGTAAAACATAACCCTGAGCTAGGTAGTGCCTTCTAATGGTATTTCTTTCTCAGCACATTTTTATTTTCCTGGAGTTAGTTATTGCCTTGCTTTTATTTAAAAACAAAAAGTTAGCTTTCTATGTGCCTATTTATATTCCAGATGTTCTAACAGAATTCTCAAATGCCAGCAATACATTTTCAAACGCTGAAATACACCAGATAATCCATTGCTTCCATTTTCCTTTTCTCCTGGCAATTTCCCTCTTCGGACCTTTGCCCTTTCCTCTGGAGTCTTGATTCTCTGGACCCGAGTTGTACCTGCCACTCTGGGGGACTCCCTTCACCTCTCTTCTGAGTTGTGCAACCTGTTTTCTGTATCCTATCCTATAGTTTCTCTGTACACTACGTCACCCAAACACAGTTCTAGTAGAGTCTTAAGAAAGGGAACATGGGAAATAAAATGTTGAGTCCTAGTAGGTCTGAAAATACCCTTTTCAATCGTAATGGTTGACTGCTCACCTTTTAGGTGCGATATTCTAGGTTCTATCCAAAGTACTTGGGGCATCTTGCCATACGTCCCAGCTTCCAGTGTGACCATAGAGAGACCTGATGCTTTTTGAGTTCCTGCCCTTTTTATGTGATCTGCCCGTGCAGGTTGGATACCTGTAAGCTTTTATTTGGTTTCCAGTGTCCTGAAATGTCCAAAGCTGTGCCTTCTTGTGGGGTTTTTCCTCTTCTGGCCTCTCCCAGAGTGAGGGTTCTGACTTCAGAGACAGAGCAAGAGCAAAAGGAAGAGAGGAAGAGGGCAGAGAGTGAGCCTGGTCATCAGAGACGCTCTTCTCCTTCGCCGGAAGGAGACTTGCTATATTTTCGTGATTGCTGTGGACATTGGCTCTGCTGAGTTGAGCCTCTAATATTTCTACTTTTCTCAGCAATTTTCCTTATTTTGTCTTTTTGTTCTATTTTAGGAGAGACTTTTGTTGTCTTCTTACCTTTCTGCTAATTTTTAAAATTTAGATTATTGCATTTTCAATGGCCAGTAATGTTCGTTGTTTCAGAATGCAGCTTTTATTGTGGCCTCCCATTTTGTTTCATGGACAGAACATCTGTCTAAGCCCAGTGCTGTCTCAGCCAATGCTGTCTGACACCAATGCTTTCTAACCCCGATCCTGCCACCGCGTTTCCCCATCCTCCCTAAATGCAGGCTTGTACCTTGAACCTTGTGGATATCACCGAGAGCTGATGCCACATGCCAGGAGCTTCCTGGACACAATCTTATCATTTTACTCTTCTCAGATATGGAAGCTGAGGTATGGAGATGGTGAGTGTCCTGCCCAGTCGCACAGCCTGTCACAGCCTAGGCCAGACTCACTGGTAGGGATCCCTTCCTAGCCTGGGGCATGAGCCAGCCTGGGAGGCTCAGCCCCTCCCTCCCTGCACGTCCGCCTGGTGTCTCTCACACGTCTTCTTGGTGGGGTGGAAGAACCGTCCATTTCTCCCTGCAGGATCCTTCTGAGGCCCTCTCTCCTCGAGGCTCACACCCCACCCCATCGGAGTACAAGTCCTTTTACCCACCCCAGCTAGGGGCAGACCCCGAGCTGTGACCCAGTGGAGTGTCCCCAGCCTCTGAGAGGTGGCAGTGATTCCTCTCCAAAGCATCACAGGGCTGGGAAGAACCCCGAGTCCCAGTCTCCACTGGCCACTGCAGGGCCTCATGTGTCACTGCCTGGGAGGTGGAGGTGATATGAGCTGCAGATGGTGAGCTCTGACAACAACGAGGCTAATCTTTGTTGAGGGCTTCTTATGTGCCAGGGACCCCTCCTCTTTAGTTTCCTTCACAACCCAGGGTCACCACCATTTAACAGATGGGGAAACTGAGGCACAGAGGTGTTAAGTAACTTGCCCAGGGTCCCACAGCTAGTAAGAGGCAGAGCCAGAAGCCAAGATGCTCTCACATGAGACACCTGTGGCCTCAGTGCAGCTCAGAGGCTGAAGTGGCAGCAGCTGGGAAGGAGCTGGCCAGAGGCGGGAGGGTGCTCTGGCAAAGTCCCAGCCCAGGGCTCCTTCCAGCCCTGCATTTTGGGGCCTCAGAGACAGGTGCAGAGGGCTCCTACCACCCCTGTGTTCTGGGGACTCAGAGGCAGGTGCAGTTTTCCAGGGTGTGGGCTCTGGGTGGGCAGGAGTGATGCAGCCTGGGTGGGGTGAACCTGGTCATTTGTCACCTGCTTGCCAGACCCCAGGGGCTGGCCTGAGATCTCACAAGAAACCAGGGCACTCCAAGATCCTGAACTGGAAATGGTTTAGAGCACTTCTCTGGGTCTGGCTGAGTTACCCCAGTGGGAAAACGGCCTGGGAGGGCTGGGTTTGAGGGGCTGGGGTCAAAGTTGGAGAGTGCCTCTCCCAGAGGAGGGATCTAGCTGGGGGGACCTCCAGAGCTCTCATCCATCAGGTTTTCACCCCTCTGAGCCTCCATTCTCATCTGCAAGGTGGGACCAGTCAGTGCATGGCCCCAGGAGCTGGGCAACAGACCTGGATAGGGATGCCTGGACCCCCACCCTTACCTGCAGGCAGCGCAGCACCACAAGTGCCCCAGGGAGCTTGCAGCCCCCCCTCCCCACCTCACCTGCCCACCCACTGGGACCTGTGGCCTTGGGCAGAGGCTGCCTGCCCAGGGCTGCCCTCTCCTGGTTCTGGTGTGCCGGTGCACTTCCATCCCCATTCAGGACTTTCTGTTTCCTGAAAGCCCGGATCATCAGAACCTGGAAAGACCTTAGCAAGGGTCTGACCCAGCCCCTCCTTCCCCCAGGGGAGACAGGGAGGGGTGGAGGAGGTCTCGTTCAGTCCAGGTGTCCTCTGACTGCGAGTCCGCTGAGCTCTCTCCAAAGGCAGAGATGGATGTCACCAGGCGGGGACCACCTCCCCTGCACACCCTGGTTTTCTGCGTCTCCAGGCATCCTGCCCTGGACTGGGGTCCGTATGCAGGTTCAGGAGGGGATGGCAAGAGCCAGTGCGCACACAGAGCGGCTGTGGGGATGGGCAGGGGACGCGTGTCCAGTGACAGAGGATGACGGTGTCCTTCCCAGCTGGGTCTGGAACTAGCCCTTCCTCACCTGTGTCCCTCAGGAATCTTTTTCCAGGTGGCAAACTAACGCAGGGAGAAAAGTTTATCTTAGACAAATCCACATGGGTTGTGCAATAGGAATTTCTTCTTTTTTGGAGATCCCAAATGCCCATTTGCTAAATGTCCAGGAGTGGGTGGTCCCACCCCACGGGCCGCCCATGAGCCTCGGCCTTGTGCCTGGCCAGCTGGGAAGGAGGCAAGGAGCTGGGAGGAGAGCACCTCCCTTCCCTTCCAACCGAGTCCTTACGGGCTCCTCTGCCTTCTCGTCTTCCTGGAAGCAGGCGTCCTGGCCCCATGGTCGAGGACCCAGTGTGTGAGCAAATTTAGAATCGAGCATCCCTGGTAAGCTGCTGCAGTTGTCTTGCCACTGTTTATCTTCGAGAGCCATGGCTTAGAGAGCCCCCAGGCATTCTTACGGATAGACACCTGGAAGGATGGAGCCCCAGCCCCCTGCACTGGAGTGAGGAAGCAGCAGCACTCGCAGAGTTGGCCTCATAGGATGGGCTGCACAGTTCCGTCTGGGAGGCCTCGGCATCAGCAACCTGCAGTCCCAGGGCTCTCGGAGGACCAGGGCATCCGTGCAGAAGCTCGGGCCCCGCCCGGGGCTCCCGGAGGAGCAGGGCATCCGTGCAGAAACTCAGGCCCTGCCCAGGCCTTCTGAGTGGGCCTCTGTGCAGGTGACAGAGGGGCACACCTGGAGTGTCTTGGAAGAGGCAGGAAGGGTGGTCTGACCCTTACCTGCTGGGGCCGCCCTGAGACTGGGCTTCCTTTCCCACTCCAGTCTTTGCTGCGCGCTCTGGGCAGGTGCCTTCCCTTGCGGAGCCTGTTTCCTCTCCGGGGAGATGCGGACAATAAGAACAGCGCTGACCCTGCTGGGAGCCGAGGATTTCAGGGGACAGTCCATGGAGGGGTGTGGCACAGAGCAGCTGCTGGGGACACGAGCTGGAATGGCGCAGACCTTTCTCACCAAGCGGTGATGCTGTTGTGGGGAGACCCACCTCCCCCCTCACCTGAAGCAAGTATCTGCCTATTTGATCAAACAAGGAGGTAACTGATGGCCTTCCGGGGGTCACGCTCTGCCTTCTGGCAGGCAGGTCTCTTGGGCTCTATCTTTGGCTTGGCTCTGGGTCCCCCTTGGAGCTGGCCCCTGTGTCCCCAGAGACCCATATGTCAGGAGGACTGAGGGATGCAGGTATCGGCGTACCTCCTCGTCCCACCTCACTCCTCGTGGTCCCTCTAACTCCAGCCTCAGCTGCAGCAACGCGCTCCGCCCAGGCCTCACCTCACCTGCAGCTCCTGCTCCTACTTCCTGCTTCCTCCCTGACTTCTCGAGATCACTGCTCTGGAAGCCTGCAGGAGCCCAGTGGGCACCCCAAACATGAAGTGGGGGAGTTTATCCCACGGGGCAGCCCCCAGCCAGTGGAGATGGGAGACAGTGGAGTGGATGCACACGCCTCCTTCTAGGCTGAGGATCAGAAGCCCCGGGGCATGCCCCCTGCTGCCCGCAGCAGCACCAAGACCGCAACTCACCCTGTTTCTCCTTCCCTGCTCTCTTGCTCCCAGTACTACATTCCCACTGCCTGGGTCACTTCCCAGGTAGAGCACATGCCCATGCACACAAACCACACACACCACACACATGCACACGGGCACACACATGCACACGAACACACACATGCACACACCCCTACACACCCCACACCCACCCGCTCAGCACACACCACACACATGCACACAGACACAGTACACACACACACCCCCCACACACACAACCTACACCCCACCCACAGAGCACACAGTGCACACATGCACATGGACACAGTACACATGCATGCACACATACACACACCCCACCCATGTGTGTACAGAGCACCACATGCAGGCCTCCCCCACACACAATACACAGACATGCACATATACAAGTACACACCCCACACCCCACCCACATAGCTCACAGCACACTCATGCAGGCCCCCCCCACACACACAATACACAGACATACACCCATGCACATGCCACACCCACACATCCCACACATGCATCCAAGCACGCAAACACAAATACACATGCACATACACGTGCACAGACACACACACCACCTCACACATGGACATGCACATGCATGCACACTCACACGCACACGCACACACATTCTTTAGGCTGAGACAACACTGGCTAAATGTTGATGCAGTGTCTGGGTGCGGCTGTTGGAGGCTTTGGGTCCTCCAGAAAGAGGAAGATGAGCGGGCGTCTCCCGCCTTCTGTTGCTCCAAGGGTGTGGGGGCCGTGGGCCCTTCCCTTCCCCGGGTCCCTTTCCTCCCGTGCAGCCAGGCCAGGCCACCCCAGCCCAGCCTCGTGCCCGTGGAGATTCCTCCTGCTTCCCCAAGGCACTGGGGCCCTGGCCGGCCTCTCAGGAGACGTTTCCACCAAGAAGCGCAGGGCCCTCAGGTGCCTGTATCAGGGCATGTGGAGTGTGGGTCCCGTCATGGGATTCAGGCACCTGTCACAGCCCACCTGGAAAGCTGGTGCTTCTCTCCCCGAGTCATGAGAGGGCTGCCTCTGCCCTGTGTCCCCATCCCTGGCTCCAAGCCTGAGAGAAGGAGGCTCTGCCTGAGAGAGGCATGACCTGCCCGCCTCGCTGACTCTATCAGCTTCTCTCTGTGGTGAGCCCAGCCCAGGCCAGCTCCAGACAGCCGAGTCCCTGGGCCAGGGGCCTCAGCTGACAGGGAGGTTCAGGGCTGCAGCCCGTCTGCTCACATCGTGTAATGACCACAACCCTAGAGTTCCAGGAGGAAGCATCTCAGAAAAGACCCTCGTGGGTGTGGGGAGCTGCCTGCCTTGCCTCCAGGGCTAGGGCCACGCTGGTGGTCGGGAGCCTGGAGCCCCTTCTCCCCTCCAGCCTGTGTTCAAAGTCTTGGCTTTTGGCCAGACCTGGGCATGGAGCCAGGGGCCTGGCGGGTCCACAGGCTTCTGTCCTGTGCAGCGTTACCAGATTTGGCAAAAAAAGGAAAAGAAAAAGAAAGAAAAACAGGTAAAATGGGAATTTCAGTTAAACAAGGATGCTTATCAGTATGAATATGTCCCTGGCAATATTTGGGACACGCTTATACTAAAAAAAGTATTCATTCATTATTTGAAATTTACATCTAACATGGCATCTTGTACTTTTTTTCAGGACAACTAGGGTCCCAAGGGCCCCCCACAACCCCAGCCCCACTCGACCCCAGGCTAGGTTCCCCTTTGTTTCAGGAGAAGCCTCTCAGGCCCTGAACTGGGACCTGGTCAGGAATTCTGGGTTGGTTAAAGGAAGGAATTATATCTTTTTTTAAAAGAAGAAGCAAATGGGCCTTAAACAGTTTAGCTTTCAAATCTGCCACCTTTACGGGACAGTCTTGTGACATGGTGGGGGCTTTTCTCTGACTGTCTCCTGCCATGCATCGTTACCAGGAGGCCCAGCCGTGCAGCATCCGGTGGGAACAGCGCCCCTGGGGTGCACCTCCGCTACGCCACCTCCTCATTCCTAGCTTGGTTTCCTGAGAACGGAGCCTTCAGACGCCCGTGATCTGAAATCTGAAGTCAGGTCCACCTGGATTTTCGCTACTTTGGTTCTAATCTTTTAAAGCTGTCACACCTGCATCTAATTTGACAGTTTTTAGTGATTTTCACTGTAGGTAGGCCTCTCCAAGTCAACTTAGTTTTAATCCAAAAAGCTCTTTCTTTTCATGTTCATTAGAATTCAAGACATTTAGTTATTTTATTTAAATAACAAGGACAATTGGCACCGGTGGGGTTGGGAACCCACGTAGGTGACTGTCAGAGGGCGCCCTTATCCTCACTCCTTGGGTACCTGGGCTCTGTCCTCGGGTTTATGGAGGGAGCAGAAGACAGCAGCTGAGAAGTGAGTGGGCAGTGAGGGTGGGGAGGGCCACGTTCCCTGTGGCTCAGTGAGGACAGCAGGGTGGCCGGCCTGCGGGCACGGTGGGCTCTGACACTGACTGGCTGGGTGGACCTGGACCAGGCACTAACACAGGCTCGGAGAGGAGGCAGGCAGGACACAGCCAGGCAGGAGGCCGCATCCCTTGCTGAGACCGAGGACATCAAGGACACGGACTGGGGGGATGGGGGTGGGGTGGGCTGTGAGGAAGCCGCGTCCCCTGCTGGGACCGAGGACATGGGACAGGGTGATGGGGGCAGGGGTGGGCTGCAAGGAGGCTGTGTCACCTGCTGGGACCGAGGACATGGGACAGGGTGATGGGGGCTGGGATGGGCTGTGAGGAAGCCGCGTCCCCTGATGGGACCGAGGACATGGGACAGGGTGATGGGGGCAGGGGTGGGCTGCAAGGAGGCTGTGTCACCTGCTGGGACCGAGGACAACGAGGACAGGGACAGAGGGATGGGGGTTAGGGTGGGCTGCCGAGGAGGCCGCCCGAGGGTCCTGGGCTCTGGGAGGGGTGGACAGGTTCCAGGCAGCGAGCAGAGCCCCAATGCCGAAGCAGGGGGCATGTTCCTGGGGCCCTGATGGCGGGCTGGTGAGAGTGGAGCTGGGAAGCGAGTCAGCAGCAGGAGCCTGGGCTCTGAGGCCAGACGTGGGAGCCGTGTGGACTTTCCAGAAGCCTCCCTGGCAGCCGAGGGGAGGGAGGCTTGAATATGGCCTGTCTGCTCCGGAACACAGGTCCAAATCTGGTCACCATGATGGCGGTGTCATGACGGGGCCTTTGGGAGCGGTTTGTCGGTGAAGAGGGGCTGGTGCTTCCTGTCCGGTGTGGGTCAACCCTCTCGGGAGCACCTCTGTTATAAAGGCAAGCTCAGCTTCCTCTTGCCACGGGGCCCCTTTGATTCCCAGACGTGCTGTGGAGCAGCACAAGGCCCTCCCCGAGGTCGCTGCCCAGGCTTGGACTCTCCAGCCTCCAGAAGTGTGAGCTGAACAAACTTCTGCCCTTTATAAATGCCCAGTCTGTGGCATTCAGTGAAGACCAAGACAAGGGGACAGGGAGGAGCACGCAGGAGGCACAGCCCTCCAGAGCCCATGTCCGGGCGTACTGTGTCTTTAGGACTTTAAATCATGAACAAGGGTCTGTGCTTGGCCTGTTCCTCCAGGAAACAGAGGTGGGCTGGGCACAGGCCTGGGCACCCCAGGCTCAGTGACATCCGCGATAGCCCAGGCTTGGTGTTCCCAAGCTGGACAGCAGGGGGCACCAGAGACCGCCCGATCTCTGCACTGCCAGCGGTGCCCGCAGCCCGGCACTGCCTGGTTGGCTTGGGACCCACCAGTGCCCACCAAGACCGTCTTGTGTGTGTCAGCATGTTCTCGCCCCAGGCAGACGAGACTTCCAGAGGCCTCCGATGCATCCACGGTGGGTGGGGACTGTGCGGGGCAGGGGCAGGGGCAGGGGCAGGGGCGGGGGCGGGGGCTGGGTCAGGGGAGCAGGGACCCTGCAGAGTCACCTGGAGAAATTTCAAAACCACCGAGACCTGGACCCGTTAACTCAGAATCTCACGTTAGGAAGCTAGAAATCCTGACTATTCAAAAGCTCCCAGGTGGTCCCAATGTGCCCCCAGGGTTAACAGCTACTTCTTGAGCTGGTGGCCCTGGACCTGCCCAGCACCACCTAGAGACGTGTTGGAAATGCAGATTCCCAGGTCCCTCAAGCGCGTGAATCAGAACTCTGAGTGGGAGGGGGCCAGAAAGAGACCTGCATTTTAACAAGCACCCCAGGGACTCTGAGGTCAGGCCCCAGGGAACTCTGACCCCCTCAGGCTGAGAACCGCTGCCCGTGCCTCACTGCCCGAAGTGTGCTGGGGGACCAGTAGTATCCTCAGCTCTTGGGAGCTGGTTAGGGATGCAGAGTCCCAGGCCCCCCACCTGTTGAATTAAACCTGCATTTTAACAGGACCCCTGGGGAATTCTTACAGTTTGAGAACCATTGCTCTAGGAGCTGTCACTGACCAAGAACAATATACACAATATACATGGCTTGGTGTGCAAACCCCTACAGAGGGCATTCTGGGTGGGCTGCAAGAGAGCAGGTGAGAGAGGAATGATGAGTGAGTGGCCAGGGTGGCGCCCTCCAGGGTGCAGGGGAGCCGGGGTCCTCCGGGTAGGGTCAGGGAAGGCTGTGTCCGGGCCAGCCAGGGACAGTGACCCTGCAGGACCCAGGAAGCGGGACAGTGCATGGCGGTGGGGCAGTGCAAGTGGCGAGATGGACCAGGACAGCCCGAGGGATCAGCAGCTATTGGTGGTGCTGGGTGGTTTCTTTTTAAGATGTTTTTCCTTACATAAAAATAATAAATTAAGGAACATACATATACCCAGAACGAAGAAAAACCACATATATATGCCCATAGGTCCACCGTCCAACACCATCACTACTTCTAGAGTTTTTCCACGTGTAGTCTTTTATTCAGTCATTACAAAGACACGGTACATGCTATCATATCTCATCTTTCCTAACGTCATAGGCGTATTTTCACATCGTCTTCAGACATGTGGTTATTAACAGAAGGATGATGGGCCCATCCTCTCTGGCAGCCCCATCACAGTCAGAGGTTGCGGCAGGGCCCGGCCCACCCTCACCCTCCTCCCCTGTGCATCTGGCTCCCACCTTCCCTGCTGGACTTGGAGGTCCTGGGTCCACTGCAGATGCTGGGCTGTGCATTTTCAGACAGGGCCTCCCAGACTGTTTCCTGGCTTGCCCTCCCAGGCCCTCCCTTCTTCAGCACCTCCCACGGTCGCAGAAGGCTCATTCCCATAGCAAGCTCACTCCGTGTCTGGCCACACTCCCCCCAACCCAGCTGGACACAATATTGGTGCTGGGAGAGGGGCCCAGGGATGGGAATGCTCAGGGTGGAATCTGGAATTGGATCTCTCGCTTGACTAGATCGAAGACTAGTTCCATTTCCCATGGAAAAGAGGGGACTGTCACCCACCCCGTGCAAAACAGACCTATTGAGGGCAGGACTTTGGGTGACCAAGCAGCTGATGCCACCATGGAAATAAGGACCGTGGGCTTGGTTGGTAGCTGGAAAGGTGCGCTGCCAAATCCGGGAAAAGAAAATGATGAGTTCAGAGCTTAAATTCCCAGCTCAGGGGGCAGGTAAGGAACCAGAAATCTGTGCTGTGCAGGGAAGGGCAACAAGCAGGCCTGGGTGCTCGCCTCCGCACCTGGATTTCAGAGGGGCCACTGCCCCTAAGCTCTATGTGCAAACAAACAGTTGTGCTGAGCACCTGCTTCCTCCTGGGGGCCGGAGATCTGCACACGCATGAGGCAGAGGGGGTTGCACGACCAGCCCTGGGCACTGAGGTTCTGAAGGGTTCCCCTCGGGGGGAGATTTCACAGGTGTCACCACAACGCGGTCCTGGGGAATGCAGTGCATCCCGTGGGGTCCTCGAGAGGATGCTGAGTCCCACGAGTCCTCCTAGGGCATCTTCCTAGTGAATCACTGACCTGGGTGCTCTTGCGGACCCCCAATACAACTGCCCTGAAAGAATCCATCGCCTCCTGTAGCCACAGGCTCCAGATTTCTGAAAAGGAAACCCAAAATCCAATCCGTGGGCGGCTGCCTTACAATCTGAATTAAATTAACCACCTCTCTGGGTATCTTTGGTTAAATGTATGGCATTGTGTGGGAAAAAATGAGTCCTTAAGCATTTGGATGGAGACATGTGGGCAGACTGTGATGAAGTTGGGGACCCCTGAACTCCAGAACCATGGGAAACATGAGTGAGGAGCGTCCCAGAGTCCTTAAACAGCCCCCAGGGTGACCAGGAATGACAAGGGAGACTGCCACACCAAATTCGGCCCCTGATTCAGTGGGGTGGTGGGACCCCAAGGAGCAGGACCAGGAGGAGGCTGTACTTATTGGAGAGACAGGTGAGCACAGGAACCAATGTGGTCAGTGGGGCTGCTGTGGAGTCAGAATGGCCTGACCCACAGAGACTCTTGGTGCCAGCTGCTGGTGTCCCAGGGTGGGGACAGCCTCTTGCCCACCTACAGACTGACACTTTGGATCGCAGGGAAGCTCCCACCTGGAGACAGAAGTCCATCTTAACCCCACACTTCCTACTGCAACTCTGCTCAGTGGACATGCTGCAGGCAGGTCCTGCTGACCTGGGGCTCCTCCTGCCTGCTGGTTTAAGTGGAAGCAGCGCTGGAATTATTCAGCTCCTTCTCACGCGGGAGGAAATCTGAGCCAGCCCCAGTGTTGGACGTAGCATCTCTCCTTGCGGAGAGGAAACTGGGTTTGTTTCAAGTACCAATGTTGAATTCAGTCCTAACAATTTCAGAAATGGCCTAGCCAAGATGTTTTTCTCTCAGTTTGAACTTTGGATCAGATTCCCAGAAGCTGACACCCTGATTCTGCCTGCCAGCAGGGCAACAGGAGCCCATAGTCCTCCGGTGGGGATGGAATACTCAGTTTGACTGTTCAGGCTTCTATAAAGAGGACCCTTGAGCTGGCAGCAGAGCCCATCCAGGCAGCACGGCTGGCTGAGCAGAGCCAAGGTAAGCTCTGGAGAGTCCAGGCAGAGTGGAGGGGGTGCAATTTCTTCAGTCATGGAAATTAAGGCCAATTGAGGCAGGGATTTCACCTCCAAATAGTGGTTTGAAACCACTGAAATGGAAATTGCTAGGAAAACAGTAAGAATTTTTTTTTTTTAAATCCATGCCATTTTCCCCAGGGCTGCCCATACTGGGGCTGGTAGAGGAAGCCGGCCCTGACGGATGGGTGGTCTCGCCCTTCCTGGGTTCATCCTGCTGCAGGTGGGCCTGAGTCGCAGATCAGGAAGCACCGGGAAGATGCAGGCCTGCGTGGTGCCGGGGCTGGCGCTCTGCCTCCTGCTGGGGCCTCTCGCAGGTGAGGGGCCGCTCTGGAGGGAGGCAGCCACCGGGACCCCGACAGCCCTCCTGTTCTCTCCCCTCCTGCACGCATCCCCAGGCTGGCTGCTGGGAAGCCCCAGAGCCCTGCAGCTGGCGTCGGGTGGGCCCAACCGGCTCCTGGGCGGTCCTCCTGGGTGACAGCTCTTCTCTTCCTTTGCAGGGGCCAAGCCTGTGCAGGAGGAAGGAGGTACCGTTCTCAGATTTCTTTCCTTTCATTTGCATAAGTAACTGGTGTGCAGCGGGGAGAAACTGCTGGGGAGGGCAGCGGCTTCTTATCCTAAGCAGACGCATCAGGGGCCCTGGCTCAGCTCAGGCCCCAGTGTGGAAAACATGGCCCTGGAGAACCAGCTTGGAGCTCCGCAAGCAGAGGGTCTGTGAGCTCCTTCCAGCTGGGACCCTGCCCTCCAGCCACCAGGGAACACACTGGGCAGGGGGAGCCAGGGTCCCATGACCCCTGACATTCCCACCCTCAGACCTGGGTTCCAGCCCCCAGGCCCTTCCAACTCTGAGCCCTAGCTCAGTCCGGTATCTTCAGGGCCGCCCTTGCCCAAGCTTTAGGACAGGTTATATGGGGGGTAGCGGAGGGGGTGTCTGTGCTCCCCTCTGAAATCCCAGCAGGTGGCTGCCGGTGCCCCACACCCTCCCCACACAACTCCTTCCTCAAACAGGACAGGCCTCCCCCTCCCTCTCTTCCCCTTCTTCCTCTTCCTCTGTCTCCCAGACCAGATATCCCCAAGGACCTAGATCATCACCCCACTGATGAGAGGGGACGGGCTCAGGCCCCCACTCTGGGAAGGTTGTATCACTGTGGGCACAGCTGGGAACCATCCACTTGCCTTGAGACCTCCGAGGACGGTGTCTCCAGGCAGGACCATGGGGACAGCCCCCAAGGCAGGTGTCATGTGTCTTTCAGACCCTTACGCGGAGCTGCCGGCTATGCCCTACTGGCCTTTCTCCACCTCTGACTTCTGGAACTATGTGCAGCACTTCCAGGCCCTGGGGGCCTATCCCCAGATCGAGGACATGGCCCGCACCTTCTTTGCGCACTTCCCCCTGGGGAGCACCCTGGGCTTCCATGTTCCCTATCAGGAGGACTGAACGGTGTCCAGCCCGGTGCCCGCCCACCCCACCAGGCTGCACTCAGTCGGGCCTCCGCATGCATGGAGTCCCCGCAAAAACCTGGCCCCTGCAGGAGTCAGGCCTGGTCTCACGCTCAATAAACTCTGGACTGAAGATGCACAACCAGCGTTGTGGGTTGTCTTTCAAGGACCGCTGCGCTCAGGCCCCATTTAGTTTATTTCACAAATGAAGCTGGTTTTATTTTGATTCCTGGGGAGCACTTTCATAATCTCTTTCATAAATGTGCAACGTTTCCACCCACATTGGCATCAGCAAGGGATCTTATATCCTGGGCAGGCTCAGGACTGGTTTTCTGTGTCTCTCTCTCATCCATTTCCCACAGTGATCCTGGGGGGTGCTGCAGTTCCCCCAGGTTACAGGTGAGGAAACTGAGGCAGAGACATGAGGTCACTGCCTGACTTGTTAAGGTCACACAGCTGTAGTTAGGGGGGAGCTAGATTCTAGTCCAGGCACCCCCGCTCTGGGCCACTAAGCTGGGCAGCAGGCAAACCCACAGTCAGGGCTGGGCTGACTCCACACCATGACACACCCCTGGGAGCAGTGCCCAGGAGGCAGCAGGAAACCGAACTGAGAAACCCCGTCTGTATCTGTCATCGGTCAGGGACAGCGGGGCCTGGGCAGGCTCTGTCTTCCAGGGACGGCTGTAGGCTTTGAGGATGCTGGGAGGAAGGGGGCTTCACCTGGGCACCCTGAGGCACTGGAAGGCCGGGCACTGGAGGGGATGGGCCTCCAGCAATGGGATGGCCTCTGCACAGGTGGTGAGCCCCCCATCCCTGCAGGGTGTACAAGCAGACCGTGGAGACCCACAGCTCCATCCCTTAGCTAGCGAAGACCTCGACTTAATGGGTCACTCTTCTTGGTCACTGCGAAGCCCCTGTTCCATCGGACTGACTTTCACTTGGGTCCTTCAGGGTGATGCACATTGGCATGGCATGAGGCTCACCCCATGTCCACTGCCAGCTTCTCCCTGCATCCCACACTGTCCACTCAGGCCAGGCGGCCCCTTTTCAGGCCACACACCCCCCTCACATTTCAGCTCAATTCCTGTCCCTGGAACTACCTTCCTCCATACCGCCCCCCGCTCCCCTTCTCTACAGCCTAACCCCCAAACCCACCTCCTCTAAGGCCTCTTAAAGAAAGCATTGGAAATTTTCAGAAGTTGTTCTGAACCCTGGAGACAGGTGTGGGGACCACTGCAACGGGATCTTGCAGTGAGGGAGGGAGACCAGGCTCAGCTCCGAACAGCACAGGCAGTGGGGGTTTGCGGCTGAGGAGCAGCTGGGGTCGCGGGTGGAAAACGACTAGGAGGAACACAGTGCGGGACGGGATGCTGGCTCGGCCGACCCCGCAGGGCTCTCGCTGAAGACAGGCCTGGGCCATCAGACATCCCGGGGATGCTGGGGGACCAGGAACCCGATCTAATATCCAGGGTGAGGGGCTCTGGCTAAACCAACTTAGCAGGGCTCTCTGAGAAAACTGAAGCTGACAACGCAGTGCACAGATGGGCCTGGGAGGAGGTTAGGAGGTCACCGTAGTCTGGCTGGGCAAAGAATCTTTGGCAAAGTCTAGTTCCAGGACCTCTTGCTCTCTCTCCTTCCCTCCCCTGTTCTTCCTCTCTCCCTCTCTT
The DNA here is from genome assembly GCF_009828535.3 of Hylobates moloch. Lineage (NCBI taxonomy): Eukaryota > Metazoa > Chordata > Mammalia > Primates > Hylobatidae > Hylobates > Hylobates moloch. The sequence continues at coordinate 1,808,164 of NW_026652276.1, forward strand.
CCTCCAACCTTCTCCCTCCTCTTACCCCTTTCCTTCTCCTTTCCCTCGCTTTTCTGTCACATTCTTTTTTTTTTTCATTACGATAAAACTTCACAAATTGTTTCCATCTTAACCACATTTTAGTGACATTAAGCTCATTCACGGAACCGTGCAGCCATCACCACCAGCCCTCTACAGACCCTTTTCATCTTTCAAGGCTGAAACTCTGTCCCCACTAAACACGAACTCCCCATTTCCCCTGCCCAAGACCCTGATTACCCCTTTCTACTTTCTGTCTCTATGACTTTGACTCCTCTAGGGGCCTCGGCTGAGTGGATCATGCGGTGTTTGTCTTAGGACTTGCTCCTTTCCCTCGGCAGAGCGTCCTCAATGTTCATGCTCGTGGCAGCAGGTGTCGGCGTTCCCTTCCTTTTAAAGGCTGAGTGATGTTCCAGTGTGCATGGACCACATTTGCTTATGCGCGTATCCATCAATGGGCAGGGACAGCGGGGGACGCTTCCCTTTTTCATTTATTATAAATAATGCTGCTGTGAACGTGGGGTAAGGACGCCCCTTGGAGCCTCGGCTTTCGGTCCCCTGGGCTTGTGCCCGGAAAGGGAGTGCTGGGCCACGTGGGTGTCCGTGTTTGATTTTCTGGGACCTGCCCCCCCGTCTCCCGCCCCGGCCGCCGCGTCTCACTCCCCGCCGCGGTGCGAGGGGCCCCGTGCCCCGCACCCTTCCAACCCGTGTTTTGCTGTTTTTTGACTCTGGGCGTCCCAGGGGTGCAGCGGCCCCTCCGTGGGGCCCTGGTTTGCTTGCACCTCTTCATCTGCTCACCGGCCGCGAGTGTGTCTTCTTCAGACAGACGTCTGAAGGTCAAGGCTCCTGTGAAGCCGGCCGTCTTTGCGGCAGTGTGAGGCTCCCTCTTTATTCTGGATCTGGCCCCGTGTCGGAGGCGTGCTCTGCAGGCACTGCTCCCATTGCTGGCAGCCTTTTCTCTCCGTGGCCGCCCGGCCGCCCATCAGAGGCGTTGCAGACGCCCACCCTCGCCAGCGCAAAGACAAACGCCGGTGGCCGCGGACTCGCTAGCGGTCAGGAGCACCCCGGCTGGCGGGCACCACAGAGGCGCGGTCCTCCGGCGTCTAGATCTGCCATGTGGCGCGCGCCGGAAGCGGCCCTGAGGCCGGAAGTGGGCCTAGAGCGCCGCGGCCCCGAGATGAAGCCGGCGGTAGACGAGATGTTCCCCGAGGGCGCCGGGCCCTACGTGGACCTGGACGAGGTGGCACGGGCCCGGCGGGAGTCCCCGAGCGTGGGGAGCGGGGAAGGGGGAGCGGAAGGGCGGCCTCTGGTGCGCGGGTCCCGGGGAGGGGAGGCCGGGCGGGTGGGCGATGGGCGCGGCTCCCAGGCTCCCTGCCCCGCGGAGAGCAAATCCCGGTTTCACCGAACACCTGGTGAAAGGCGGCGACCGACCGCGGCGGGAAGCGTGTGCCCTAGCCCGGGGGACCAGGAGGCGCAGCCTGAGGGTTGAGTGCCTGCTGGGTACCCCCAAGGGCCCCGGGAACACACTCGTGGTCAAAGGAGCTGCGTTTGCTGCTCTTCGATGGCTGCAGCATCCCATGGGGGCCCGCGGTGCGTCTCCATAACGCGGGTGGGGAATCAAGCTCGTGTGGGATTTGAGCTCGTGTTAGGGGATTTGGGGGAAGAAAGTGGGCTTTGCTGTGCCTTGGAAGCGAGGATAATTCTCTGACTGGGCCTCTTAATCTTAACTAGAATGAGGGAAAACTGGAGCAGCCGTCATTCCTGTCGGAGCGGAAAAGGGGATGTCTGGCATTTATGTGCTTTGTGTACTGGCCTCGTTCTTCTTTTTAATTATACAGGATTATACAGTCGTCTTGGGGTTTTTTTGGTCTCTATTGTGTTCACAGAGTGACCTTGTCTGATGTGAGCGTTCTGAGATGGTTTATGGTCAGCAGGAGAGCACCGCAGCCTAGCGCAGAGTGGCAGGCCAGCTCCTTTATGTCAGGGCCTCATGTGCTATTTCTCAAAGCTTAGGGGGTACAGAGGTGGTCAGAGGCAGCCCTTGTGCCTGTGGAAGTAATAGCATGGCAGAGAGGCTGATTGCAAATACCAGGTGTCACAGAAAGCCGAAGGCGCACCGACGGATGGGCCCTCAGGGCTTTGAGGGGGCTCAGCAAAGGTACAGCTGAGGAGTCGACTCTGTGGCCAAATGCTGGGGGACACATTGGTGTTTGCCAGGTAGGCGGGGATGAAGGCCCGGCGGGAGCAGAGTCCTGGGCTGGGGGATGCCGACTGGCTCACCAAGGGAAGGGAATGTTGTGTCGTTTAACATGGTTGAGCGTGCAGTGCCAGAGAGAGGGGAGACAGTGGGTAGGGACCAGATCATGAAACCATCTGGAACCATGCTAAAGAGGGTGGCTCTGTGCACCCCGCTTCCGAAGCACTTCCACTAAACCCAGGCTTCTCCGTCCTGTTTTAAAGTCACAGCCCTAGGCGATGTGGAGCCACCGGAGGGCTTGACAGTGGGGAGTGAGAGGCTCCGACTTGCTCTGTAGGATGGCAGCATTTAGGGGTGAGAGGGTAGAAAAATGGGAGCAGGGAGAACAGGAGAGTTGAAGAGGGTGTGAAAGAGGCAGATGGAGGTAGGGACGAGCTCAGCCCAGTGTTTAAGTGGTAGAATGCGTGTGGCTTACTGTGGTGATGGGGACAGGGAGGGAGGCTGAGAAGCCATGGGAGGAGGCTGAGCGTCCTGGCTTTTCTGAGAGTGTCTGAAAGGGAACAAGGGCATGCAGCTACGGGGGGGGTCAGGGCAGGGTTGAGCAAGCGGCCTTGTGAATGCTGAGGCCAGGGCAGCAGCAGGACCTGTGGCCAGCTGTCCAGGGTGCTGCTGTCAGAGGAATCTGCTCCCTCTGTCGCCGGTTGACTCTAAACAGGATCCCAAATCCTGAGGGCTTCAGATTGCCCAGCTTGGGTTGTGACATGGTTTTTCCACTGCTGTGGAGTTGTGGCAGTGGACGGTCCATGATGGCAGCCGGCACCGGAACCTCAGAGGCAGAGCAGGTCGGTTTCCTCGGGGAAGTGGTTTCATTCCCAGAAGAGAGAGGGAAGGGATCCTGAGCGGAGGCGATGGGCTCAGTTTCACATGTGTGTGGCCTCTGGTGATGTCCAGCGGGGGATCGGGGGATCTGAAACCTCTCCTGGAGGGTTACAGAGAAGTCGTGGTGCTTAGGGCAGTGGTAGGTTTCTTTTTTAAAGGCAGAGAGGAATCAAGGAACAGAAGCCCTTGAGAGGCCTTAAAAATCATTCTTTTGAATTCCTCCCTCCGCCTCCCCACAATACACATTCCTTTGTCTGGAACTAAAATGTTGACTCCGACTTGAGCCTGTTTCCCCTCACCCATCTTCCTTTTCTGTCCCTGCAATGCACTTACCACCTGTTCTTTCAGAAAACACAGCTGACATAACCTTGCCTTTCCATTCCCCAGGCGGGAGGCAGCACCGGGCTCTTGATGGACTTGGCAGCCAATGAAAAGGCCGTTCATGCAGACTTTTTTAATGGTAAGGATGCTTGGAATGGGATGCCAGATTTAATCTGAATATTTCTTCTCTAGGTTAAGGCAGTGAAGCAACTTGGTGACATGAATAATTTGTATCATAAGGCGTTAGAGCCCTGTGCTCCTCTCAGAATGCAGTGCAGCCTCTGTGGAGCGACACAGGCTGTGGCCACTGGCAGGCAGCCTTATTTTTCAGGAGAAGAGTAGCATGAAATTGTTCCCAGCTTGCACCCAGTAGTTGAGTTTGAGCTCTGGCATGCGTGTTACACGTGCCTGCGGACACCTCAGACTAGCCAGGTCTGGCCCCTTACCCCACACACGGCCACAGGAACCCTGTCTGGCTCCCTGTCTCCGCCCTCTCCAGGTAGCCGGTTTCTTTTCCTCTCCCAGCCCACCTGTGTTTGCCTGCCTGGGTTCTCGTGCCCTCAGCTGCCTTTGCAGAGGGACAGCCATACTCCAGCTGTTGCCCAGCTCTGAAATCAGGACGCAGGATGCGTTTCCCTCTTGATTTAACTTCATTAACTGGATTTAGCTTCAGTGCTAGTTACCAAAAACATGGGTAAACCAAATAAACAGTGAAAAGCAAACTTTCTGTAACATCTTCAGACCTGCTAGAGGGAATATTTCTCATTCTCTTCTGATTTCTTCAGGCCTTGTTCCTATAGATTATATTAACCTTTACTGTGGGTTCAAATAATAAGTAAACAACATAGGTTTCTTACTCCAGAGAGTGAGGTGGCGTTTTTCATCCTGTTTTAATGCATGGTGCTTGCCTCTGCAGAAAGCTCTTGTTACTAGTTAACAGCTAGGATGTGACCTTGCCACGTCGGTTTCTAACTTACCAGAGACCGCCTGCCATCCTGAGTCCCTGCTGCTTTCTCAGGCTTACCGTCAGCCAGCCATTGCCTGAGGGGAGCAGCCAAGCTGCTGAGTTGGGGTGCAGGCTTTCCCAGGGTGCCTGGCCATGCCCCTGAGGCAGCATTCTTGCTGCTACCAACTGGAGTCAGAACTGGGGCAGGTGACATTTGAGACGAGCCTGGAGAACTGAATAGCATTTATTTCAATTCTTTATGCCAGAGCGAGGTGGGAGAAGGGTGTTGCCTTCAGAGGGAACAAATTGTGCAGAGCTGCAGAGCGCTCTCCAAAGCTGCTTTGCGAAAACACCAGCTCCCCAGGGCGACTTTGAAGCTTCTTCACGTGGGCAGGATTGGGCAGTTGCTAATGCTGGCACCACACGCTTGCATTTTGATGATCTAGTCCCATTTATCCTCTGCCAGCGCGTTGGTTAGGGGCGATTGCTGTGTTGTAGTGTTTGAGTTCACATGACTTCCAGAGTCAGCCCTTGAATCCTGACAGGAAAGCATCTCTGAGGGACCCAGGCCCTACCTGTCAGGTGAGCACCCAGCAGCCTGAGCACTGTGGGTGCGTGTCTGCCTTTGAGCCTCGGCCAGTCAGGGAGGGAATGCGGGAGAGCTCTGTGTCCCCTGCCTGCCCACCCACTAAGTTCACAAAGCACTCACTGTCCCGTCAGGTTGTGACAACCCCATGTGTTCAAGAAGCCATTTACTTTGAGAGACCTCTGTGGGCTGTGGATGGGGCTTCTGCTAAGTCATTTTTACTTGTCAAACAGATGGGTTTTGCTGGGCTGTTATACCCTGTGCACCAGGGTTCTAGCCATGAAAGAGACTCACTCTCTTCCCTCGCCGTGTCTTACAAAATTGTGCGTCCAGACAAGTCAGCAGGCAGGGGCTGGACTGTGACAAGAGCCCTGGCAAAGCGTGGACGGCGTTTCCGGGAGCACAGCAGAGGGAGGTTTCTCCAGAGGGGGCAGCAGAGCAGAGGTTGGAAGGTGTGGAGTCAGCCAGGCCCGGGACTGCGCAAAAGTGCCCCAAGCAGCAGAACCACAACCAGCAGTCGGGAGGCAGTGAGGACGTGGGGGTGCATCAGTGTGGCTGGGGAGAGTCGGGACCTTCTGCAGTATCCAGAGATGCCTCAGGGACGCCACCCTCCCCGGGAAGGCTGGATGCCGTGGTGCCAGCAGGCTCCTGGCTCTTCGCTCTGACCCTCCAGGAGTTGAACCTCCTCTTTCTAGTTCATAATTCCTACCGCGTATTTTCAGTGCACAGTACATGTGGGTGGGCTTTTAGTTGTATTTTCACCTCCCATTGTGAAAGTGATGATTGCCTGTAGTAGGGAATTTGAAAAACACAGAAAACTAAACAGAAGGACAAAATCTTTCCTGGGGGGCCTGATTTTGATCACCCAAGGCAGGGCACTACATGTTTGCTGCGTTTCTTCCAGCGGGAACAGGCCTTAGCGGGTGTTTCTCAGGCTTGGGTATCATTCACACTCCCTTACTGGAGGCTTCACCTTTCTGCAGCCTAGCCCGGCTTTCTCATGCTCACAGCGGCAGCCGGCCGGTTTCCCTCTGCTCTCAAGGACCCAGCACGTGCCTCCCAGCTTCATCTCTCCCCGGCCCCAGCAGCGAGGGCAGCATCTTGGGCGCCCCTGCACTCGTGGGTGCAGACATGGCACTGGCGTGTCCTGAGTGCTGAGTTGTGGCTGTGCGGTGATGTCCATGGGACTCAGAACAGCCCTGCATGCATCTTCTTAGGATTGTCTTTTAAATGAAAGCAAGAAAGCACTCTAGCCAACACTCTCCCCTTGGACTACATGTACGAGCCCTGGTTAGCTAAAACTGAAAGTCTGTTACGGGGAAAAGTCTTTTATTTCATTAAATCGTTGACAGTTATCTCTGTGTTTTGGACTACCATATAATTCATTCTGAAGTGATTTCTTCAGCCCTTACCCTTGTATGTGTAAATACGTGGTTTTGCTTATTTCCCTAGATTTTGAAGATCTTTTTGATGATGATGACATCCAGTGAGATGCCCTCTGGCAGCAGGCGGGGCCAGGCCGTTGGTACAGAGCCGCAGTGTGAGCCTGCCCAGGACGGTTTCAGGTGGTTTGAAAGAACACGTCGAAATCCCTTGAATTTAGGACCTGGTTAACCAAGAAAGATAAGAATGTTCTTAACGACCTAGATGAGGCTGTTCATCTCTGAACGTGATCAGGTTTTGTCCTCACTCCAATTAAAAGAAAGCATTGTCACATGCAGAGTGATCTCTGTCTTGCACTTTTGAGTGAATGTTGCAGTCCCTAAAAGTCTCTGTGTGTTCGTGTGTGCATGCATGTGCACGTGTGTGTCGGCACGCTGAGAGAACCATGTTTGTCTGATAGCAAATACCGTGTGTTAAGGTGCTGTATGTGCTGGAGCAGGAGGCAGTGCGGGCTGTGCACAGCTGGGCCTGCTAACAGCACTTGGAGGACCTTGCCACAGGGCCACCCTTCCGCTGTGGGCAGGTTTGCACTGTGTGTGTCTGTCAGCACAGTGGACCTTATGCTGTGCTCCAGCCTCCACGTCAGGGCAGCTGCACCACAAACGCGAGGCTTAAGAACTAGGACGACAGGATGCGACTTTGCAGGAGACGCCTTCTACGTGGAAATGCACATTGGTCCATTTCAAAGGAGAGTGTAACACCCATGCGGGAAGCGGGGTCTTGTTTCCTGGAGGCCCAGCTCAGTAATCGACAGTGGCTGTAAAGCAGTGAAGTTGCTGTTTGACATCCATCTCGAAGTGAAGAGCGTTTCTCAGACCAGGAGACGCCCAGGCCCAGGACTTCAGCAGTTCCCATTTTCAGAGTTAAAGCCCCTCAATGGAGGGACCTGCTGTCCCCGCTACTGAGAACCAGCTGAAGGGTGTCACCTTGTCATGTTTACAGAAGAGACATTTGTACTGGAGGCCAGGTGAGATTTTAAGCAGAACCGAATGTCAGCTCTGCCTCCTTTTCTCGTGAGTGCTGAGTGGGTTTCCACCCTGTCCTCCTGATGAAGCTCCTGTCCTGTTGGGGCTCGGCAGCTCGGGACTGCCCAGGACAAGCCAGCAGCCCTCCATGGTTCCCGTGCTGCAGCGAGGGCAGTCGGAGCACAGGGTCCGTGGGAAGGCAGGAGAGCAGACTGCAGTGTCGGAAGGCCCTCTGTTGGAAAGTCTGCACTGGGCTGCACACTGAGGCTGCCGCTTTGTTTCTGCGACCCACGTGGCTTATCTGCAGGCGAGGAGCAGGGTTTCCAGCAGCCAGGCTGCATGCCGTCTGCACTTTGAGAGGGTGGGGGTTTTTCAGTGCTGTGTTCTTGCGATTCATTCGTGAGAGTCGTCTTTACAGTTTCATAAGTGGATTCCTCAAAGCAGGCCTAGAGGGCTCTGTGGGGAACAACTAGGTATTTGGGTGAATTCTGTGGTGATCAGGTGGTTACCCTGCAGTTCCCCCTCAGTTGAGGTATATCACAGTCCCACAGGGCCTGCAGTACACAGTGGTAAGGGCCGTGGCTACACTCAGACTGGCCAATGGCAAACACCACTGCCAACAAGCTGTAGGCTGCTGCTGAATCAGTTCCTTCCTTTGGAGGGCTGGGCACAGTGGTTCACTCCTGTAATCCTAGCTCTTGGGGAGGGTGAGGCGGGAGGATCACTTGAGGCCAGGCGTTTGAGACCAGCCTGGGCAACTGAATGAGACCCCCTTCTCTACATAAAAATTAAAAAAATTAGCTGAGCGTGGTGGCACGTGCCTATAGTCCTAGCTGTTTGGGAGGCTGGGGCAAGAGGATCACTTCAGCCCAGGAGTTCAAGATTGCAGTGAGTGATGATTGCACCACTGCACTCCAGCCTGGGCCACAGAAACCCTGTCTGTAAACACAAGCAAAAATGTTTCTTTGGGCCTCTGTTTCCTCATTGGTGAATGGGGATATCAGCCTGTGGCCTTCAGCAGGAAGGAATGATTCCAGGTGAAGAAGAGAGCTGCTGCCCAGGAACTCAGGCAGAGCGGAGATGGGCACACCCCTCCTAGACCAAGGCCTGTGAGCCCAGAAGCTCCTGTGTGGGCCGTAGAATTTCAGGCTCGCCTGCTCTAAGCGGCTCTGTGAAGAGCAGTGTGCGCATGTGTGCATGTCAGTGTCTTCTGCACATGTTTAGGCCTGTGTGGGTTCTAGGGGGCCTCCCTTTGCCTTCACAGAATCCTTGCAGCTTCTTCAATACCATGAGGCCACGAGCATTACCACCTGTTTTTCTTCATCTCCCCGTGACTCGGCTGTCACTAAAGGTGACCACCCGGGTGATGGGACTGCAGCTGACTGGCCCAGCCGTGCCCACTCCCGTGGCAAAACTCCAGCCATGGTAAGTGATGTGTCTTCATCTACACTGAAAAAGAGGTATTTTCTCAGTTTTTACACCTGAGCACCTTAATCACAGAGACCTCTGTACTGATCCCTGCCCCATTTAGAAAGTTACTGGGTGACTGCAGGCTCAGCTGCCGGCCAGATATTGAACCTCAGCAAGGCAGCACAGCTCTGCGAGGAATGCCTGCCTGCGCCTTGGAGCGGAATCGGCCGAGGGCGAGGGAGCCTTCTGGGGTCTCGGAGAAGACCCTTCCATGAGAAAAGAAGGAAGCACTGTCCATTAAAATCCATGCAAGAGAGGAATTTGTTGGAAGGCTCACAGAAGGACAGCTGACTCCAGGGCTCAAAGATCCTTGGACTCAACCACTTCCTGTCTCTGCCTGCCCACTGGCTTCTTGGGCCTAGAAAATCTTTCTCCACAACAGTTCCTTTCTCCACCGTGGTTCCAGCAGTTTCCATACTACATCTCTGGTAACACGCCTCCCGGGGTGGCAAAGGGGACTGTCCCAAGGGAAAGGCTAAAGGAAGGCCTGTGATTGGCCCACCTTCCGTGAGCCGTGCGCTTTGCCCGCGTCCAGCCTTGGATCAGCACCCGGGCTCTCAGCACGCCTTGGTGGCATCGTCTTGGCCACACAGCGCAGGTTTTGTGTGAATAATCGTTGCCTCCAATTAGTCCCAAAATACTGCTCTCAAGTATGTCTTGAATGGCTTTTAATGGTTCCTGGGTGATTTCTGAGGGGGTGTGAGTGGCCTGCCATCAGAGATGGCTGTCACTTGGGGGGCAGTGAACCCAGGGAGGGTTGCTCAGCTGGCTGAGCAAAGCAGAGCAGCCCTGATCAAGGGATGCCTGGTCCCTTTGTCAAGGTGCTTAGCAGGCGTTTGTTTAGTGTAAACAAGCAACAACAGAGGGACTCTGAAAACCACGGAATCCTGGGCTCCTTTGGAGAGGAGAAAAAGCCGCCCCGAGGGCGCTGAGCCTGGTGACTCGTAGGTGGCGCCTCTCTTGTGGAAGAGGCATGGGGTCTCTCTCAGGTCTCTCCTATACAGACACCCATCCTACTCATGAGGGCTCCGCCACCATGACCTAATCACCCTCCAGAGGTCCCACCTCCTAACACGATCACCTGGGGGTGGGGGGTGAGGATTCAACGTGAATTTCGAGGGGACACAAATTTCTGGACTGTAGCACCTTGGAATTGGAGGGTGAGCAGACATGGCCCGATGTGGGCAGTGCCACGCCACCCAAAGGCAGGAGCTTGAACACATCTGGGATGCACTACCTGGTCAGGAAGTGTGTGTTTGAGAGAGAGAGAGAGAGAGAGAGACTGGTTAACAGGGGCCCTGGGGCTCAACCTAAGCCCAACTGCCTCTGGGTGGTTTAGAATTTCCCTGTGCCCGAGCTTGTAAAGTGGGGCACAGTGATGCCTTCTGGGGCTTCCTGGTAGGGGTGGGGGTGGGGGTCAGCGAGCTCCTATGGGAAATGCTCTGAAATGCTCTGGCAGCGCCCTGCACAGTAGTCCAAGCGCTGCCTGAGTATTCGCTGTTAATTATTATTAGCAAGCCTGTGGGTCACAGGAACCCTGTGTCCTTGTACTTAGCCTTCCCCTCTCTGTCCTAAGTTCCTATACCTTGTAGGAGTACTTGTCTTCTCGTTGGACAGAGTGACTTGTCCCATGTCACTCAGAATTCCAGAGGCAAACATACCGGACCTCGTTCTAGTGTCATGAGCTTCCTTCTCTCTCTCCAGAGATATGAACTAAACGGGAGAGAAGTGGCAGCTTTGGACAGAGCGTTTGGAAGCACAGGCCATGGGCAGGAGGCGGAAGTGCTAATGTTTACCAGATGCAGAGAACGTCCGCTACGTGGCACGAACAAAGCAACAAGTGAGGGGAAAATGGGCACAGGACACTTAAGAAACAGTTTACAGAAGAACCAATCCAAGTGGCTGGGAAGTTGTCTAGAGGTGCTCAGAACCACAAGAAGCAGGCGAGATGTCAGCTAAGACAGCAAAATACCAGTTTCTACTCACTGGAGGGGTAATGTTTTAAGAGTGATGAAACACCATCCGTTGGAGAAGAAGGGAAGAAGACCACACAGCCATGTATAGATACAAGGTAGGATACAGAGAGGTGTGTGTTTCTGACATTATTTATAGACACATCAAATAGCCATTGTGTTCATGTGTGTGCAGAGATACATGCTTCTTAGATGAGTGTCATTGTGGCGTATGCCCCTGTCTATATGCCCCAACATCGGAACACCTACCTAGAGTCCTGTGTCACTTAGTGACGGTGTTCCCTTCTGAGAAATGCCTCATTAGGTGATTCTGTCATTGTTCCAACATCACGGAGTGACCGACACAAACCTAGATGGCTTGGCCAGCCATACACCCAGGCTGGAGGCTGGAGCCTGTTGCTCCCAGGCCACACACCTGCACAGCTCGTGGCTACTGAATCCTGGAGACAACTGGAACACGGTGCTGACCATTTGTGTTGTGAGACAGAATGTCAAGCCTAAGGAGCCCTGTTTGCTCATTTCTACTTGCCAGTGTCATTTCCCAAAGCCCCTGTGTGCAGTGCTCCAAAGATGCTTTGAAGGCAAAGCGGCAGAACACATGCCACCCCCACATCTCCTGCCCGAGTCACTGCGTTCCTTGTCTTTCCTGCCCAGGATAACGCCTGTGAGTTAGTGACTGTGCCTGTGTAATCTACAACCTGATGTCCTCCTGAACAAACGCCGAGGTCATGCTGCTCTCAGGTAACTTCTGAGCAGGTTCAACGTGACTGTGGCCTGAATCCCACCCCCTGCATCTCTGCAGTGCACTGGCACCCTGTGCGGGGCAGTTGGACGGGACCTCGCCAAGGGGCCGCTCTCGGGCTGGAGGACTCGGTCTGGAGTCCTCAGAAAGACTTCTGAATAACACTGGCTTAAATGCCTTCAAAGCTTGACTTCTTTTCTTCCATCGACAGTATCTAAACGTATCTAAGCCTAGAAAAGGAATGGTTAAAATGTGCTGTTGTAATCTGATGAAGCCACTGATGCATATGCCGTCTATTTTTGCCCAAAATGGCATTATGTGGTGCATGACTATAAAGCACACATGGACAGATCCAGATGGAGAAATAGAAAACGAAAATATAGGAGACTCCATAACCCCACTACAGCCACAGGCAGACCATCCAGACAGAAAGTCAACGAGGAAAAAGCCGACTTAAACACCACTACAGACCCAGCGGACCTGACAAACATTCTTCCCCCAACCTGTGTGCTCTGCCACCAGCTCCTTGACTGCAATATGGTAACAGTGATGAAACTGAAGATAACACGAGAAAGTGGGGTTTGCAGCATGTTTTCCATACGACAAAAAACATGGAAACAAAATGAATGCTCATTCATGAAAGAGGAAATTATGGTGCGCTCCTACCATGGTGTCCCACACCCACCAGGCGGAGCATCCCTACCATGGGGTCCTGCACCCTCCAGGCAGAGCGTCCCTGTCATGGAGTCCTGCACCCACCAGGCAGGGCATCCCTGCCGTGGGGTCCTGCACCCATCAGGCAGAGCGTCCCTATCATGGGGTCCCACACCGACCGGACAGAACATCCCTAACATGGGGTCCCGCACCTACTAGGGAGAATGTCCCTATTATGGGTCCTGCACCACTGGGTGGAGTGTCCCTACCACGGCGTCCAGCACCCACTGGGCAAAGCGTCCCTGCCATGGGGTCCCACACCCTCTGGGCAGAGTGTCCCTACCACGGGGGTCCTGCACCCACTGGGCAGAGGGGCTGGAGTTTCAACTGCTGGTGTGGAGGGGATTTCACAAAGCCACGTGGCTGGGAAATGTGGGACGCAGAGAGGTAGGTGTTATCTTACGTATTCATACCTATTTACATACACATTGATATTTGGTGTGTGTGTATAGGTGTACACTTTTTAGATGAGTGTAAATGTGGCGTGTGCATCAATCTGTATAAAACGCCACACGCTTGCACTGTGTGGCTCACCTAGGCCCACAGGCCATGATCACACCCCGTGCATATGATCATACAGGTATGTATGTGTATGTGAATGTTTCATGCAAGACTGTGCTTACAGCCCTGTGGGGAAGGACGAACACTAAGGCCACTGTGAGAACCCACTGTAAAGCACGAGGGCAGGGCAGGTGTTCAGGGGGTGGGTGCAGGCCCCGGACCCCACTCTGGAGGGGCCTGGGGGAGTATGGATGGAGAGCCTTGGGAGAGGATGCACAGTCCCGAGGGAGGGGAGGGGCCGTTTGGGGTGGGCAGGGGGCCTGAGCATCAGAGAGGGGCTGGGCAGAGGGTGGCGCTCAGATGGCTTTTCTCCCCAGACCCGGGGGCTGCCCCCAGCGGGGGTCCCTCTCTATTTCCTTAGACTCCCTGTTTGCAGCTGAAGCAGAGAAGGAAGCCTGGTCTTCAAGGTCCAGGGCTGTTCATCAGCACGGGCCTGAAAAGAGGGGCGGACTGCAGGGCTCAGTCCTCTGAACTGGAGGAAGCCTTGCTGGTGTCAGGGCCCCGGTGGCACCTGCAGATGGGCAGTTTGCCTAGAGAATGAGTGCACCTTCTAGACTGGAAACAGGCTGGTCTCAGCTGGAATCTGCCCCGGACATCAGTGCTTTCTGCTCAACTGAGAATTGCGTACATCATGGCAATATAGAAATGAATTTATACATATCCTTTGCCCACTTTTTGATGGGGTTGTTTTTTTCTTGTAAATTTGTTTGAGTTCATTGTAGATTCTGGATATTAGCCCTTTGTCAGATGAGTAGGTTGCAAAAATTTTCTCCCATTCTGTAGGTTGCCTGTTCACTCTGATGGTAGTTTCTTTTGCTGTGCAGAAGCTCTTTAGTTTAATTAGATCCCATTTGTCAATTTTGGCTTTTGTTGCCATTGCTTTTGGTGTTTTAGTCATGAAGTCCTTGCCCATGCCTATGTCCTGAATGGTATTGCCTAGGTTTTCTTCTAGGGTTTTTATGGTTTTAGGTCTAACATTTAAGTCTTTAATCCATCTTGAATTAATTTTTGTATAAGGTGTAAGGAAGGGATCCAGTTTCAGCTTTCTACATATGGCTAGCCAGTTTTCCCAGCACCATTTATTAAATAGGGAATCCTTTCCCCATTTCTTGTTTTTGTCAGGTTTGTCAAAGATCAGATGGTTGTAGATGTGTGGTATTATTTCTGAGGGCTCTGTTCTGTTCCATTGGTCTATATCTCTGTTTTGGTACCAGTACCATGCTGCTTTGGTTACTGTAGAAGGATATGAACAGACACTTCTCAAGGCATTTATGCAGCCAACAGACACATGAAAAAATGCTCATTATCATTGGCCATCAAGAAATGCAAATCAAAACCACAATGAGATACCATCTGACACCAGTTAGAATGGCGATCATTAAAAAGTCAGGAAACAACAGGTGCTGGAGAGGATGTGGAGAAATAGGAACACTTTTTCACTGTTGGGACTGTAAAGTAGTTCAACCATTGTGGAAGTCAGTGTGGCGATTCCTCAGGGATCTAGACCTAGAAATACCATTTGATCCAGCCATCCCATTACTGGGTATATACCCAAAGGATTATAAATCATGCTGCTATAAAGACACATGCACACGTATGTTTATTGCGGCACTATTCACAATAACAAAGACTTGGAACCAACCCAAATGTCCATCAATGATAGACTGGATTAAGAAAATGTGGCACATATACACCATGGAATACTATGCAGCCATAAAAAAGGATGAGTTCATGTCCTCTGTAGGGACATGGATGAAGCTGGAAACCATCATTCTCAGCAAACTATCGCAAGGACAGAAAACCAAACACTGCATGTTCTCACTCATAGGTGGGAATTGAACCATGAGAACACATGGACACAGGAAGGGGAACATCACACACTGGGGCCTGTCATGGGGTGGGGGGACGGGGGAGGGATAGCATTAGGAGATATACCTAATGTAAATGATGAGTTAACAGGTGCAGCACACCAACGTGGCACATGTATACATATGTAACAAACCTGCATGTTGTGCACATGTACCCCAGAACTTAAAGTATGATAATTAAAAAATAAAATAAAACAAATTACCTTTAGTCATTCAGGTCACATAAAAAAAAAAAAAGAAAGAAATGAATTTATACAATTTCGAGGTCTCTTGTGGATCTGCAGATTGAAACTTCCTGCAGGGCAGGAGGCCCGGATGATTTGTCCCAGCCAGCAGTCCTTGGGTGGTGTGGTGGTGTTTGTGTTTTGCTTTTTATTTTTTTTCCCCTTTGGCCATTTTAACTTTAAAATTTATTTTGCTGAGATTCCATTTATCCTGTCACTTGGCAGGCTCACCTCCATGTCCCCAACTGCACCCAGTACAGCTGAGGAAATGCTGAAAGCACCTGCTAGCCCTCTTGCTGAGGCAGGAAAACCACCAACCCTTCCATGAAAATAACATTTAGAACAGTTAGTTATGTTTTTTATTTATTTAGCATCTTGCCAGTGATCATAACAATCTCAAAAGATCCATTCATTGAAAGCCAGCGTTGAGCCCAGCATTCATATTCTATCATTTCATCCTCAGAAAGTTCCCAAGACGGACGTGGTGCACTGGCTTTGCCGATAAACAAACCGAAGCTCCCTGCAGCACAGTGACTCGTGCAGCCTGGCCTGGCAGTGTGAGGAAGGGCGGGGTGAGGCTGAGAGCAGCAGTGCAGTGCGGGCCCCATGCAGGAAGCGCAGGCTCAGCTCCCAGGTCTACCCTCTCGAGGTGTGACCTGGAGCAAGTTATCACAGTTTTTTCCCTGGGTTTTCCATTTGCATAAATGAGGATTATGACAACATCTACCTCAAAAAATTAAAAATGTCTGCTCAGCAAAAAATACAGGAGTGAAGGACAGACTGTGGTGGGATCTGCACAGTACAGGAATCTGAGAGAGGACTCACTGTGTCCAGAACATGTTGCCTATAACAGGAATTCCCATAAATCAACAATAAGAGCATGCATAGACTAATGAAAAAGTGGGCAAAATGCATTTGATTGATAACTCATTTAGAAATGAATGTATGCAAATGATCAGTAAGCACCTTCAAAGGATGGCAACACCCTCACTTATCAGGGAAATGCAAATCAAAACCACGGTGAGGCATCACTTCACATTTCAGTCCCCACCGAAAGTCTAAGATGAAGAATACAGCACTGAATGTCATCAGGGATGTGGAGTCTCTCCTGGAACGGTGGCCGTGGGTGGGGGTGTAAAAGGATCTGACCACACGGGGGAAAAGTTTGGCAGTTTCCTAAGTGAAATCTGTATTTATCCTATGGAACACCTCCCCAGCTTCCACTTTTAGGTACCTGCCTGAGAAAAATGGATGCATATGTGCACGCGCGCACACACACACACACACACACACACACACACACACACATACACGCAGAGATGTGTCCAGTAATGCCCAGCAGCCTTATTCATCATAGCTCCACACTGGACACTGAAACAGAATATAGAGTCCAGAAATAAACCCACACACGCTTGGTCAGATGAATTGTGACAAAGGGGCTAAGGAAATTCAACAGGGAGAGTCTTCGACAAATGGTATTGAAAGAACTAGATATCCATGTGGAAATATAAAATGATCCAGTGCTGACCTTACACTGTATATACATGTTAATTTGAAATGGATCATAGATGTAAAGCTACATAACTTCTAGAAAAAAAAATCACAGGAGCAAATCTTCAGAGCCTTGCAGAAAGCAAAGGCTTCAGGAACCAACAATGGGAACATCGAAAAGAAAGGGAGAAAAACAAACTAGATTCCATCAAAATTAAAAACTTCTCTTCAAAAAGCACTTAGTAAAATGGAAAGGCAAACCACAGATTGGGAGAATATATTTTAATACATATATGTGACCATATAAAGAACTCTCAAAACTGTGTAAGAAGACAAACATCTCCCCTTCCAATTGGTCAAACATTGAATAGATACTGTACCAAAGAAGATGTACAGATGAGCAATCAACACATAATAAGACTCATCAAAACTCATCACAGAAACACAAAAGTAACCCTGCAATGTGAGACCTACTATTATACACCCACTAGGCTAGCTAAGATTTTAAAAGTCCGACAATCCTAAATGCTGAGAAGTACATGAAGCTGTTGTAACTGACACACTACTGGTGGAAGTGTATATTGTACAGCCACTTCGGAAAAGCATTTACCAGGTTCTTATAAAGTCAAACATACACTTCCAGCATGACCTAACAATTTCACTTCATGACATTTAAGAGAAATAAAAACGTATGTCACAAAAAATCTTGTACACAATGTTCATAGCAACTTTATCCATAATGTACAGAAACTGAAAAAAAAAACTGATGTTCAAATGTCCATCAGCAGATAGAATGTATAAAAAAAAAGTATAGTATATCCATCCAATGGAATAGTACACAACAATAAAAAAGTTAACTACTGATGCAAATATCAATGTGGCTGATTCTCAGAAACATGAGCTCAGCAAAATATGGCAGACGCAGTGGGCCCAGAGGTCAGGGAATGGAGTCAAAGATAATTATTCTTGAGTCTTAAAAGTCTAATTGGCCGGGCGCAGTGGCTCACGCCTGTAATCCCAGCACTTCGGGAGGCCGAGGCGGGCAGATCACGAGGTCAGGAGATCGAGACCATCCTGGCTAACACAGTGAAACCCCGTCTCTACTAAAAATACAAAAAAATTAGCCAGGCACGGTGGCAAGTGACTGTGGTCCCAGCTACTCAGGAGGCTGAGGCAGGAGAATCGCGTGAACCCGGGAGGCGGAGCTTGCACTGAGCCGAGATGGCGCCACTGCACTCCAGCCTGGGCGACAGAGCGAGACTCCATCAAAAAAAAAAAAAAAAAAAAAAAAAAAAAAGAGATACTGTTGATGCTAGGCCCAGAGACCACGCTTTGAGAGCAGCTGCTAATTAAATCTCCAGCTCATGTCTCCCTTACCCTCAAGGTTCATAATTCCAAATGGCAATTGGTAGCTGATATTGTGTGGCTCTGTGTCCCTACCCAAATCTCATGTCGAATTGTAATCCCCATGTGTCAGGGCAGAGACCCAGTGGGAAGTGATTGGATCATGGGGGCGGATTTCCCTCTTGCTGTTCTTGTGATAGTGAGTGAGTTCTCATGAGATTCGGTTGTTTCAAAGTATGTGATACTTCCACCTTCTCTCTCTCGCTTTCTCTCTCTCTCTCTCTCTCTCTCGCTGCCATGAGAAGGCACTTGTTTTCCCTGCTCTTTCTGCCATGATTGTAAGTTTTCTGAGGCCTCTCAGTCATGCTTTCTGTTAGGCCTGTGGAACTGTGAGTCAGTTAAACCACTTTTCTTCATAAATTACCCAGTCTCGGGTAGTTCTTTATAGCAGTGTGAGAATGGACTAATGCAGTAACTCCACCAGAACACCAATTCATCATGTTCAAAACTGTCCGTCTATATCCTTATGAAAGAACTTTCTGTCTGGGTTAGGGACAGTGCCACCCACCAGCTATCCCAAACCCAGTCTGCTTTTCTCCTGGCAAATCCAACCCGCACTGCCTGCAACCTGCACCGCCTCCAACTTGCACCCCCTCCAAGCTGCACCACCTCCTGACATTCTCCACATTCAATCTTCCTCCCTCCACTTCTCCTGTTTGGCTTTGTTTTTTTGTACCTGTCATTCAGGCAGCAGTCATGGTTTGCAAATGAGCTCCAGCTTGTCCATTCCCTGATTTGTTTCCCACACAGCCACCTCACATGCAATTGAGTCATACAATCTGCAATTCAGATTGTATTGCCCCCTAATGCAAACAGGCAATATCTTCCCCATGGTCTGCACAATGCGTGGAAGGGAAACCGTGGAAGGACCTTGCTCTGCTCCAAGTCTGCCCCAGCCTGGGGGACCATGCTCATCTGGAGCCTGGTCAGGACCTTCTTACTGCCCTTGTCATTTTGAATTCCAGGTCTTTGTTTGCATTCTGCATTCCCACAGCACCATGAGGTCCCGAAGGCTGGAACTGGTCTAATTTATTTCTGCATCCCTGACCGCACCTGACCATGGTGCTGTGCTCAGAAGCCTGGCGGTGCTGCTGGGGCTGGAGGAATGTGTGACTGGTGACCAGGGAAGGCTGCTGCTCCCTGTGCCCCTCTGTTTATAATGAAAAGCTGTCCTCTCAGTATAAATGACTCTGCAGATGAGGCCAGGGCTGTCCAGGACAGGAGAGTGGTCACTGCCCCACCTACAGAGAGCAATCCCTGAGTGCTTACTGCATACCTCAGCCCTGCTGCCTCCTTATAGACATGAGCCCCTTCAACTCCTGGCAGCTGTGACAGGTGGGCACCTTGACCTCACCTTTTCCAGTTGAGGTCATGACTCACCCAAGGCCACACGGTCAGGACCTGCTCTCCCAGGGTGCCCCAGGCTCCTGACTGTTCTATGCTGATGATAACGAGGTGGGCATGGAGGATCACCGGCCACTCTGCACTTCAGCTATGGCTTCCTGTGCAGGGAAGTGAGAGTAAGAGGGGGCAGAGGTGGCACCTGGGTCGCAGTAAGCATGGCCCGGCTGCTCCAGGTTCTGGCTGCAAGAAGCTCCTGGGTCTCTGGTGGAAGAGGGGAGGGGATGGATGGGCTCATGCACCTTCCTCCTCACTTCACCCTGTCAGTCCAGTCTGGCAGCTGGTCAAGGTGCCTGCACTTGGGGTTACTGTGCTGGGGAAGAGCCTCAGCACCTGGCAGGGCTGGCACTAGGGGCTTCTAGCAGCCAATTAGGTGAGACTCTGCACCTCTGCAGTGCACCGGCATGCCAGCTTCTCCAAATTTTCCAATTTCTTAAGACAAACATTTGGTTTATAAATTTTATATCTTTACTTTTTAATTTATATACTTATTTATTTTAAAAAATTTATATATATTTATGTACATATTTATTTTTTAATTTATATAGGCATATTTTTAAACTTATATATGTATATATGTTTGAGACAGTCTTACTCTGTCACCCAGGCAGGAGTGCAGTGGGGCAGTCATAGCTCACTGTAGCCTTAAACTCCTGGGCTTAAGCGATCCTCCTGCCTCAGCCTCCCAAAATGCTAGGATTACAGGTGTGAGCCACTGAGCTCAGACTTTATTTTTTATTATAAAGATATTTAAGGTTTTAAAATATCCTCTGAGTGCAGTTTTTGCAGTGTTTCATAGATTTTGTGTGAGATTTTCTTATTTTGTTTTCCAGATAATTTATGATTCTCTTTTTTTTTTTATTTTTTTATTTTTTTGAGACGGAGTCTCGCTTTGTCACCCAGGCTGGAGTGCAGTGGTGCCATCTCTGCTCACTGCAAACTCCACCTCCTGGGTTTACACCATTCTCCTGCCTCAGCCTCCTGAGTAGCTGGGACTACAGGCATCTGCCACCACACCTGGCTAATTTTTTGTATTTTTCATAGAGATGGGGTTTCACTGTGTTAGCCAGGATGGTCTTGATCTCCTGACCTCATGATCCGCCCACCTCGGCCTCCCAAAGTGCTGGGATTACAGGCATGAGCCACCATGCCCGGCCTATGATTCTCTTTTGATTTTCCCCTTTGGCCCAAGGCATAAGAAGAAATATGATTCTTAATCTGCAAAAGTTAGTATCCTTTTGTCCCTTCTAATAAATATTTTTCATTTGATTGCAGATGAGGAAAGATCCTTGTTTTAAAAATCACTATTTATTGTAATTTACTAAGATTTCAATTTGACCTAGTCATGAGCCATTTCTGAAACATTCCATGAACAAGCAAAATAAACTCAGCATATTATTTGTTCAAAGGATCCAAGGTTTCTATAAAAATATTTATTAGACAAGTTTGTTGACTGGTTTCTTCTTCTTATCTGTGTCCTTTCTTATATTTTTGCTGCCATATTTTTCCAATTCTGTAAAAAATCTCTCCTGACATCTCTCATAGCTTTAACTTTATGCATTTAACTCAATTTTTGCTGCATAGAATTTTATGACTGTTGTATCATATGCGTGAATTTACCTATTATTATTGTCTAACTCTTTATCCTGTTTAGAAATTTTGCCTGTAAATTTTAGTCTGCTGTTGATAGTCCCTCTCACCTTTTCTACAAATTTAGCTGCTATCTCTTCTCTAACATAACAAAACGTTGTTATTTTTAGCAGTTCATTTTTATTTTACTTAAGTTTCTTGTCCCTCATCATATAGCTGCCTTTTATTTTATCCCAACCTTATAGTCTCTGTCTCTTACTGGAGAATTCAATGCATTTACATTTTGTGTAATGACTTTACATCTTACTCTCTATGTATTATTATTATTATTTTCTTTTTTGTTGTTGTTGCTGCCCAGGCTGGAGTGCAGTGGCGCAATCTCAGCTCACTACAACCTCCGCCTCCCAGGTTTAAACAATTCCCCTGCCTCAGCCACCTGAGTAGCTGGGACCGCAGGCATGAGTCATCATGCCCAGCTAATTTTTGTATTTTTAGTAGAGACAGGGTTTGGCCATGTTGGCCAGGCTGGTCTTGAACCCCTGAGCTCAAGCGATCCTCCCACCTCCGCCTACCGAAGTGCTGGGATTACAGATGTGAACCACCAAGCCGGGCCAATCTTACTCTCTATGTGTTATTAATAATACAGTAGGATACTTTACAGCAATGAAAATGAAACTATTGCTGTAAGCAAGAAAGAGATGAATATCGTAAGTATAATAATGAACAGAGGAAGGCAGACATGTAAGAATACCCACCATACGATTCCTCTTAGTTAAATTCAAGAACAGACAAAATTAATCTTCAGCATCAAAATTTAGGGTAGTGATTAATTTTAGAGACAAAAAAGGGAAGATCAGAGGAATTCTAGATGATGATGTTAATTTTTCCATATCTTCATGATAGTTTACATAGAGTGCTTAGTTTTTAAAAATTTACTGAGCTCTATATTTTGGTTTTATTCAATTTTCTGTTAAAATATTTTATCTACAATGGTTGAACTAATTTACACTCCCACCAACAGTGTAAAAGCATTCCTATTTCTCCACATCCTCTCCAGCATCTGTTGTTTCCTGACTTTTTAATGACTGCCTTTCTAACTGGCATGAGATGGTATCTCATTGTGGTTTTGATATGCATTTCTCTAATGATCAGTGATGATGAGCTTTTTTTCATATGTTCGTTGGCCACATAAATGTCTTCTTTTGGGAAGTGTCTGTTCATATCCTTTGCCCACTTTTGATGGGGTTGTTTTTTTTTTCTTGTAAATTTGTTTAAGTTCTTTGAAGATTCTGGATATTAGCCCTTTGTCAGATGGATAGATTGCAAAAATTTTCTCCTATTCTGTGGGTTGCCTATCTACTCTGATGATAGTTTCTTTTGCTGTACAGAAGCTCTTTAGTTTAATTAGATCCCATTAGTCAATTTTGGCTTTGGTTGCCATTGCTTTTGGTGTTTTAGTCATGACATTTTTGCCTTGGTGAGTCCTCAAGGATCTAGAACCAGAAATATCATTTGACCCAGCAATCCCATTAGTGGGTATATACCCAAAGGATTAAAAATTATTCTACTATAAAGACACATGTACACGTATATTTATTGCAGCACTGTTCACAATAGCAAATACTTGGAACCAACCCAAATGCCCATCAATGATAGACTGGTTAAAGAAAATGTGGCACATATACACCATGGTATACTATGCAGCCATAAAAAAGGATGAGTTCGTGTTCTTTGCAGGGACATGAATGAAGCTGGAAACCATCACTCAGCAAACTAACACAGGTACAGAAAACCAAATGCCACATGTTCTCACTCCTAACTGGGAGTTGAACAATGAGAACACATGGACACAGGGAGGGGAACATCACACACTGTGTGTGTGGGCCTCTTGGGGGGTGGGGGACTCGGGGAGGGATAGAATTAGGAGAAATACCTAATGTAGATGATGGGTTGATGAGTGCAGCAAACCACCATGGCACGTGTATACCTATGTAGCAAACCTGCATGTTCTGTACATCTATTCCAGAACTTAAAGTATAATAAAAAACAGAAATACAAATAAAATAAAATATTATACTTTAATATATTACTTTTTTCTAATCTATGAACATGATCATGTTGTCTGCAAATAATGGTCATTTTGATTATTTTCTGAGTCCTATTTTTGCTATCCCTGGGCCTTTAATTTACATTTGAGTTAGTTTTTAACTTAGTGCACTTGCTGGGAACTCCAACACAATGTTGCATTTAAGTGGCAATAGAAGGTGTTGCATGCTTGACTTGTTTTCAATTTTAAGGAAAATACTTTCAATATTTCAAAGTAGAAGTTTTGGGAAACTCCTATTCCTGGTTTACCAAGAGTTTTTTTCAAAATGAATGTTGAATTTCCCCAGATGCTTTTACTGCAGCTATTGAGATGATCATATGTATTTTCTTTTTTCATTCTGCTAACAATTTAAGGTATAAAAATTGATTTTTAAGTATTAAACAACCTTGCATTTCTGATGTAAACACAAGTTGGTTGTAATATATGATATTTGTCTATATGTATATGTGTGCATGTAAGCACACACACACACACACACACACACAGAGTGAGACTTTTGTTTTGAGACTTTTGTTTTAAGACTTTTGTTTTGTCCTTTCTTTGTTTCTTTTTTGAGACTGGGTCTTGCTCTGTCACCCAGGCTGGAATGCAGTGGTGCAGTCACAGCCCATTGCAGCCTCAACCTCCCAGGCTCAAGTGATCCTCAGCCTGCCAAATAGCTGAGACACAGATGTGTGTCACCATGCCCAGCTTTTTTTTTTTTTTTTTAGAGAGAGACAGGGACTCCCAATATTGCCTAGGCTAATCTCAAATCTCTAGGCTCATGTGATCCTTTCATCTCAGCCTCCCAAAGCATAAGAGATTTTTTTGTTTGTTTATTTGAAAAATTTTCCATCTGTATTCACGAGAGAGGAGGGCCTGCAGTTCTATAATGTCTTTGTCAGATTCAGAAATCAAGATAATGCTGGCCTTATAAAATGAATTCATTAGCATTCTTTCTATTTCTAATCTTGGGAATGCCATGGTCATGTTTCTTTCTTAAAAGTTCAGAAAACTCATTGGCAGAGTTTTCTGGGTCCAGAATTAATACACATGCAAAATTTATAATTTTGAATTCAGTGTCTTTGCTTTCTGTATAATCACTCAGCTTTTTAATTTCATCTTATGTTGGCTTTGTTAAGGTTGCATTGCTGTAGAAATATTTGTCCTTTGCATCTAAATTTTTGGTTGATCTGATGTTGCTCATAACATCCTCTCACCACTGTTTTAATATCTGTAGTCTCTTTGTGATGCCCTGTTTCATTCCTGACGTTGGTCACTGATGCTGTTTTCTTTTTGCTTAATCCCCCTGGCTGTGTGTTTATCACTCTCATTAACATTTAAAAAGAACAAATTTTAACTTGGTTGATCCTCTATATTGGGTGTTTATTTCTTATTTTATTAATTTATACTCATCATTATTTCTTCCTTTCTACATTCTTTGGGTTACATTTGCCCTTTTACTAATTTCTTGAGATGGAATGTCATTGAAAGAGATAGTTGTCTTTCATAAGAAGATATGATTTTTTTGTCTGTTGCTGCTTTTAGATTTTCCATAAAAATTTGGTTTTCATAATCTTAACTGACATACCCAATTATCACTTTTTGGTAATAAATATCTTACTTGAGGTTTCATCAATTTTGGAAAATTCTCACCTATTATTTTTTCAAACATTGCTTCCAGCTCATTCCCTCACTCCTGCACTCAAGAACTGCACTCTTACATATGTTAAGCCTTATTACCATATTATTCCCTATGTCTTTTCTACTTTTTCAGCATTTTAAAATTCTTTTGTCTCTTCATGCTTAAGTGTGGATATTTTCTTTTGATCTATATTCTAGTTATGAAATTCTCTCTATAGCTACATCTAATCTGTTGTTAAACTGATTCATTGAGTTCTTAATTACAGTTATTTTATTTTTTAATTCCTGGAACATACTAGTCATACTTATTTTGAAGTACATGTCTGATGGATTCTGTGAATCTGCTTCTAATGGCTACTGTTTCTCCTTGTTTTTTGTCATTTTCCTGTGAGACTGGTTACTTTTGATTACATACCAAATATTGTATATCTTAAAATGTGTGGATAATTTCGGGCTCTGGATGATGTCAGCATCCAGACAAGCAATCTCTGACCACACTAATTCCATCTGATATTGATAAGATTTGAATTTGGGAGATAGCATGAAACCTTGTGAAAGCTAGTCTGCTTTTAGTTTACTGCTACTTCTAGGATATTGCTCTTCAAATGCCCTTCTATTAGGTGCCAATTTTTGTCCGCTAAACCCATTAATGCTAGTTACTTTTCAGCATCTCAGTAGCAACTTTAGCGGTTGCCAATTTTCACAAAGGAAAAAGGCCCAATACATTTTATTCTCACCTATCTTTCTTTCAACTACATTTCTGTCTCAGTCCCCTAATCATTGCTATCCTTAGTCACTAATTATTTTAAACACTGTAAAAATATTTTTAAATATTTCATATTTCATCAAGAGGATTTGTGTAGTTTTTCTTTTCCATTGCTAGGAACAGAATTCCTGTTTTATCATTTTCCATTCTTTTCTTTTTGAACTTTCTGTGTCATTTTGTTTTAAATATATCTCATCAAAAAACAAGTAGTTGTTTGTTTGTTTTACCATTCTGGGAGCCATTTCCTCTGAATAGGTTAATTTACTACATTTATCTTTGTTGGGCTTTTGATATTTTAAAACTTATAACTCATATATTTTCTTGTATTTTGTGTTGGCCATCTTACCTCTTTTCTTACTAATTTTTGTACAAATCATCGAGTTTTTTCTTCCACTTTTTATTCTCAGTATTTGTATATTACACATTTATTTCTATTTTTCCAGTAGTTACTCTTACATTTTTAATATATATGTTAAATATATACTTTGTGTTGATGTCTGGAGTGAATCAGAATCTCCATTCCTCAAGAAACCCAGAACACTAACATGATCTTCCCCTTAGACCACCACCCTAATATTAACATCCTTCAGCAGCTTAGATTTTAAAATATAAACATTGTATTACATTCTGTATCAAAAGTCATGAGGCTTAAAATTTATTTTACCTTCTTGTTTTTCACCATGATCTCTTTTACCTGTCTTCATCTTTCTTGAAAACATTTACTTTTCTGGAATACACCATGTACAACTGTCTCATTGTTTATTTGATAAAGGGGATGGGCCAGAATCTTGTCTTGTGACGTCTGTGCACCCATCTGGGGACATACTTCTCTCTGCCTCCAGTTCCTGCAAAGCACCACTCTTTAAACCTGTGGATAGGCACCTTCCTATACCCTATGAGAAATCTGGGGAGGAGCTGGCTGATCTAGATTGGTCCAAAAGTAGCTCCCAAGAGCATCACCTGGTGGACGGACCAGAGTCTCTTCCTGTGTCCTGCATCTGTTCATACAGCCCCGCCATGCCCACTCCTTAGCAATCTTCTGTATATATTTGGGGCTTTGTACTGTATCGCTTACTCCACAGATTTTTTTTCCTTTCTGAAGAATTCTTAAAAATGCCTTCTTGCTGATGACATTCTTTCTTGATTTTCCAAATTATTATGGATTTATTACATTCAGAAACTATCTTTTGTATTATCTACTGGGATCTGGTGTGGGAGAGAGAAAAGAAAATATGCGTATTCAGCCATCTTGATACAATATGGCTTTAATTCGTGTAATGACATAATCAATGACACTTATGTCAGCCAACGTCAGCCAAGTATTTTGATATTTATTATGAATGTTTTATTACCTTTCAAGTGAATTAAAGCCGTCCTTTGCTACCTGTCTCTATTCTAGTCCTATAAGAAGTGAGTCATTTTGAACTGTTTACTAAGAATCCCAGAGCTTGTTTTTCGCAACCTGAAAGTGACGTACTCCCCCGGGGTTCTACCTGCAAACGAACTCTGGGCAGACTAACAGGCAAACTAACAAGCTTGAAACTCTTGCCTCATTAAAGAGTTTCTAATGAGCTAATCAAACATAGATACAGTTTGGCCAAAGATAGGCCCTTAGAGAATCTGGATTCTGAGACAGAAAGGAGAGAGAAGTAAACCCTGGAGACCTCAGCCTAGACAACATGAGGACCCTAATGAGCTGGGCCTGGCTGGCAGCCAGCTGAGTAAGCACATGCAGTCAGACGGCAGGTCATAAGGAGCCTGGGCTTTTGGCCCCAGCCTCTAGTGAGATAGCTTGGCCAGCTGCATCTTCTAAGGGATTCAAGTTGCCAAACCACCTACATCTGCAAAGGCAGGCCTCACCATCCATAGGCCCAGATGAGCAACCCATCCCCACACAAAGCTTCTCCTTTGTCTAAGCCATCAAAACACTGGGGTCCACGTAGCTCAATATCTCATGGGACTAGAATCAGAGAACCTGGAAATATTCAAAAGTTCACTTAGTCCAATCCCATCATAAAATGAAGCCTAGACAAACTAAAATTTTACAAGCTGCATGCATTTTACAAGCCACATAAATTCCAGTGTCAATCATAAAGAGAAAAGGTGCAAAAATGACAAAAGTTTGAAAAAGAACAATGAGGCAGGATTTTTTTTCAACCAGATGTTGACATTTATTATAAAAGTAGTGATTTCTGGTGCTGTTGGCTGCCTAGAAAGTCGGCCATTTCATCTGTTATCAGGTGATTAGCATCGCCACCTTTCCATGACAGAGACCAGATATGCAGATGACAGCGCTCTGTCCCCCTTGCAGCTGGAGTATCCATATTTGATGCAGTTGTGATTCATCATTTGGAAATCATCTTGGAAATACTTTCCTCATGATCAAAAGCGACAGTAGGGCAAGATAGACTCTGTAGAAGAGATTAATGGCTGTCCTTTAACACTTATTTCCTTGTGTGATGTTGTAATAGAATCCTCGTTGATAGCTGCTCCATATTCACCCAGAATAAATACAGGAGCTTTCATCCTCCTGCAAAACACTGTGGTCATGTAACCAAGTTGTGGTTAAAGCAGTATAGCCAAAGTGTCACACAACTGCATCCCAGAACCTTCCAAAGACACAGCACGATATGTCTGCTACCCTCCCATTTTTCTCTTCCTTTAGCCTGCTATTTATTAGGCAGATGTCACCATGTGGAGCCAGGACTTCAATTTCAACATTGGTGGAGCAAAAAGGCAGAAGGAATGTGAGTTACCATCATGCAGCAGCACTGCACCACCTGCCAGGAACTTCACATAAAAATAAACAACCCTGGCTGGGCGTGGTGGCTCACACCTGTAATCCCAGCACTTTGGGAGGCCGAGGCGGGCAGATCATGAGGTTAAGAGATTGAGATGATTCTGGCCAACATGATGAAACCCCGTCTCTACTAAAAATACAAAAATTAGCTGGGTGTGGTATCACGTCCCAGCTACTCGGGAGGCTGAGGCAGGAGAATCGCTTGAACCCAGGAGGCGGAGGTTGCAGTGACCCAGATTGCGCCACTGCACTCCAGCCTGGGCAACAGATTGAGACTCCGTCTCAAAAAAAAAAATGACCCTTTCTTTTATTTAAGCCACTGTTGTTTGGGTTTTCCATCACTCACAGCTACTCAAGCTGTAAGTAACAGGACTTTTCTACATGTGCCCTTCCTTTCTGTCTGTGGCTATGTGGGAGCGAGGTATGATGTCCAGAGCTACAGTAGCTATCTTCATGCCATGAGTCAACCACCCTGAGCATGAAAGTCAACACTCTGAGGAGTGGCAAGGAGGAGGAAGAAAAAACCTGCACTTCTGAGCACTTGGAACAATCTTCAGACCAACTAGTCCTGGGCTTGTTATGCATGGTAATAGCACTATTAATTTTAAACTACTTTTAGTCAAATATTGGTTACTTTCAGCCAAAAACATCCTAAATAAGTCAGATATGTTAATTGAAACTAAATTGTTAGTGGAGAAATAGACAAAGCGATCAGTAGAACAACCTCTAGAGTCCAAAACAGATGTTTGTAAACATGGGATTTCAGACCAGTGGAGTTTGGGGCAATAGGCTTTTTACTTGGGGGAAAAGTGAGACTCCTACCTCAAATAATACAAAGAACAAACTCCAGATGGATTGAAATCAAAATATAAAAGTAATACAAATAAATAGAAGAATATTTTTATGGTCTTGGAGTAGAGAAGTTTTTTTATAAAGCTACAAATCTTAGAGGAAACAAAAAAAATTTCAGCTTCTTTATAATGAAGGACACTACAGATGAAGTTGGTAGATAAATAGAAAACCTGGAAACAATATCCAAAACATGCTAGGTGAGTGAAAAATAATTATTGGGATATATTGAGAATTCTTACACATCAATAAGAAAAAGATTTTTAAAAAATTAACTGGAAGGCCAGGCGTGATGGCTCACACCTGTAATTCCAGCACTTTGGGAGACCGAGGTGGGTGGATTACGAGGTCGGGAGATTGAGACCATCCTGGCCAACATGGTGAAACCCTGTCTCTACTAAAATACAAAAAATTAGCTGGGCGTGGTGGTGGCCACCTGTAGTCCCATGTACTCGGGAGGCTGAGGCAGGAGAATTGCTTGAACCCGGGAGGTGGAGGTTGCAGTGAGCCGGGATCGCACCACTGCACTCCAGCCTGGTGACAGAGCGACTCCATCTCAGAAAAACAAAACAAAACTAACTGGAAATGGACAAAGGTTAGAAACACACAAATACAGGAGAGAAAATACAAATGAACGATCAACATGAAAAGATTGTAAGTCTCAATGATAAACATCAATTTTCCGTGAACAAAGTAAACTATGAGGTTAAATATGCTCAACCTCAGTGAAGAGACATTAAATTTCAATGATTGGGGGAAATAAAACCCGAAATAGTTATGTTTTGTTCATAAGTTTGTCAAACATTAAAAGGATTGCTGGCACCTGGTTTTTGATAAGAATGTCATCTTCACTTGGTTATCTCAGAGATCTCTCATAATGGACCTATCCAAAAAAATCCTCTCTTAATCTTTCCTTCCCAGTCTCTTCTTTATTTCATTTCTGGATCTTCCATTCATCACTCAAGCCAAAAATCTGAAATTCTTGAAAAAATCTTTTTCTTTCTCTTATAATATCTAACTTATTTCCAGTCATAACCTGCATCATTAAGACATTTAAAAGTGGAAACAAGGCCCAGCACAGTGGCTCATGCCTGTAATCTCAGCACTTTGGGAAGCCGAGGTGGGCAGATTGCTTGAGCTCAGGAGTTCGAGACCAGCCTGGGCAACATGGCAAAACCCCACCTCTACAAAAAACACAAAAATTAGCTGGGCATGGTGGTGCACACCTGTAGACCCAGCTACTTGGGAGATTGAGGTGGGAGGATCACTTGAGCCCAGGAGGTTGAAGCTGCAGTGAGCTGTGATCATGCCACTGCACTTTGGCCTGGGCAACAAAATGAGAACCTAACTCAAAGAAAAGAAAAGAAAAGTGAAAACAATAACACAAGTTTTAACATATGTAGGATAACTTCATTCATGTTAGAAATATTCAATACATACTCATGTGAAAATCAATGTATACAAATGCAAAGGCAAATAACTGGGTGATGTAAGTCTATTTACATCACTTACTTCTGACAAGGATAATGGGGAAGGAAAAGGGAGATCAGAAAGTAAGAGGGGGCTTCAGTGTCTCATTTCTTATTCTTATATATTTATAGACTTCTTTCTATGTGACTGTGTTCCCAAGAAATAAGATAGCTGAATCAATAAACTTATTGTTTTAAAAAATATGAACGACACAGAAGGCTACAGCTATTATGACAATTCCCCATAAATACCCAAACCCATTTTCCATTTTTTACTTATCTGCTCTAAACACTTTGTTGCATATTCCTCCAGATTTTATGTTTCTGGGTGCCTGTCTCTGTGTCTGTCTGTAATTTTCTCCCTCTCTTTTTCTGATAGAGTTATAGTTTTTCTCTATATGGGTGGACTACAGTTTATATGCTTTATTTAACCAATGTCTTACTGAAAGATTTTTTTTTTTTTTTTTTTTAGCAGGGTCTCACTCTGTCACCCAGGCTGGAGTGCAGTGGCCTGATCTCAGTTCACTGCAACCTCTGCCTCCCTGGTTCAAGTGATTCTCCTGCCTCTGCCTCCTGAGTAGCTGGGATTACAGGTGCACATCACCATGCCCGGCTAATTTTTGTATTTTTAGTAGAGATGGGGTTTCACCATGTTGTCCAGGATGGTCTCGAACTCCTGACCTCAGGTGATCTGCCTGCCTCGGCCTCCCAAAGTGCTGGGATTCTAGGCATGAGCCTCCATGCCTGGCCCCTATTGAAAGATTTATAAGTTGTTTTTTATATATTTATAATTTGTTTCTTCTATTTCCATTGTTCCCTAAGGGACTGCAACAAAAGTCTGTCTGCACCAGAACAATGATTTTTGGAGGCGAGATTCATAATAATAGATGAAAAGTGTCAGAAATAGGTTCCTTTTACAAGGACTGATAAATTATCCTCCAAACATGAAATGCTAATTAACACTTCAAAGTGCTGAGTTGGCCTATTTCCCCACAACCTGTGATGATTAAATTTAATTAGTATTTTTGTATTTCAGCTACTCCGACAGGCCCGAAGAAAAAATATACTTCAATGTTATTTGTCAAGCCATATTTACTTAAAATTAAGTGATGTCAATGATATTTTCTTACATTTATTGGCCACTGATAATTCTTTTTTTGAAGTTTTAATTCATATTCAGTGTTTATCTTGGAATATAGAAGCTGTTGGAAAGTTTACCTCTCATGAATCCATTTTTTAAAATTACTAGAAATTTGACCAAATGAAGCT
This sequence comes from Hylobates moloch, assembly GCF_009828535.3. Taxonomy (NCBI): domain Eukaryota; kingdom Metazoa; phylum Chordata; class Mammalia; order Primates; family Hylobatidae; genus Hylobates; species Hylobates moloch. The sequence continues at coordinate 1,839,840 of NW_026652276.1, forward strand.
TGACTTGGGATAAAACATCAGTGTAAGGAAAATAAGTATCCAAGAAACACAGCAGTGAATCATGAATCCAGAGGCAGGACTTCCAAAATGGCGGAGCGAGGGTTTCTATAAATCTGATCCTCCAGGCCAGGTGCAGTGGCTCATGCCTGTAATCCCAGCACTTTGGGAGGCTGAGGCGGGCAGATCACTTGAGGTCAGGAGTCTGGCCTGGCCAACGTGGTGAAACCCCCATCTCTACAAAATATACAAAAAATTAGTTGGGCATGGTGACAAATGCCTGTAATCCCACCTACTCAGGAGGCTGAGGCAGGAGAATTGCTTGAATCTGGAAGGTAGAGGTTTCAGTGAGCCAAGATTGCGCCATTGCACTCCAGCCCGGGGGACAGAGACAAACTCTGTCTCAAAAAAAAAAAAAAAAATCCTCCATTAAAGTAACAAGAATAGCAAGGGCTATGGAGTTTTAACTTGGTATCTCTCATCTCATCTTTCCCACCACCATGGTGTGGTAGGCTTGAAAACCAGCAGCCTTGTAGCCACCAAAAGGGGAAGGCTGGTTTTGAAAATTCTCAAGAAGACTCCACCCTAGAGCATTGTCACTGTGACCTACAGTTCCCCGAGAAATCCGTATTTATGTCATGGCTATTGGATCTGACCCAGAGAGCTCAGCTGTACCCCTAGGGCATTGTTGAAGAGTCAGCAGCAATTATTTACCTTTGCAATAGCCTAATGCTGCAATATCATTATTTCTAGGGCAAATAAGAACTCAACTAAAAACTTAAAAGAAAGATATGGGGTGTAAGATATCCAGAGGCTTTGAAAAGCTCCTATGTATTCCTGGGGGTCTAGAAGTCTGCATACAAGCATATGTCTGCATATATGCCCAGGAAAGACTGGAGGAGCCCCGTCAGTCACCTCTGGCTGACCTTGAGGCCCTGTACAAGCAGAAAGTACAGGTTAAGACAGATTTGAAGGAGTGACTCTAACACACACAGATATCCTTAGGAAAGGGTGGAAGACTTACTGGCTGATGGCATTTAAGAAAATCTAAATGAACATTGACTGACAAATAAGTCAAGGTGAGTCAAGGGTGACTCTTAGAAAGCCAGGCTTAAAAATAAAAACCAGAATTTAAAAAATACCCAGAGGCTTCAGTGGTCATAAACTGTAGAGAAAACAGACTCTACAGAATAATCTGAGGAAGGTCATCAAACAAACAAACAGCAACAAAACCACCTACAACAAACCAAGGGTGGGCTTATTCCAGAGTTGTCACATTACATTATCTAAAATGTCAATGTGTCAATGAAAAATGATGAGACACAAAGAAACAGGATAGTATGTCTCACACAGAAAAATAAAGCTGTCAGTTAAAACCATTCTTAATGGTACTTAGATGGTGGTTTGTCTAAAACTTATTAGACAAACACATGAAATCAGCCATTGCAAACATGTTCAAAGAACTGAGGAAAATCATGTTTAAATAATTCAAGGAAAGTATGTACAATGATGTCTTATCAAATAGAAAATACCAATACAGAGATAGAAATTACACATCATATTATTATATATAATATACATATATAAAGATATATATGTATATGTATATCCCCAAATAGAAATTTTTGGGACAAAAAGTACAATAACTGAAATAAAAGAATTTACTAGAGGTGCTCAACTATAGAAAAAAGAATCAGCAGACTTGTAGATAGGTCAATAGAGATTATTCAGAGTAAGAAACAGAAAGACTATAGAATGATTAAAAATAATCAAAGCATCAGAGACTTATAGGACACCATCAAGTGTACCAACCCATACATACTAGGAGTCCCAGAAGGACAGGAGAAAATTAAGCATAAAAAGGATTTGAATAAATAATGGTGGAAAACATCCCAAACTTGATGAAAAACATTAATCTATAAATAGAAGAAGCTTAATGAATTTCAATTACAATAAATCCAAAGGGATCCACTCCTAAACATATCATAGTCAAACTTTCAAAAGCCCAAGACAATAAGAGAAAGCAGCAAGGCAAAAAATGACTCCTCATGTATCTAATACTCAATCAGATTAATGCCTAACATCATCAGAAATGATGAAGCCAGAAGGTAGTGGAATAACATATTCAAACTGCCAAAAGAAAAATTATATAACACTGGAATAACCTAATATAACACTGAAATAACATGAAAAATGGCATCTGACTTTTCCTTGTACACAATGGAGGCTAACAATGGAATGGCATTTTTAAGGTATTGAAAGGAAAACACTGTCAGCATAGAATTCTATGTCCAGCAAAAATATTCTTCAAAATGAATGCTAAATGAAGACATTATCAGGCACAGAGAAGCTGAGATCATTTGGAACCTTCAGACCTGCACTAAGAGAAATTCTAAAGGAAAATCTCCCAGCATAAAGAAGATGATATTAATTGGAGCCCTGAATCTTCAATGAAGGAATAAAGAGGACTTGAAAGGGTAAGAGTGAACATCTGAGCAAAGACAAAAGAATTATTTTAGAAAGCAAAAAACAAAAAAAACCAAAATGTTCAGGAGGGGAGTAAATGAAATTACACAAATGTAACATTTCCATATAGTTCATCTTACAGCATAGCATTAACTGAAGATAGACTGTAATATGTTAAAGGTACATATTTCAACTTCTAGAATAACCCCTGAAACTAACTGTATTAACTTCCTATTGCTGCTATAACAAACTCTATTATCTTACAATTCTAGCGGTCACAGTCTAAAATGGGTCTTATGGAACTAAAATCAAGGTGTGAAAAGAGCTGCATTTATTCTGGAGTCAATTCAGAAAAGTCTGAATTTTCCTGTGTCCAGAAGCTGCCCACATACCTTGGCTCTTGGCTGCATCACACTGGCTTGGGTTTCCACCATTATATCTCCTTCTGTGACTCTTGCCTTCCTCTTCCATATTTTAAGGACTCTGCGATCACATTGAACCCATGAAGATAATCCAGGGTAGTTTTCCTATCTAAGGATCCTTGTCTTAATCACATCTGCAAAGTCTTTTTGCCATGGAGGGTAACATTAGCAGATTCTGGAGATTAAAATGTGGACATCATTAGGGGAATATTATTCTGTCTACCACACTAACAAAAGAAATGTAGCTAAAATATCAATATGGAATATAAAGCAGAACATTTCAGAAGTGCATAATTTAACCAAAAGAGGAGAGTAAAAGAGAAACAAAGAAATAATGAAAAAAGGAAATAGAAAGACATTAAAATGGGAAACTTAAGACATGTCATTTATTGTTTTAAGTGTAAATTGAGTAAATACTCTAAACAAAAGAGTTAACTTTATTTTTAAAAAGCATTTTAAATTTTAAAACATGTAACTTTGCTTAAAAGAGGCAAATTGTTTTGAAACAATGAAGTTGAGTGCTGTTGACTCAACTACTCCGTGCTGAATTCAAAGAGATCTGTCACATTTCCTTAGTGGTTTCCTGAGCTCTAATAGATAGGAACAAGCACCTTTCTCCTCAAATATCCATTGCAAAGGCTGAAAAGTATTAAATTAGCATTTTCCCTTTCCCAGGAAGAATGGGGGATGTAGGCCAAGCCAAGCAGAAGAATTTTCCAAAAATGCTTGACTGTGAAATTCTCAGCCCAATACAGGTTGACCAGTCAAAATAATTTTCATCCTATAATTAGCTCTAAACCTCAAAGACTAAATAGACAAACTAAAGTAATCCTTACGGTTAATATTGGTATTGCATTGCTTAGAAGGAAAGCTGTTCCAATAGAATTCTCTCTTTTTCTGAGAGCAGGAACCTAACAGAGATCCAAGGAACATTTAAACTTAGCAAAAGGTTATTTCAGAAAGCTAGCAGAAAGGAAAGTTAGTGGAAAGCAAATCACCTCTGACATTTTGTGGTGCTTATCCATATTTTTGCCAGCATGGAATGCCTTACCTTTCTGAAAAATGCCCTCCTGCAACACTGTGTGGTTTGAATGGATGCTGCCATCTTCTGACACGTTTGGAATCTTTGTCACTCGTGTTTTGCCAGAAGAAGGTACCTAACAGCAAGTGGGACCTAGAGGACTTCCTTGAGATTTTTTGAAGCTCATAATCAGACATGCAACCCCCCGAGGAGGTGAAGTAGGATAAACGAAGCATGGAAACTGTTGGCAACTTTTTTGCTGTATAGAGAAAGATAATCTGGGACAAAAAAGGCCAATTGATGAACAGACTGTATGAAATTCAAACATCCCTTGAGCCTTGTACCCAGGTATCCTTGAGACCAGCTGATCACCTGCTCTGCCTGCAGTTCCATAAACCTTCCAGCAAATTCCTATTCTTCAATGTCTTAGTTGCAGTTGGACTCCCTTCCTTTCCAAGGTAGAATATATGATATTTTTCTCATGAGCGACTCTTCCCCAAGACACCAAATATTTCTCTCCACCTCAGAGGTGACTCTTTTCCAAGTAGTTACTAGTCATTCCAATTAGAGCTGAAGACCTCATTCTATGATTTGCCTTTCTGATGTAATGTTTACTTTCTAGCTTCTGAGCTCCTAATTGACAATGACATCACTTTTATTTGCAGCAGGATTTCTAGATGTTGCAAAAATCATTAATGGGTTTCTTTGATTTAGGTAGTTATAAAAAGTGAGAAAAATTAAAATGGTCTTTTTTGTCTGTGTCAAAGACAGCCAATATTGAAGATGACTGGAATTGTAGTAATACTGTGCCAATAAATTCAACAACTTATTATTTTTAAAATAGAGCCAGTGTCTCAGTCTATCACCTAGGCTGCAGTGGCGTAATCATCGCTCACTGCCACTTTGAACTCCTGGGCTCAAGCAATCCTCCTGCCTCAGCCTCCTGAGTAGCTGGGACTACAGGTGCGTGCCACCAGGCCCAATTGAAATTCAAAAGCTTCAATGAAAAGTCAAAACATTTTAAAAATATACCTAATCAAAACGGAAACAAGCAGAATAGAAAACCTGAAACAGCCACGCATCTATTAAATACATGGAATTTGTAAACAAAACCTTCTTACCAAGAAAATGCCAGGACCATGTGGTTTCATCAGAATTGTTAACAAAAAATTTAATGAGCTAACACCAATCTTACAGAAACTGTTTCAGAAAATAAACGCGGTGCTGTTTTCCAACTAGTGGTTGAAGCTAGTAAAACCCTGCTATCAAAACATGAAGAAGACACTACAAGAGAAGGAGACTTCAGACCAAGCCTTCATTAACACAGACATAGACAAAAGAGACTCTCAAAATATTAGCAAACAAATCCAGCAATCCAAAACAGGGCATCTCATCATGACCAAGTAGGGTTTCTTCCATGAATTCACCATTCGAATACCCATAATTTACCACATTAACAGAATAAAAGACGAGCACCATACCCCTATCATCTCAATAAATTCAGAAGAAAAAAGACCTTTGACAAAAACTCAACACACATTCAAAGTAAATATTTCAGAAAATAGGAACAGAAGAATTCAATAAAACTGTCTCAAGCCAGAAAAAGAGCATTGACAAAAACTTAAAGCTGACATCATGCACGATGATGAAAAACTGAATGTTTTTCCCCTAAGATCAGCAATAAGGCGAAGATATCTGCTTTTACTACTTGTAGTTAACATTGTGCTGAAGGTTTCAGCAAATGCATAAGGCAAGGGAAAAATCCACATAGAGACTGGACCAAAAAAAAAGAATTTAATTGTTGTTTATTCACAACACAATTTTCTACATATAAAATACTCAAGAATCTATAATTCAACTATTAAATCTAGTAAGTAAATTTGGTAAGGCCATGAGCCATGATTATACAAAAATGAACTGTTTTTCTGTATATTAGCAACAAACAAATAGGAAAAATAAAAATTCTAAAAGGTATGGAAGATGCCTACACTAAGAACTGCAAAACATTGGTAAGATAAACTAAAGAAGTCCTAAATAGAGAAATGTATGATGTCCATATTATTTAAATGTGAATTCCCCCAGTGATCCCAGATGGAACCATCAAAATATAAAAATTAATAAAGAGTAATTGAAGTATTAATAAGTAGGTAAACAATTATCAGCTGTTTGAACAATAAGAGTAAGGACACATACTTTAAGATTTATGTAGAATTTTGTAAAAGTTGAGAAAGATGAAATTAAACTATTTTAAAGTTCTAACATTATCTTACTGGTTATAAATATAATTATTCTTAATAGATTGTAATAAGAGAATAATGCATGTTGTCTTTTGTAGGATAGCCAGAAACTAATAAAGAATATATAAAAATTTAATAAAGGAAAAATTGAAATACAAAAAACAGTTAATTCAAGTGAAAGTAGATAAAAGTAAAAGTAGGGGTATAAAAGAGAGGCCAACTTTTAAAAAGTAGGCAAAAGATGTCAACAAAATTATGTCAGCATTTACATTAAATTATTTAAATATTCTGTTTAAAAGACTGAGATTATCAGGTTGGCTAAGACATACCTTAAGTATAAGGACAGAGGAAAAATGGAAGCAGAAGTAAGGGGAAAATCTCTGTCATAAAGTTAACCGAAAGAAATCTTGTACAGCTATAGCAATATCAGATGATTATACCTTAAAGTGAGAAGCCATTCAAGAAATAAAGAATAAAGAGAAATGTTACAACGATAGAAGTGGGTTTGTATGCTGTGCAACCTAGGCAGGTTTATGAGCTCAGAATTTCTTGGCAGTGATGGAAACTCACCTGATGCAGTATCCACCTGAACCACTTAACATTATCCTTGTGGTACCTGGGAACAGGCAACGGGAAATGATGCAAGCATGAAGTTTATACATTCTCCCATGTCATGAATAGTAAACTGTGTTGTCTCTACCTTCTGTCGGCATCCATGAAAAGTGTGGCAGACTTAATTGGTAGCTCATAATTAGGTAAAATCTCAAATTCTTCATAATTCATGACGAATATGGATGGCCAATAAACCCATGAAAACATGCTCAGCATTGTTAGTACTTAGAGAAAGGAAATTAAAATCACAATAAAATACCTGGCACATTCACTTGAAGAGCTAAAGAATGGCATTGCTAAATCTAGGTTAGGATGCAGAGCAACTAAAACCCTCATATATTGTTGGTGAGAATGTAAAATGGTACAGCCCATGAAAATTTTTTGTAAGTTTCTTATATAGCTCAAAATACAATTTCTACATAACCCAGAAATTGGATGCCTTATTTATTTATCCAACCGAAATAAATCTCTGTACACACAGATACATACACAAATATTCATAACAGCTTTATTCATAATAGCCAAAATATAGAAACAACTCAAATACCAATCAACAGATAAGTAGATTAAAATGTGTGGTATATTCATATGCTGGGGATAGTATTCAACAATAAAAAGGGAACAAATTATGCACCCAACAATATGGATGAATCTCAAAAACACGTTAAGCAAACGAAGCCATACTGTATGATTCCACTTACACAAAGTTCTAAAAAAGGCAAACATAAATCTATAGTGACCAAAAGCAGATCAATAGTTCCTTGAGACAGTGGGTAGAGATCATTTGCTGCAAACGCACATAAATGAACTTTTTTGGAATGACTGAATGTTCTATCTTGATTGTGGTAGTATTACATAATTGTATACATTTGACAAAATTCATAAAACTCTGCACTTAAAATGGAGTATTTTAATACATTGTAGCTCATAAGATTGTATCAAAAGGAACATTCCAATAAGAAAATCCTACAGCAATTTGATATTTGGTGAAATATTGTAAGTTCTCCCGCCACACACACACACACACACACACACACACACACACACCCCACACAAAAATATTCAGGTTAATTTATTCTTATTTCCATTGTTTCAAGATAATTTGTTGAAGAGGCTATCTTTCCCCCATCAAACTACCTTAGTACTTTTATCAAAAATCAATTTACCATTTATATGTGGTCGATTTCTGAATCATAGCGTATTCTATACCGCTGGACTACATATCTGTCATCATGACAATCTCACACTGACTTTATTACCGTAACTTTGTAGTAGGTGTTGAAATCAGGCAGCATCATGACAATCTCACACTGACTTTATTACCGTAACTTTGTAGTAGGTGTTGAAATCAGGCAGTAGATATCCTCCAATGTTGTTTTTCCTTTTTTTTTTTCAAAATGGTTTGAACTTTTCAAGGTCCTTTCCTTTCTATACAAATCTAGAATCAGATTTTCAATTTGTGAAGCCTGCTAGTATTTTTATTGGGAGTGCATTAATCTATGGATCCATTTGGGAAGAATTAATATCTTAACAATATTGAAATTTTTAATCCATGAACATGGTATATCTTAGTTTAGTATGGTATATTTTATTTTAGGCCTTTGTCATTTTCTTTCAGGAATTTATTTTAGTTTTTGGTGTTTCTCTTATCAATATTTTGCAGTACTCAGGCTGAGAATTGACAAAGCAGTAGGGTCTTCTGGCCCAACAACTGGTTGGAGACCCAAAGTCATATGTACATGTGTGGGGAAAAATGGCTGAAAGGTGGGACTAATTTTTCTGGGACCCTTGACACAGGAGTCCAATGCACTGTGGCTTCAAACCTGTTGGTAAAGTCCAAATGGGGGCTACAGTTAGATTGAGTAAATTGGACACACTAAATGAGAATCCATAGAATTGCCAGAACTCATAGAGGTTATTAATTTGAAACAATATAGAACACCTGGTAGACAGAAAGAGATTACCACTTTAATTGACAACAGAAGCAGGAATGGTTATAAAGAGATTGTTTGTTCTACAGCTTTGTGGGACCTGTGAAAAGGTAGATGGATCATGGACACTATCAGTGGATAATCAAGCCTTAAATAAAGTGGTGAAGCCAATAGCTTCAGCAGTTCTTAATATGGTTTCAATAATGCAAAAAAATACAGCAAGTAAAAGGAGATTGTGCTCAGTGACTGGTCTTGGAGGTGCTTTTTTTCAATCTCAATCTCAGAAGAGGGCCTTTCATGTAGAAAGGATCTCAATTTACATTTATTTTACAGCTACAGGGTTGTTTGAATTTACCAGCTTACTGTTATGATTTAGTTAGAAGAGATTTCAAATTGATGCAGGTCTTGAGTGTAATAAAACATAAAAAAATTGATATCGCAATAATATCAGAAACTGAAAAGCAAGCTAGAACTGACCTGAAGAGGATGCTGATACACGTGACTAACAGAGGCTGGTTGATAAATCCGACAACAATAGGAGGACCTGTCCAAAGGGTGAAATTCTTAGGAATAACATGGGCAGAAACCACTCTTGACACTCCACAGGCAACTAACATTTAATTGTTGTCATTGCCTACCCCTGGAACTAAGGAAGAAACACAGTGCATGACTGGGACATTTGGATTTTCAAGGATGCATATTCCACAGCTGGGAATATTGGTAGCTCCAATCCATGACACTACCTGAAGGAGGCCACATTTGAACAGGGACCCGAACAAAAAGCAGTAGCTCTATTGATGTTCTTGAGCCCTAATGAGACACACTCAGACATAATTCCGGAATTATTGGCCACTCACACTGCATGCAGGCAGGAGCTCACAGCTAAAGCCTATGAGTGCCACCCAGTGGCAAACACAGGGATTTTGAACCGGAATATTTCCAGATGCATCAATATGACGTAGACTATTTGAGAGATCATAACTAGTTTGCTATTGGGCATTCATTGACACTGCCTCTGCGACTGAATGACAGGAAACAATCTTGAAACCTGAAATGCCCGTGATGTCTTGGGTGATGTCAGAGAAATACTCTCATCAGGAGAGCAAATCCCAGAAGAGTTCCAGAATACAATGGAAATGCTTTACACAGGAGCACGCTACAAGGGGATGCCTGGAAAGTATTCATTGTATTCACAAAACAGCAGCTCTTTTCCTCCGTAGCTGACTTTAGGACCACCTGTGGGACTGCTAGATCCCATTGCCACATGGGAGGTGCCCTATGAGCAGCTCTGGATTGACCAAGGAAAAGCTGCTTGGTTTAGGGACGGTGGTTCCAAGGAGGATAGGTAGCATCCTGTTTGGAAGGCTGCCACCCTATGACCAACTGATGGAAAAACTGATTGAAGAAGGTAAGAATAAACCAGTTCAGTCGGTGGAAGTGCGTCCTGTTTTCCTTGTAGTATTGGAAGAATTGAACAACAATAAGAGCCCTTGTGTTTGGGTGTTTACGGACTCATGGGCAGTGGGCAATGACCTGGGTATGTGGGCAGGCAGGTGGGCCATGGAAACTGCACTATTAAAGAATTGGGTAAGGCCCCATGGCAATCACTATGGGAATTCCAGGGGGCGCATTAAAGGACATATCAATGTCTGTCAGAAGAATCCCCTTCCAGGATGCGAAAGTGATTGGAACCAGCAAATGGAAAACCTGGTGCACTCACTTGAGGTGGCCACCAGGGCCCATGGAATGAGTGGACGCGGGGGCTGGAGCTGTGCAAGGAGGGAGTGCACCTGGATATGCCCCCCTGCACCTTCTGAGGCACAAGATGCCAGAAACAACTGTCCTGCCTTCAGATAAGAGGGACGGAGACAGAGATGGTATGAAGCAGACTCCCTGGGTGGGCACGGGAAGGGGGAAGGCCCCATACCTAGCTGGGCAGTAGACTGTCACGGCACTACTGGTCACTCCAGGACATTATAAATTGGCCACGCAGGAAGAGACACTTGCTCTGGACTGGGCATTGCATACCCAGTGGTAAATGCAAATGCTCAAAATACTATGAAAGGACTGGAACAGAAGATGCTACACCAGTTTGCTCCATGGAGTTACGTTTCCTCAAGCAAGAGCCTCGGAGAGCCAGAGTGACACCATTTTAAAATCAACTCCATCTTAAAACTAGCAAGGAACACTCCTTTCCAGTCACGACCCATGGTCCTAAGATGTTTACAGCTAAGGAGGCAGCTTGGTGCTGCCTGCAAAAACACACTCCTCCAACAACACAAAGTCCAGATGTGCTGATGCCCGTAACAATACAGGCTTGACAGATAATTCTAGCTACGCTTTGATGGACTCACACACAAAAATATTAAGGACAGTTTTCTTTAAATCAATAGAATAATGCATTTTGTCATGCTGTCAGCTCATCCGCACACAGACACAACTTAGCTTAGTCATTGCGTGGACGAGACACTTACATAAGAAAAAACTTAAAGCTGAGGTGCTCCCCATCTTGCTGCTGCTGCTTCTTTTTTTTTTTTTTTTTCCAGACAGAGTCTTGCTCTGTCAACCAGGCTGGAGCGCAATGGCGCGATCTCAGCTCACTGCAACCTCCACCTCCCAGGTTCAAGCAATTCTCCTGCCTTAGCTTCCTGTGTAGCTGGTACTACAGGTGCACACTACCACACCCGGCTAATTTTTGTATTTTTAGTAGAGATGGGGTTTCACCATGTTGGTCAGGCTGGTCTCGAATTTCTGACCTCAGGTGATCCACCCACCTCTGCCTCCCAAAATGTTGGGATTACAGGTGTGAGCCACGGTGCCCAGCCCCCGTCTTGCTTTCTGAGGATGCCCTGCTCTGTAACAAAGCAGCTTTCAATGAGCTCTCTTCTCACTGCCCTCTGTGACTGGCCTTGAATTCCTTCCTGCGTGAGACCCAAGAACACTCTCTTGGGGTCCGGATCAAGACCCTTTTGTCCAGTAACAGATGCAACTAAAACCAGGTGGAAGGCTTGAGCAGGTACATCAGGGAAGGAACCAACTGGCCAAGCAGCATGTGAGCAGGTGCCAGTGTTATTAGCAACGAGGGGAATGCACACTGGAAACACAGGCAGACGCCCAAATGGACAATAAAGATAAAAAATGTGAGATCATCCATGTCGTGTGGATCGATATTCATTTGTTCCGATTGCCAAACAGGACTCCAGCACACAGATGCACTCCAAAGTGCTTATCCATGGACCTGCTGAAGGGCAGCAGGGCCATTGCCAGCTTTGGGAGATGATGGATGGGGCTGCTGTAAACATTCATGTGAATATAGCTTTTGTGTGAATACACATTTACTAGAAGCCGCGAGACCATTTTCCAGAGCAGCAGTAACACTCTGCATCCACACCAGCAGCGTGCGAGGCCCCAGCTTCCCTGCCTCCCAGACAGCATGCAGTGCTGTCCCTGCGTTTTATTTCCGCTACTCTGATGGGCGTGCAGTGGTGTCTCATGACGGCTTTGATTTGCATTTCCCTTGTGGCTAATGGTGATACACATCTTAAAAATCCTCTTTGATAAAGTGTCTGTTCCAGGCGTCTGCCCATTTCCTTTATTCTTTTTTCTTTTCTTTTGCTTTCTTTTTTGTTTTTTTTTTTTGGACAAGGTCTTGCTCTGTTGCCGAAGCTGGAGTGCAGTGGCACAATCACAGCTCACTGCAGCCTCTGCTCCCCTGCTCAGGTGATCCTCCCACTTCCGCCTCCCGAGTAGCTGGGACTACAGGTGCGTGCCGCCACACCTGTCTGTTTTCTTTTTTTGTACAGATGGGGTCTCACTATGTTGCTGAGGCTTCTATTTCTTAATTGAGCCCTCCTTTGCTCTGTCTACTAGCCTTCCTGAGAGTCAGAAAGACCTTGGCAAGTTGGAGTCTTTCTTTACAGGAATACCAACCCTCCCCCACTGCCTCCTCCTGTCTTCTCTCCAAACAGTGTAGCTCCCAGACTTCCTAGGCAGGGACAGGCCTCTGGGTGCTCTCACTTCTTCTGCCACCAGAAAACTATCTTTTGGAAATATTTGCAAGACAGATCTGTTTGGGCTAAGACTGACACAATGATGTTTATGTTGGCTGTATATTTGAGAAAAGAAATTATTATCTTATGTCAGAAACTCAAATTTCCCTGTCCCCTTGAGAGTGACAACATTCCTGGATTCCGGAATAGAGTAGAGTCCCTCCAAGTCCATGTTCCCTGGACCAGGTCATGGCCATTGAGTCTAGAAAATGCCTCTGTCCCCAAGCAGAAGTCACACCCCTCTCTGACCCCAAAGAGAGAGGGTAGCAGAAGTTGTGGTGGGAACAGGGCTGTATGGGTGGACTCTGAATGGACAGGGGAGGAAGGTTGGTCAAGCGTCCCGAATGTCTGGACAGGGCACCAGGGATGGTCAGCAGTAAACGGGGTGAGTTTCTTACTATCGAGGGTTGGGGTCGCTCCTCAGCCAGGCACCACCCCACACATGAGATTCCAGGCTAATTGGCAGTGTGGGGCAGTGACATCTCCATGGCAGGATAATTGGACCCTGGAGTCCCCACATTTGTACACAACAGGGAAGGAAGACACAGCCCCTTCTTCCCTGGTGCCACCTACAAACCAGCTCTCAGGACTGGCCGGGCTGCATCAGAGGCCGATGGGTCAGAGGTGCCAGTGGGCAGGACAGAGGGAAGCGCTGGGCTGCACCAGGCTGAGGACAACCACCATGACTCCCGCAGCTCTCCAGGGTAGGTTTCTTCTGCCAGTGAAGTGACTGAGTCTGGGGGCAGCCCCAGGATCTTGTCCCTCAAGGGCAGTGGTCGGGGTTGAGATCCCTGCCCCACGACTGGCCTGGGACGTGACTGCACAACGTGGGACTCCCCCTCGCAGGGCCCCGCCTCCCACCCCAGCTTCCTCTCCCTCTGCAGCCTGAAATCTTCACCCAGGGGCACAGGCATAATTCCCATTCCCATGTGCCCACCCCCTGGTTTGCCTGCCTGACCCCCAATGTAGAAAGATGGGAGAAGCCACTGCAGGTCTGCTCACTGCAAATCTGTGCCAAGCGTGGCATGTGGGTGGCACCTGCTCTGCCCTCTTCCCCTCCCTGCCTGTCCACCACACACGGCCTCTCCCTTCTCCTGCTGCAGCCTGCTGAAAGGATGCTGGCAGGCACATTTCCGAAAGGCCACGTTCCCTGGGTCTCATGCCAGTGACCGGCTCCCCGCTGGCTGCAGGGCCTGAGCAGGCAGGGCTGTGCTGGGGGGCAGGTGCAGGAGGTGGTGGGCTGGAGCTGCTGCCAGAACAACCACCTGTGCCTGTGCCCTAGAGACGCGGAGGGACCAGAACTCAGGGGGAGGGCTGCCCCTCGCCTGTTCCACCTCCTCCTCTCTGTCTTTCTGTCTCCTCTTTTGCCTCCCTCATTCGAACTTCCTCTTATCCCATCTTTGATGAGGCTGAAAATAACAGGAGGTTTTCCTCGCAAGTGGGAGGTTTGAGGGCTGTGAGAAGGGCAAACAGACTCGAAAAGCCCTGAGCATCGCTTCCCGCAAACATGACGCTCCAGCCAAGTGGATCAAGGGTGCCAGGGAGGCGTCTGTTCGGAAACAGGACGGTTCCCCTGACCCTGATCCAGCCACGGGCCTGACCAGTCCCCCTGTCCGACTCCCACAGGGAGTGACGGCCCCGAACCATCACACGAGGCCCCAAACTCAAACCTGTGTCCATTCCCAGACCCACCCCAAACTCCATCAACAACTAGCAACTCGGGGGGCTCCCCTCATCCCCTCACATTGGGCCTGGGCCAGACTTCGCCATCTTGGTGATTCTGGGGACAGGCGTGACAAGGCATGGGCAGGAAGATGTAGGTTTCTAAGACCCTCCACCCCCCCAGACCTTGCGGCCGCATCCCCTCCAGCCAGCGCCAGCATGCTCGTCTCCACTGCAGTTCAGAAGCACGTGTTCCAGGCATCATCCCTGGAGACAGATCTTCCCCAAAAACACATTCTGGAGGACTCTTGTTTGCTGTTTATACTTTCCATTGTGATATTAACTCCACAGAACTGGGTTCAGAAAAGCTTTCAAGTAAAATACCTACTTACATTTCAAGATACCAGAAGTACAAGGATGAAATGTTTTGGGAAATGGTAAATTGCGAAAGTGCATCAAATTGTATCATTGTTTTCCTTCCTGCTGAGAGGCGTCTGTTCTTGCTAGCTCTGCGCCACTTCCTTTCCAATCCTGCCTGCCCGATTAACATTGAGCTTCTGCTCCCAAACCCTCCCTGATGTGTTTTCCCTCTGCGGTTACCAATGGCCTCCTACCAGCCAATCAGGCTCCCTCCTCTTGGAGGAGCCCCTGTGTCCTGGCTCAGGCCACACGTCCCTGAGTGTCTCCCCACATCTCCCACCACCTTCGCCAGCCCCTCTTCCTCCTCCTCTTCCTGCTTCTAGAGGTGGAGGCTTCCCAACCTTTATTCTTGCTCTCTAAATCTTCACACTTTCCTTGGTCAATCTCATCCACATCCCCGTAGTCAGCACAGATTGACTTCCTGGTGTCACTTTTGATTCTCAGGGACCCAGCCAGGAAGCCTCGTCGAGGCTGCCTTCAGCACACACCGGACAGGTTTGCTCTTCCCAGGCCTCCTGCCCTGGCCTGCGCTCCTGCAGCCTCTTGTCCTGACGACCTCGGGGTCTCTGCACGGGCTCTCCCTCCTCACCTGACCCCCTCCAGCCTGATCTCAATGCAGTGGTCAGAGTCAGCCATCTACAGTGTGGGTGGTGCCACGCCACTGCGGTCAGAGTGAAAGCCACCGCCCTTACCATGGCCAGGAGGCTGTGAGTGGGCTCCTCCTGCTCTTGGTTGACACAGTCTCCTGCCACTCCCTATCACTCTGCTGCAGCCAGCCTTGCCCCAGCCCCCTGACCCCCTTGTTGCACTCCCCAGCCTGCGGCCTTTGCATCTCCTCTTCTCTCCAGCTAGGTGTGTCCGACTGACAGCCACAGGCTAACTCACGTCTCCTTTCAGACTCTGTCCTGGTGTCATCTTCTCTCTGGCGTGTTCCCCCATCCCCCGGCTGCCCAGTCATGCCCACCCTGCCCTTCTCTTCCCATCTGCTCACCACCTCTCACACTCTAAATAATTTCCTTACATGTCACGGGTATTATTTATGTTTCTGACTTCTTTCCTGGCTTCACTAGAATTTACATTTCATGCAGGCACGAGTTTGGACTGTTTTTTTTTTTTCTCCTGATTTATCTCAATTGCCTGAAACAATGACTGGCACATATTAGACACTTAATAAACCTTGGACAGACCGCCCCACACAACTTGACATCTGACCTCGGTCTCTGGTGGGCGTTCTGGATGTCAGGGGTACTCCTGGAGCTCTCTACAGGGTGTCCCATAGGCGCTGCAAGCCCAGCATGCCCCAAACTAAGCCCCTCATCTTCCTCTCCGCAAGTGCACTTTCCCCCTCTGCAGGGAAACCCTAATGAAAGCAGAAGCCTGGAGGCGTCCTGAAATTCCTCATCTCTGGGAGCATCTAACAATAGCATCGGGAGCCTAGGTGAGCCCGTCAGGAGGAAGCGACATCTGAGGCAAGTCCTGAAGGGCAACTGGCAGGGCAGCAGTGGGAACCGAATCAGCACGGTGCTCTCACAGCACTGAAGAAGTGCCTCCTGCAGCAGCCCAGGATTCCAGGAGGGGCAGGAGCAAGAGAGGCAGCGAGGCCACAGAGAGGCTGACCCAGGAGCAAGCGGCTTATGCTAAGAACATGTGATGGACGTGGCTAGGAGAGAGGTCTGCGTGTCATTCCCTGCCACTTGGATGATGGATCAGACAGAGTCAGGAGAGACTGGAGGAAGACCAGTGAGAGAGCAGTGACAATAATCCAGCCTGGGAGGGACGGAACCTGAACAAGGACAGGGTGGATGGCAGCCTGTGAGCGTGGAGACAGCAGACCTCATTCTGGACGCATTTAAGATGTGGGGCAGAAGGACTCAGCGCTTGCTCAGGTGTGGAGGGAGGAGAGGGGAAGAGTCCACACTGGAGCTCAGTGGGGCATCTGGGGGGAGTGGACGGCTGCACCACTCCCTGAGAGGAAGAGCATAGCGGGCAGGGGCTCCACGGCCAGGGGAGGTCTCGAGTCATTGGCTGGACACAGGAGTTGGTTCTGCAGAGGGATCAGGGGCAGCCTAGGGGTCGTCAGCTGGAAGTGACCACGGGAACCGCAGAGGGGGGTACGTTGCTCTGAGTGTGGATGGTGCGGACGGAAGGCTGGGGCCGCAGCGCCAGACACTGAAGGAAAGGGGAGCAGAACAAGAGCCAAAATGTGGGGCCCAGAAATGAGCAAAATGTCACTGGCATCTGGGACAGCCAGTCCCCGAGGTACGCGGCGACAGAAGCCGCATGGCAGTGGGAGGAGGGAGCATGACTGCCAGTGAGTCTTTATGTATGGGAGGAAGAGGGGCTTATCAGAGGCATTCGTGGGAATGTGCACCCCAAGAAGACAGGGGACATGGGGACCCAGATGTATCTGAGTAGGAGCAGAGACACATCATTGCCTGCCTGACACCCTGCTCCACAGCTGCAATCAGGTAACCAGTGGGCAGATGGGGCAGGCACTCCCAGAGAGAGGGGCCATGCCGGAAGCAGGGTGCCTCTTGCACTGTCCACAGGGTGTATTGTGAGTGCAGGACCATGAATGGTGTTGCCTCAGATCTTCCAACTTTTAAAAAGAAGCCAGATGTCGGTGCCTCTGTGTGAAATGTTCTGATTTTCAAAAACAAAGGTCACAGTGAAAGTTTTAGAGAATTGTCCTTCTGAAACGTGCAGGATAAATGACATCCCAATATACCCAATATACAGGCATGTGATGAACAGGCTTGAGAGGTGCTCAGAAGCCACTGGAATTCTCGCTCTGCCCCACCATAAAATCCGTCTCCCTATTTATGCTTAAGAAACGGTGGCTCATGCCTGTAATCCCAGCACTTTGGGAGGCCGAGGTGGACGGATCACCTGAAGTCAGGAGTTCGAGACCAGCCTGGCCAACATGGCAAAATCCCGACTCTACTAAAACAAATACAAAAATGAGCTGGGCGCCTGTAATCCCAGCTACACGGGAGGCTGAGGTGGGAGAATCGCTTGAACCCGGCAGGCGGAGGTTGCAGTGAGCCGAGATCATGCCACTGCACTCCAGCCTGGGCAACAGAGAGTGAGACTCTGTCTCAAAAAAAAAAGTCACAAATAATCTTTAATTGGATTATTCTTTAAAAATCAGTGCTGAAAGGAAATCAACGAGCAGGCTATGCGTGTCGGGCCCACAGGCTTCCAGCTGGGGCTCTACCCTGTTGCGTCCACAGAACAGCAGCTTAGGAGAGGCTGGAGGACCGGCAGGCATCGCAGGCTCTGTCCATCTGAAATGCATTTTCTGATGTAACATATGAAGAACAGACCCAGTTGGTTTTTTTTTTTTTTCAGACTCGGTTGGTTTTTAGCATGGGTTTAATGAACTATCTTGACATCACGTTTAACACAATCCAGGCTTTCCTTGTTAACAGTGTCACAGAAATCCTCAGCTCTGACGAAGGGCTTTCTATACTGTCTCTATGCTGTTCCATTGACTTTATGGTGGTGCTCGTTATCTTTAATATTTATTTTATTAAATTATTATTTTATTTTTATTGTAGTTTTTCTATCCAAAATAGAAACGCCTCTTCATTAACCTGCTTCTCTTTTCTTCTTTCTGAATTATTTTAGCTATTCTCATCTGTTTCTATTTCCAGATGATTTCAAGAATTATTTCATCCTGTTTCAAGAAAAATAAAATTTGGTGAGATTTCAAACAGAATTGAGTTAAATTTCAAAATTAATTTGGAGATATTGACATCTTTACAATATACTTTTTTTTTTTTTTTTTTGAGACAGAGTCTTGCTCTGTCACCCCGGTTGGAGTGCAGTGATGCCATCTTGGCTCACTGCAAGCTCCACCTCCCGGGTTCACGCCATTCTCCTGCCTCAGCCTCCCGAGTAGGTGGGACCACAGGCGCCCGCCACCACGCCCGGCTAATTTTTTGTATTTTTAGTAGAGACGAGGTTTCACCGTGTTAGCCAGGATGGTCTCGATCTCCTGACCTCGCGATCCGCCCGCCTCGGCCTCCCAAAGTGCTGGGATTATAGGAGTGAGCCACCGTGCCCAGCCAATATACTTTTTTTAACCTAAGAATATTCTAATTAGTAATTGTTGGTATATAGGAGGACTACATTTTTAATATTCATTTTGAAATCCCTTAATTATAATAGCGTAGCAGATTTTTCAGGTTAAAAATCCTGCCATCTGGAAATAATGATAATTTTGTCAACTTCTTTATTCTGTTCTGTGGTAGCTAGTACAATGGCACATTGTTACGTAGCAGTAGTTACAACAAAGAGCCCTGTCTTAATCCTGACCTTGGCGGAGCAGGAATGATCCTGCTATTTAGCTGTGGGGATGCTGTAGCTGTTGGTTGAGGCTAGTATTATTTATCATATTAGGAAAAATCACTTCTTTGGGGATGACAAATGCATGAAAGTTTGGGGAGAGTTTTTAATCAAAGCCTTTTAGCATCAGCTAGACTTGAAATGTGATCTTTTCAGCAGATTTGCTAACCTCGAAGTCTCTTTGCACCACTGAAATAATCATGCTAGTGCGACGTGAGCTCTTTCAAAGTGCTGCTGGGTCCTGATTGCTGACATTTTATTTGAGTTTTTTAAGTACAGTTAAAAAAAAATCATTGATACATAGTTTTTCTTCCCTGCAATCTTCATCAGGCTTTTGTATCAGGAATTTGCTATTTTGTAAAATGAATCGGGACTTTCCCACGCTCTGTAAGGGTTTACCGAAAGTAGGAAAGATCTGCTCCTGGCATAGCTAGAAACTGGGCACAGGTGAAGTATCTGGGCCTGTCAGTTTTCTTTGAAGCAATTTTAACATCATGATGCTGTTGAGCTTTCTGTCTTCACTTCACTCAGTTTTCTCAGAAAATAGACCTTTTCTTGACTTTAACATTCACTCTTATATGATTGCTTTTCATAATCTTCTAAGCTCCCAGTCTTTCTTGTCATCTGTAAACTGAAGCTGTTAAGAGGACCACTGAATGGAAGACATATTAGGTGCTTAGTAAATAGCGCCAACCCTTCCCTGTCATTTGGTGGGTCTCCATCAGCAGTTTACTCTTCTTTTAGTCTCTGAAATTGTGCTGCATGCTCATATTTTCCTGTTCATTAAACTAGCTAGAGTTTCATCTATTTTACTGTCCTCAACTCTAAACCTACTTCAGAACAAGTTTTTGCTGCTATCGATCAATTCTATTATTTTTTCTAATTCATAAAAAATGATTTTTATGCCATCATTTTTAGGGAAGTGTGTTATCTGTGATTCTGCTTTGGAGATAGATTGAATATTTTTTGATGCCATTGCAGATGATTTCTCCACATTTTCTAAACAAAGGTGTATATTTTCTCAGGGTTGTGAGTTTATTCTCCCTCATATCAACATTTCAAAGTTATACTATTCTAATTCTAATACTTGGCATTCTAATTTGTTTTTACCTTTGAGATCTGTCAAGTAGTGAGAGGCTTGTACTAGAGTCTGCTGCTGCTACTTTATTTCTGTCTATTTCTTTTTTTTTCTTTTTTCTTTTGTCTCTCTGAGACGGAGTCTTACTCTGTCACCCAGGCTAGAGTGCAGTGGTGCCACCTCTGCCCACTGCAACCTCTGTCTCCTGGGTTCAAGTGATTCTTGTACCTCAGCCTCTGGAGTAGCTGGGATTACAGGTGCCCACCATGATGCCAGGCTAAGTTTTGTATTTTTAGTAGAGACGGGTTTCACCACATTGGCCAGGCTAGTCTCGAACTCCTGACCTCAGGTGATCTGCCTGCCTCGGCCTCCCAAAGGGCTGGGATTACAGGCGTGAGACACTGCACCCGGCCCCTGTCTGTTTCTTCTGATACTAAAGTCAGGTTTTTGCTGACTCTGTGTTGAGGATATATTATTCACGAAAAGGTTTATAAGTAAAACAGACCATTGGGGTCTGAAATTTTACTTGATCAAATGCTAATTCTGCAATCATGCTTTCTTTTTGTTTGATCATACATCTGAGCCTACGGTTGTCATTTCAACCTGAGTTGAAGTTTTTCTTTGTGCATCTTGGGATATAACCGCAATTACTTTTGCACCAACCTAATACAATAGATTCTTCTTCTATGACTTGGGCGTTTTTTCCTTTTACCAGGTGAGTTTATCCTACATACATTTATTGTCACAACTGATTTTTTTTTTTACTCCAGTCATTGTTGTAGTTAGTTTTGGGTGCTTTCTTTTTTTTTTTTTTTTTGAGACGGAGTCTCGCTCTCACCCAGGCTGGAGTGCAGTGGCGTGATCTCGGCTCACTGCAAGCTCCGCCTCCCGGGTTCACGCCATTCTCCTGCCTCAGCCTCTCCGAGTAGCTGGGACTACAGGCGCCCGCCACCACGCCCGGCTAATTTTTTGTATTTTTAGTAGAGACGGGGTTTCACCGTGGTCTCGATCTCCTGACCTCGTGATCCACCCGCCTCGGCCTCCCAAAGTGCTAGGATTACAAGCGTGAGCCACCGCGCCCGGCCGGGTGCTTTCTTATGATTTCCTTTATTTCTATATTTTTTGTTCTTTCAAGATTTATAGGATTTATACCCTTTTAAAAACCATGATTTACTATTAAAATTTTTAAGGACTCATATTACTCTAACAATAAACTCCAGGAATATAACATAGCCTTTTGATGATCTCATCTGAAAATGAGGCAAAACACACTTTTTTTCTTATTACAATGCGGAAACGCATCTCTTTCGTTGGGTGCATGACGCGGCTCTACTTCTTTAGCTCCCTGGTGTGCACCGAGCGTGTGCTTCTGGCCTGCATGGCCTACGACTGCTACGTGGCCATCTGCCGCCCGCTGCGCTACCACGTCCTCGTGACCCCGGGGCTGTGCCTCCAGCTGGTGGGCTTCTCCTTTGTGAGCGGCTTCACCATCTCCATGATCAGCGTCACGTTCTGCGGCTCCAACGTCTTGAACCACTTCTTCTGTGACATTTCCCCCATCCTCAAGCTGGCCTGCACGGACTTCTCCACTGCAGAGCTGGTGGATTTTATCCTGGCCTTCATCATCCTGTGTTTCCGCTCCTGGCCACTGTGCTGTCATATGGGCACATCACTCTGGCTGTCCTGCGCATCCCCTCGACCACCGGCCGCTAGAGCCTTCTCCACCTGCACCTCTCACCTCACCATGGTCACCGTCTTCTACATGGCTATGATTTTCATGTATGTCCGACCCCAGGCCATTGATTCCCGGAGCTCCAACAAGCTCATCTCTGCCATGTACACTGTTGTCACACCAATAATTAACCCTTTGATCTACTGCCTTAGGAACAAGGAATTTAAGGACGCCTTGAAAAAGGCCTTGGGCTTGGGTCAAACTTCACACTAAGACAACTAAATGTCCTAGAGTAAAATCTGTAGTCACGAAACAACATTGTATATGGCACTTTCTGCTCTTTAAATTAATTTTTAAGTTAAATTTAACAAACCTACAGAACTAAGTGAAATTTAACAAACCTACACAACTGTGCACAAGTAACAAGCCTTCGTCTGCATGTTTTCACAAAAGGACCGTGCTCATGGAACCAGCTCCCAGATCAAGAACTAGAAGCTGCCTTCACGCCCTCTCCCAGTCATTATCCCTCCTCCACAAAAAGCACTATCCTGACTTCCAAAACCAGATGCTAGCATTGGTGTTTTTGAGGGGCTTATGCAGAAAGTATGTACCTTGTTACGTTCCGCTTCTTTCATTCACCGTGCTGCTTGAGTGAATCCTTGATGTTTTTGCATGTAACAATAATTCATGCATTCTCATTGCTGTCCAATATTCATAATAAATAATACATTTATACTGTATAATACACCATGCATAATACATTTATACTGGGATAATACATACACTGGGATAATGCATATACTGTATTACGTATTATGTAAACATAATACATTATGCTGGGAGAAACCCTGTCCCACCTCTCCCAGCAGGTGTGAGCCGCTATGCTCAGCCATAATTTATGTATCTAAACACAAAAAAGGTAAGTAAAAATATAATGTCATAATCTTATGGGACTACCATCTCATGTGCTGTTCAGTCCATCATTCACCAAATGTCATTGTGTGGTGCACTACTGTGTCAGTTGAGAATATTTGCGCTGGCTTATTTCTGGATCCTCTGTTCTGTTAAATTGATCTACGTATCTATCAATATCACACCCTCCATTCATACCACACAGTCTTGATTTATATGATTGTGTAGTAAATCTTAATACTGGAAGAGTGACTCCTTCCACTTTATTCTTCTGTTTCAAAATTATTGTGGCTATTGTACGGCCTTTACATTTTTATATACATTTTATAGTAAGCCTGTCTATGTCCACAAGAAAATCTCACTGAGATTTTGCTAGAAATTCCGTTAAACCTAAAAATCAATTTGGGAAGAACTGACTTCATTGCTCTGTTGAGTCTTTCAATCCATGAACATAGTAAACCCCTCCAATTATTGAGGTCTTCATTTTTTAAATCAGCGTTTTGTACTTTTTAATATGCAGATTCTGTGTGTGTTTTGCTGGGTTTAGACCTGAATATTATATTTTCTTTGAAGCAACTGTAAATGGTATTCCATCTTTTATTTCAGTTTCCATCTGTTTGTTGTTAGTACATAGGAAGCAGTTGATTTTCATATGTTGATGTCGCAGCCTGCAAACTTGCTGCGCTCACTCATTAGTTCCAGGAATTTTTTGTAGATTCCTTTGGGTTTTCTATGTGAACAGTCATGTCAACTAAAAATAGACAGTTGTATTTCTTCCTTTCTGATCGGTATGAATTTTATTTTTTATTTTTTGCCTTACTGCATGGGCTGTTTCTAGAACTTCCAGTGCTCTGTTGAATAAGAGTGGGCAGAGCAGATATCCTCGCCTTGTTCCCTCCTTAGAAGGCAAGTATTCAGTCTTTCATGATTAAGTACAGTGATGCAGAGTTTTCGTGCATGTGCTTTATCAAGCTGGAGCAGCTCCCCTTTAGTCCTTATTTGCTGAGAGCAGTTTTTGTTTTTATCATAAATGAGTATTTAATCTTGCCAAGGGATGCAGAAAACTGCATCAGGCCATCTGGTCATAGATTTTGTCTTCTTTCACCTGCTGGTAAGGTGTATATTACATTGGTTGATTTTCAAATACCAGATTAGCCTTGCATCTTTTGAATAAACCACCTTGGGTTGCGGTGTATGATTCATTTCATATAGTGTTGGATTCAATTTGCTAACATTTCGTTAAGGATTTTTGTGTCTAAGTTCACGAGAGGTATTGGTCTGTTGGGGTCTGAAGTTATTTTCATGCTGTCTAATATAGTGTGGACGTCAAAGCGACCTCCTAGAGAACATTCCTAGCTCTCAGAACGTTCTAGCTGGGGAGGGAAAAGGGAAAAAGGGGGGCGAGGAGCGGAGGGACGGGGAAGTATACAGTAATACTTCCCTTGAACCAGTAAAACATTCATGCAAATAGGTTGTAAGAAGTTACGTCTGCGTGCTGTGATACCTAGAGCAACCACTACGAAAACTATACATAATGATATTTCCCAAGACATGACCAGTAAATCAAGATGGAATTCTGAAAAAGTGTACTGTATCCATTGGAAGGTACAAAAAAAAAAGGCAAAGGAAACAAGACAAAAAACAGCAGACATGAGCCCTAAAGCTTGTTAAATGGATTTCAGGGGCCCTCCAGGATCTAAAAATCAGACCCTCCTGCGTTGGGGACCGGGAATCCGTATTTTTGACAAAAAGCAATTCTTCAATTATAGAACCATCCATAGAACCGGCCTTAGTTTACACAGCCGCATTCCCACTGTTTTACAATCGCATGATCATTTCTGAAGAGTTGAAAACAAAGTTAAAGAATATTTAAGGGGTTAAGAACAAAAAGCCCGAGGAACACAAAAGATTATAAAAACCCTTCCAAACAGCAGGCATACATGGAAGGGAACCTCACATGCAAGGCTCCTACGTGGAGCCCAGAGCTCAGGTCCTGACGGGAGCACATTTTAAGAGATGGACTTGGAGCGTGTGCTTTTGTTTTCTATGCTATTCAATGTGTTCACAGCAGGTCCCCTGGATGAGACCACTTAGCCTTCAGCTCCAGAGGCGACCCAGGCCGGCCTTGCCAGGTCCCTCTCCCTGACAGGCGCCCCGCGACAGGGGTCCCACCCCGTCCCTCCGCTCCTCGCCCCCCTTTTTCCACTTTCCCTCCCCAGCGAGAACGTTCTGAAAGCTACAAATGTTCTCTAGGAGGTCGCTTTGACGTCCACACCGCGCCTGGGGGAATTCTGCGGGGAGCACAGGACCCTGGGACGAGGCGCAGAAGTCGCTCCACGCCCTGGGCGGCCTCAGCTCCCGCGACACCGCAGCAACTCAGAACCCAGGCAGGGGCCGGGCAGCCGGCATGCTGCCCCCACCTGCACCTCCAGCCCCCGGCTCTCAGCCCTCACCCCAACCCGCAGGACCCTGGCAGGGCGCTGGCGGCCTCCGCGGAAGCCCCCGAGGGCCTCGGCGCGGCCCCGCCCCCTGGAAGGTTCCCGACAGGCGCCGCGGGCACCCCGGCCGTGACGTCACGGCAGCGCGCCGGCCGCGGGAGAGGGCCCCGTCGCGACCGCGTCCCCTTGGGTCCTTGATCCTGAGCTGACCGGGTAGCCATGGCCTTGCGGCTCCTGAAACTGGCCCCGACGTCCGCGTCCGCCCGGGTTGTGGCGGCGGGCGCCCAGCGCGTGGTGAGCGGGGGACGGGGCGGCGGGGCGGCGGGGTGGGGAGCAGTTCCACATCTCCCCCGGCCTCTGGCGGCGGCTCCTAGGGTCGCTCTCGGGGTGGGTTTGGGGGACCCCTCCTGCCTCCGGAATTGTTTGGTCTTTGGTCGTGGACAGACCTCAGGGGGGGCCACGAGCTTCTCCAGTCCATTTTATCTCAGCTTTAAGCAAAACGCTGGAGCGCGGAGGTGATCGGCCCCGAGGCTGCCCTGATGCGGGAGAGCGGTGTGCGGGTGGCAGGCCGGGGGCACGCGCGCTTGGCATTCGATAATTCACGTAGCAGCCCTGTCAAGAGCCGTTTAAAGGTCGGGCCCTGCTAGGTGCTTGGGTGATGCCATGTTGAGCAGAAACGGAGTTCAGTGCTTGTGTCCTCTTCTGCCTTTACTCTTAGCGACTACTCTCATTTCTTAGCGCTTTGCCCCCACCTTCTTCAGTGAAATTGTTTCATACATTTGTAACACAGCTGGATTGCTTTGTCACATTCTGCCTTACATCCTGGGATCCTTCTACCTAATGAGTTTTTAAAAATGTGCATACATTGAGTGCATTCTTTGTGCTATAAGGGTCTATGGATTTTTTCTTTGTGCTATAAGGTTCTATGGATGTTTTCTTTGTGCTATAAGGTTCTATGGATGTTTTCTTTGTGCTATAAGGTTCTATGGGTTTTGACAAGTGTGTAATAGCATGTCTCCACCATGATAGGTTCATACAGAGTACTTCACTGCCTTAAAAAATTTCCCTCTGCTTTACCTATTAAACTCTTCTTTTCCTCCAACCCCTGACAACCACAGATCTCATTACCGTTTCCATAGTTGCCTTTTCTGGAATGTCATATAATTAGAATCATACAATATATTGCCTTTTCAGACGCCTTGAATACTTGGAAATATCTATGTAAGATTCACTTATGTCTTCATGGCTTGATAACTCATTTCTTTTTAATCACTGAATAATATCTCATTGCATGGATGTACTTCAATTCATTCAGCAATTGAAGGGCATCTTGGTTGCTTCAAGTTTTTGGCAATTATGAATAAAGCTGCTGTAATCATGTACATGCAGATTTCTTTTTGGAAATACATTTCTATATCAGTTGGGTAATACCTGGAAGAGTGATTATTCATATAGTAAGACTAGTTTTCTAAGAAGCTGCCAAGCCATCTTCCAGAGTGACTGTGCCATTTGACTCCCACCAGCAGTGAAGGCTCTCCTTGTTGCTCTGCTTGCTCGCCAGCATGCGGGGCTGTCGGTTACTTTGGATTGCTATCCATTCTGATAGATGCGTAGTGGTATCTTGTTTTAACTTTGGAATATCTCATGACATACAGTGTTCAGCATCTTTTCATATACTTATTTGCTATCTGCGTTAATTTCATTTGCGAGAGGTGTTCACATCTTTTGCCCATTTTTAAATTGGGTTGTCTGATTTGCATTGTTTTGTAACTTGTTTCTTCCTTACTCCCCACTTATCAAGATCGAAAAATATCTTGATATTTTATATTCTCCTGTTTTATTTAAATTTCACAATAAAGTATTTTAATATTTTTGTATTTTCCTGAGTACTTAGTATTCCATAATATGGATATTCCTTAAATTTTTTTAACTATTCCTCCGTTGTCGGACATTTAAGGGTTTCTGTTTGCATTTTTGATGTTACATCATACTTCATTGAGCATCCTTATAGGTCAATCTTATGTATATACCCTTTGAATGGATTCCTAATGCTGTAGACCCGGTGTCCTCTAGGTTTCATGACCATTAGCAGTTTAGGATGGTACTCATTGTCTTGTCCTAACTCTGTAATCATTTTTTAAATTATTTCTCATTTTGATACATGAAAAACTAATGTTTCCTTGTTAATAGTCTTTTTTTTTTTGTAGCAAGGTTGACCACTTTTTCATGTGGTTTTTGGCTATATTTTATAATTTTAAAGTAAGCTGTGCGTTTTTATTCTTTGTTTTCTTATTGTTCTGTACAATCTCTGTATATAGTAAGGCTATTATCCCATCGTATGTGTTGAACTTTTTCAGTTCGTTTTACTTTTGGTTATGTTTCTTTTCTTTTTTTGGGAGGAATGTTTTGGCTTTAATGTGGAGAATAAATTGGGATGCTGGAGACAGGCATTGAAGCAGGCCTTTGCCTTGTAGGTGAGAGGTGTGAGGATGTCTACAGAGTCAGCGCATGGCATAGGGAGGTGACGCAGTGTCCAGAGAGTTTGAAGAGTTAGGATTTTGTGTGTAATTCTGCAGTTGAAGGAAGGAGAAGGGTATCAAAGACGACATTCAAATTTGCTCTCTTTTGCTTGTTAGGTAGTGGATATTCCTTGCTGTGAGGGAAAGCAGATTTGGGGGCTAGGGTATGGATGTTGCATTTCACCTTAGCTCTGTTACCTTCAGGTGCCTTCAGGACATCTAGGTGGAGCTGTTTAATAGGCAGTGGGGTAACTAGGTCAGGAGCTGGGGACAGAAGTGTGGATTAGAGAAATGTTTTTTATTCCCTTCCCTTCACTCCCAAGCTTCCCTCCATCCCTGTCTTTCTTCCTTCCGTCTGTCCGTCCGTCCATCCATCCACCCCTCCCTCCCTCCCTCCCTCCAATTTTTATTGAACATAGTAAACATATTTAATGAAAATTTCAGACACTGTTCCAGGGCCTGAGGATTTAGCAGTGAACAGACAGACGATATATCTGCCTTTAACGAAACTTACATGGACAGAGTGGTGGGGGATAGACAGATAATTAAACAAATTAATAGGCAATAAAGATGTAGATGTTGGCATTTTTATCACCGAGAGGTTTCTTGGTATTTTTACCTAATAGTTACTAATGCCTACAGGAACCGGAGTGGTCACAATGTGCTGCTGTGTAATTTTGTGTTTTTCAGAGAGGAATTCATAGCAGTGTGCAGTGCAAGCTGCTCTATGGAATGTGGCATTTCCTACTTGGGGATAAAGCAAGCAACAGACTGACAGAACGCAGCAGAGTGATAACTGTAGATGGCAATATATGTTCTGGAAAAGGCAAACTTGCAAAAGAAATAGCAGAGAAACTAGGTATGATTTTATGTTATACAGAAGGATACCTTTTTCTCAGGTATATAGTTGCTTATTTCACTGGTTTTTCTTCAATATTAATATTAAATAATATTAAATATTTAATAATTGGGCCTAAGGTGGGTATTTCACATTTTTGTTTATTGAAAAAGCTGTTTTATAAAACAAAACAAGAAAAAGCTGTTTTTAATCTTTTATGTTTGGAAAATTTGTAAAAATCCACGCTGGTTGTCAATTTGAATTGGAATTTTATGTGGACAGTGTAAGCAGGGCACTTCCATGTAAACTGTTGTGTTTGAACTTTGTGACAGCCTCTGAAATAGAGCTGAGGATGGTACTCACTCACAGATGGGTGTACTCCTGAGTGAGCAGATGCCACATAGCTGGGTCCCAAAGCCAAGGTTAGAGCCCCTTCCTGACTCCTGGTGCAGCTGTGTGTCCATTGTACCTTTCTGTAGCACCTGCATGACAGCAGCTGCCCGCTAGAGGGGGCTCCTGTGGTTACAGGGAACGGTCAGGAGGAACCTGGATAAGGGCACTGTGCAAGCTCTGTCGCTCACATGCTTGCTCGTATATGTTGTGTGTTCCCTTCATACGTGATGAAACCCAGGCATGTAGGTGACTTTCTCTAGGTCTTTGGCGCCATCCCCGGCGGTGAGATTCGGGCGGGCTGTGTGTTTTGGCTAGTCCCCGCTGCTCCCTGCGGGGAGTGAGTGATGTGCATCAGACTGCATCCGACTGTTTCTCTTTTCAGGCTTCAAGCACTTTCCTGAAGCAGGGATTCATTATCCAGACAGTACCACAGGAGACGGGAAGCCCCTCACCGCGGACTATAGTGGCAACTGTAGTTTGGAGAAATTTTACGATGATCCGAGAAGCAATGATGGCAACAGTTACCGCCTGCAGTCCTGGTTGTACAGCAGTCGCCTGCTGCAGTACTCGGATGCCTTGGAGCACTTGCTGACCACAGGTGCAGTATTTCTGGGCAGTTAGACTTGTTCTGTACTTGAACGTTATTCTAGAATTCAACCACGTTAAATTGCCACTGAGTCAAGCTTTCCTTTAAGGGTGTTTGATGAGGTAAGTTTTGTCTTTCCAACAAGATCATGAATTTCTTGAAATTGTGTTATTTTTGCTTCAGAATTAAATTAATGCTGTTTCACTATGGATACTGGAGTGAGATTTATGGATTGTATAGAATTCTCAAGGCACTGCTTTAAGCTTCTATACTTACATATTCATTTATATATGAAATGTGTCAAAACAAAGGGGAAAAGAGAGCATAGAAGTGTCCAGGAGGAAATGGGATCACACTTATGAAGATTGTGCATGTGCCATACAGACAGAGATGTGGATGCCAACAAAATAGCGTTGTCCCGGAGGGCCCAGAGATAGGCTGGAATTCACCATAAAGCCACAAGGTAGACGTTAATCTTGATAAGATGACAGGGGGAGGCCGAACACACAGGGTCCCATAGGCCAGTGCAGTAGGGAAGGATGCTTCCCTTGAAGATACCCAAAGCAGGAAGGAAATGGACAAGAGCTGTGTACTGGGGAGCCTGGGAGATGAAACAGGGATCAGAAAGTATAGTTAGGAGAGGAAGGGAAGGTGGATGAAAGGGCATGAACATGGACTACTTGTGTGCAGAATGAGGTTAGGGTCCAGCCAGGGGTTACTATAATCATCCTGGGAAACAGCAGTGCATGCTAGACATCCTGAGAGTTGGACCGCAGATGCAATACCAATTTTTGGTCAAAGCTACCAATTCACAGATAGCAGCAAATGGCCCATCTGTGTGCGGAGAGAGGGAAATGGGTGGATTCTTAGGGCCTTTGTGTCTGTTTTATATTGCAGTGCTTGCTGCGTTCGCTGATTGGCAGTGCCCCGATGAGCTCCTCACGCACAAGCTCAGCTGCCACTAGGGTTGGCTTCATGGGATCTGAACCGTGAGAACAAGAATGTGGTTTTCAGCAGGAGTGGCCGGCTCACGGGCTGCTTCTCAGAGCTGTGCTAGGAGCCGCTGCCTATGCTCCTTCAGGTCTCCACGGATGCGGTGTGTGTCCATGACACGTATCTACACAGTTGTACAGCGGTGGAGTTATTGTCTTGCTTTTCCAACATTTTGTTAGTGCTTCTTTTTTTCTTATATGAACATAAGCCCTGATCTTGGTTAGTGTTACTCCTAAGAAAACAATGTGGTCTGCTGTTTCTGGTTTGAGGTTCTTTACCAGGAGCCAATGCAGGAGCTGATGTCGTAGTGTGGACTTCATACTGACATCCGGGCTTACTCCACGTTCTTTTTAAAGCATTCTTCAACCCTGTCTTCTGACTACTCACTTCTTAAAATGAAAAACATTTTACTTGTTAAATAAAACCTTGCTTTTTTGTGTGCTATAGTAACCTATTTCCCATTTAGAAAAAAAAAGTGCAGCTTGCTCCCATCTCAGTATTCTTGGGGCAAATTGGAACTGGGTTAATGTATTCATTAAATATTTAGTGCATGTCTGCTGTGTGTCAGACCCATTCTGGGAGCTAAGGGTGCCACAGGGAGGGAAGCCTGTGTTGTAGTAGAGGGATGAAGACTCGATGTAGAAACAGGAATGTCTTGTCCCAAGTGAGTGGTGGCTGCTCTGAGGAAGGAGGCCATGGGGAGAGGCTGGGTAGGAAGATTAGGGGAGGCCTCTGCCCAGACACAGCAGGGCTGACTGCAGGGAGGCTGGCTGGGGACTCTGGGGACTAGTGCTCTGAGCTGCACAAGTGTCCGTCGGGGCTGCTGTGATAGTAACACAGCCAGTGAGACTGGGAGTGGACAGAGGTGAGGTTGAGAAGGAGCCCCACATCGGTAGACCTGACTGGAATGGTGGGGGCAGGAGCAGGATGGGATGGGCACCGTAGGGGTGGAATACATTATTTAAAAACAAAGCACTTTTTGTATTAACTGGATGCTTTCCGTTATAGCTGACTTAATGAAACGATGTTATATTGCTCAAAACTGAAAAGATATTTCAGTTTTTGAAAATGTTTTCCCACTTATAAATATGTATATGTCCTTTTCAGTTTTGGTGTGGAAATGGAATTGTAAATGACTGTTATTTTCTTTTTTTCTGAAATGCAGTGATCAGTTGACAGTGCTTTGCTATCGGTCTGATTGTCAATTTCTGTCTGCCTGTGTTGAAACAGGACAAGGTGTTGTGTTGGAGCGCTCCATCTTCAGTGACTTTGTGTTCCTGGACGCGATGTACAACCAGGGATTCATCCGAAAGCAGTGTGAGTCAGCATTGCAGACCCGCTTTTGGGTGTGTGGTGTGACTTTGCAAAGGCCGTAATAGACTCACCTTGCACTTACTGTGTTTATGAATGTCTGTTAGATAAATGAATAAATGCCATTACTTAATCGGTCTCCGCTGGAAAAAGGGACTTCCTAAGTGTCTTCCACCCTTTCTCCCTCCTGAAGTAGGTGTCTTTTGTGCTATCGTCTCCCTGTGAAAGCAGATTGGAGCCCTGGACCTCAAACACACATAGCTTAAAGTGCAGCCTCTACAGCCTCCCGTTAGAACCTCGCCCTCTCTCAGCTTGCCCTAGCAATACCTAGGCTGTAGCTCTAATTGTAACAAACTTTCCAGTTTCTGGTGTGTGATTTTGATGAATTGGGATGTTGGGCCTGCCAGTTGCCAGCATCATCACAGTGCTTCCCTCTGACACGTTGCCGTTTTTCAGGACGGTAGCTTTGTGTTGCTGTATTGGGGAAGGTCTGTCAAGTGGCAAATGGAGAGGAGCAAAGACCCCCTGGTTTGAAGCAGGCTGCCCTTGAGGAGTCAGGGTGGGGTTGGGGTGTCTGTGACTAGGACTGTGTTGGGCGGTGCGTTGAACCGGCCTGGTGGACAGTCTGACTGACGGCATTTTCATCTGTAGACTGGGGTGGCTGGAGCCGGTAGAAAGCTGGAATCTGGGAGCTCAGAGGAAGTACTGCTGGTTAATGAAAGAGGAGGCTGAAGCAAGCCAGGTGATGATTCTGTGGAGGAGGCGCCTGCTTCTGGCTGCTTGTGTGTCCTGGTGTTGCTGGTACTCCACCTGACCTGTGAGCTTGCTGCCCACAAGAGCACTGCAAGCCCCTGCTTCTGATAGGGGCTGATCCTCTCTGGACATGCTGAGCAGCGGGTCAGGTCACCAGCAAGTGTTTCTGGAGTGCCCGTGGTGTGCCAGGCTCTCTTAGGTGCTGGGGATATGAATATGAAGAAACTTAAGACAAGGCTCCCACGGGCCCGGGGTTGGGGGCTGTTGAACCAACGGGGATGGTTAATTGCAATAAAGTGTACTTAGCAGCTCCTGAGCATTACTCCTGGGTGCTTTGGGGGCACATAGGAGAAATGTGTAACCGGCTGGGAGATGGGATAGTGTCAGGGACAGCTGTTTTGACGAATGGCCTGACATCTGTAGTGCAGTGGGAGTGAGGAAGGTGTGGGGATGGTGGAGAAGCCTGCGTGTGCCGCAGGCTGGTGGTGGTGTCCTGTAGTGAGGGCGGGCGCTGGGGGAGAATGAGGCTGGATGAGGCTGCACGAGGAAGGAGCTGCGCTTTGGCGAGGATGCTTGGCTTCTGTCCTGAAACTAGTGAGGGACCACTGGAGGGTTTTTAGCACGGCAGAGATGCGGTTAGATGTGAGTTTAAAATGGTTGCAGGCCTTCATCTGAAGGATGCATTTGGTGAGGAGAGACGGAAGGGGAAGGAGCCTATCTGGGAGGAAATTGGGGTGGGACAGGTACGCCCAGCTGGGAGGCTGCACTGGGCAGTGGGAGTTGCCGCTCAGGAGGGACACTGGGCAGGCCTGGGTGGGTGGCTTCGTGTGTGCACAGTGGGGAGTGGCATGGACCTGCCCTGGCTGGTTGGCCGCTAAGGGGGAAGGATGCACAGGGGCAGTGGGCCGAGGTGGCTTCATGTTTGGACGTTGGATTCCTGAGTGTGAGGTTCCCATGGCAAGGTGGCAGGAGACACCTGTCAGCATCTGCTGAGTGTCCGCTGAAGTCTGAGGACTGGCCTGGGCTGGAGTCTACAGGCGTTGGGGGTCCAGCACTGACCATGGGCATGCTTGTCTTGGGAAAGCCCAAGGGGTGATGGGGGAGGGCTGAGACCAGATCCTTTGGGGACCATTTCTGGGGTGATGAGACCCCCCTGAGGGATTGAAGCTGAGTGATCAGAGGTGCACAGGAGGAAGCAGAGGGGATGTGGGGAGGGTTGGTTGTTGGTGTCACATGTGCTGTGACTGTGATGGGAACTGAGAAGTGACTGTCACGTTTCACCTTTGTGGGGCTGGTGACATTAGCCAGAGTCGTTTGAGTGCTGCGCTGGGGGAAAGCAGATCATGTTGGCTAAAGGACAGGTGGCATAGAGCAAGGTGGGAACCACCTGAGAAGTGGGTGTACTGACAGGAGTAAGGGTGAGGGCGGGAAGCAGGGTGAGAGCAGAGACTCAGTGAAGGGAGGTTTCACCTCAGCAGCAGGAGAGACCGGCCTGCTACCTACTGGTCCAGCAGTCAAGAAGCAGACCCGAGGTCCCGTGTGCTCTGCCTGGCTGCGGGTTTGTGTTTGTATGCTCAGGTGAACGGTACTCCACTGGCAGCCTCCGTCCTTTGCTTTGTCACACCTCCTCCTGGGTGGTCTTCCTTGTTCTTTAGCTCACGTTGTCCCTGACCCTGAGCCAAAGGCCCATGCCACGATTGCCTCTAGAGTGAGGTTAGTAGGAATGCTTACTGGAACTTTTTTTTTTTAATTTAATTTTAATTGAATTTTTAAAATTTTTATTTATTTATTTTGAGACTAGGTTAGGAGACTGGCTAATGTTTGTATTTTTGGTAGAGATGGGATTTCACCATGCTGCTCAGGCTGGTCCTGAACTCCTGGGCTCCAGTGATCTGCGCCCACCTCGGCCTCCCAAAGTGCCAGGATGACAGGCATGAGCCACTGTGCCCAGCCCATTTCCTTTAAAGCAAAATAATTGTCTTTCTGTGGACCCTAATGTGGCCATCTGTCACTTCTGGAAGGTTCCACATGTGAAAAGCTGCAGAGGGGATGGCTTCTCAGGATGGCCTCTCCACATGCACTGGTGTGCACTCCCTGTTGGCTTCTGGGAGGTCGGGTGTGCATGAGCACGTGCAGGTGCAGAGTGCTCTGAAGAGTGGCAGGGTTCCCTTGGGTGGCACGGGCCCTGTGGGTGCCGTCTGGATTATGCATTCTGTGTAGTGATCACTTTAGGAGAATTGTTCCTCAGCCTTAGCTGCTTTCAATTTCATTTTGTCACTAAATCTGACTCAGTAGATACTTCTGTGCAGCTGATTATACTTACTGAACTGGGATAAATGTAGCTTGATGATTTTCAGCTGAGTTATTTGAAACATTAAAGTATTTAAAGCTGCTTTTTATTCTCTAGAGAAGACCAGACTCTTGTATCTATTATTACTATGAAGAAATATAGTAGCAGGTATACTATATACCTGCAGATATACACTGCAGGTCTATGGAATATATTTCAGTTCAAAGGTCACTGAACTGTGACCTCCATCTTGCGTGACCTATGCCTTGCCTCAGGAGCAAAAGTGAATCCTTAAATGTGGCTAAGATGTGCTAAAGATCTGTCTTTTAGGATGATTAAGGTCACAGTTTAAATGCTGGTATTTTACTCTGTGTAAGTAGCTTAATTTCTCTGGGCCTCAGACCTTTGGTTTGTAAATACAGTGGAGGCAAGAAGCCCTGTTTGCAGGGTTGTGGGCACCACAGCTGCTGTCTGCCCATGCCCCGTGGCACCTGGAGCACAGTCACATGCCATATGTGTGGTCAGTGCTTAGAACTGTGACTGAGATAGGGTTTGTAGATTGGTACGTGGCTCTGAGAATTGCATATATGTGTGCCCTTTTATTCAAGGAAGAGTGTCTTAGAAACCCGTGTGGGAACTGGTAGGTGACAGTGCCCCTTTCTCTTGTGTGCCAGGTGTGGACCACTACAACGAGGTGAAGAGCATCACCATCTGTGATTACCTGCCCCCGCACCTGGTGATCTACATTGATGTGCCCGTTCCAGAGGTCCAGAGGCGGATTCAGAAGAAAGGAGATGTAATGCAGTTTTAAATCAAAGGCCAAGCATCTCTATTTTGAATGTAGATCAGCACTAAAAGCCCTGCTTTAATAGCATTTATACCAATTCCTACCAGTTGTCATGAGGAGGGTGACACATACCCTGGTCCCACCTGAGAGAGGGCATCTGCAGGGGTGGAGGGGAGACCCCAGGGCTCGGCCTGGTGCCACCGCCTGAGGACCTGCTGCCCACCAGTGCTCTGCAGTCCCACTGTGGTCCCCGAGTCCCCTCAGCTGGTTAAACTTGGGAGGCTGGGGAGGGCCTCCTGGCAGAGCGTCCTCCATCCCTCTGTCACGTACCTTTCTGTTCTCTGATGAGGTTTTTGTATCCTGTTGTTTTCTTCCACATGGGAAGCAATTTCTAATATCCCTCATCATTTCAATCTGTTTAACGCAAATCGTGCCTCTCCCCCTTTTTCTTACTTACCAATTCCAGAACAGTAGAGCAGTGATCTCCACACACATCCATTTACTCTTTGTAGTTTTCCTTGGATCTTAATTAGGTGGCCTCAAAACAATGCCTTTTGAAGTGACCCTGTGGCCGTCGGTAGCTCTGTTGGTGGCTTGATGGAGGATCCTGAGATGAAACAAAGACCGTCTTTGCTCTGAGGCGAGTTTTTTTTTTTTTTTTTTTTTTGAGACAGAGTCTCACTCTGTCGCTCAGGCTGGAGTGCAGTGGCGCGATCTCGGCTCACTGCAAGCTCTGCCTGCCGGGTTCATGCCATTCTCCTGCCTCAGCCTCCCGAGTAGCTGGGACTACAGGCACCCACCACCATGCCCAGCTAATTTTTTTGTATTTTTAGTAGAGACGGGGTTTCACTTCTTGTTTAATACTGTGTTATTTTCTCCTGGAGGAGAATATGGTCTCCTTTTTGATACTGTGATGAAAATGCAGGGCTGCCTGCCTGTTCCTTGCTCTGGTGCCCATCCTCAGAGCCGGAATTCTTGTAGGTGCACAGGAAATACCTTTCTGGATGGTGGGTTCTCGTCAGGGCAGTAGTAAAGCTCTGGTTATTTTTTGCTGCTCCTGAAAGATCCATGAGACTAACTTTCCTTCTCTCTGTTGCAATAGTAGAAACAGCGAGACATGTATGTATGCCTTTCTATTGCCACTCTGGACCTTTTATTGTTTAAGCATATGCTTTTAAGTATGTTGTATAGTTAGACTTCCAAGAACCTTCCATCAAGTGGCAAAAGGAGGGAACTGCAAGTTCAAAATGTTTGTTTCTCAATGGAATAACTGGACACCTTTCCTTATTATACTGACATTTATTGAGAAAAACAAAGTCATATATTTAACATTCTCCAGATAATTGTTTTGTCATCTGGGGAAACAGTATTTCAAAAATAATTCTGAGGTCTAAAGTAGAGCTGTCAACTTTTTAATTTTTCCAAGTAAAGTCTTCAATACCATCACCAGCTAAAATGACCCCATTTTATAAAAGACATCACATGATCAGTAAGT
Organism: Hylobates moloch; assembly: GCF_009828535.3. NCBI lineage: Eukaryota > Metazoa > Chordata > Mammalia > Primates > Hylobatidae > Hylobates > Hylobates moloch. The sequence goes on from NW_026652276.1 coordinate 1,877,072, forward strand.
CTGTGTTCTTATTTTGATTTTTATTTCAGTGCAGTCTGTGTTTCAGTATTGCAGCTTTTGGGAATAACTGATGGGAATATCCGAAAACCATTTCTAGATTCTAAGAAAACAGTCAAAGTGATCAATAACTACATACTTTATCAAGTAACTTCAGTCAGATTTTTGAGATGGTTGTGTTTATGTTGCATGTTATGGGCTTATATTACACTAGAGTTTCTTTTATAATCGGTTAACATTTAATCTTATTCTACTTGGCACATAGCTAATGATAGCGATTTCGAATCATATCACCTCTTATACTTTTGTTGATTTCACTCACTCCTCTAATACAGAGCACCTCCTATATGCAAGGCACCTGTGCCAGGTACCTAGGAGGCTGCAAAGATGAACAAAGATGGTCTCTGCCCAGATACCAAGTCCTTATTGGAAAACAGAACTCCTAATTACAGTCTTTCACTCTTTTGACAGAGCAGTGAAGTGCAACATTGCCTGTATCATCCTTTCCCTGTGCCCCGTCTCATTACTGGAATTAATACATGTTCAGTAAATATTCTTTGAATGATAGGGTTTTTCTTATTTTGAACAGCTTTAATGAGGTATAATTTATGTTCCATAAAATTCACCCATTTTAAGGGTACGACTGATTTTTGGTCAGTTTACCAAGTTGTTGCCACTCTTGCCATAATCCAGTTTTAGAATGCTTTCATCATTTTTGTAGGTTGAAACCGCAGGCCTGTTCTTTTCATTCTTCCTTCCTCTCTCTCCTGGAAGTGTTGATTGAGCATCCACTCTGTACTAGATCCTGCTGGTGCCAGGGACATACCAGTGAGCAGGGTGGATGAGGTCCTCACCCGTGAGCTCATATGCTGATGGGGAGACCTATAGCAAGCAAGGAGATAAATAATAACATCAAATAGAGGTAAATGACATGAAGAAAACAGAACGGGCTGAGAAGATCGTGTGAAGCTGTAAGGAGTTTTAAATTTTAAAACTTGCTACTCATAATTGGATTTTCAAGTTTCTGAAATTGGCATAGCGCATTTCAGATGATGACGGAGGTGAGAGCTGTAGAAAGTGGGAGGAGTGGTTGCAGGGAGATGGGTGAACGATGGAGGTGGAGAGCAAGTTGGAGAGATGCAGGGAGAGTCAGGTGACAAGAAGAGAGTGTGCTGAGTACAGATGGCGGACAGACAGGCCGCTGCCCCCCATTTTTGGTGCTCTTTCATTCCTGCACTCAGGCATGAGGCAGGCAGGAAACACAGGCAGTGCTGCTTCGTAACAGGCATCTTTCTTGCCCTAAGTATACATCTTAGAATGTGTGGAGAAAGTCACGCTATGGGAGCACTTGGGCAGGCTCAGGTGTTCACTGTAGTAGAAGGAGAATGACTAGCTGATGTTGAGACCCTTTGCTGTCACCCCGCAGTCCCCACAGTGCCCGATGTGAGTTGTAAGGAGATAGTGCTCAGTAATTGTCTTCGCATTTTATATATGCACAGGTCAAAGCAAATGAACTCTAAATGTTTCCCAGTTTGATTGTTCTGCTTTTGTTTAGCCACATGAAATGAAGATCACCTCTGCCTATCTGCAGGACATTGAGAATGCCTATAAGAAAACCTTCCTCCCTGAGATGAGGTGAGCCAAACACACGACTGATTTATGGGGCTAAAACTTCTTCGGCACTCGTTTCTTAGGCCCCAACAGCCCAGGGACTTTTCTGTCTTATTTACTGCAGTGAATATTGTGTGAGATGTTTAATCTGATGTTTAAGAAAAACAGGAGACATTTCAGTTTGATTTTTGTGGGGTTTATTGGTTTGTTTTGGTTTGCATAATTATCTTGTCAATACTTTTGCTTTGCTATATTTCTGAAATTTTTTGATGCTAGAAGTAAACCAAGCTGTATTCCATGACAGGTTTTACCATAGAAAACTTGTGTATTTTTACTTCAGGTGGTAACTAAACACTCATGTTTACCTAGAAGGATTGATTGGAAGTGTATTCATGGAGAAAATTCATGAAAGATAACATTTTCTCTAGACATTCTTAATTGATACCTTTGAGAGACGTTTGGATTAGATGAAGGAAACACCACCAGACTGTTTTTCTTTCTTTTCCCCCTTTCTTTCTTTCTTGAAAGCACATGGAAAATGTGGTTTCACTCATTCTATGGCTTGTCATTCTGTGCTCCTTGGGTATATTCGTGTGTAAGGAATGTCTGCCACACTCATTCACGTCCAGTTAAACTCAGATTGTTTGCATAATGCTTGAATTGAAGATTTTTATACTATTTCTCATACTTTTAAAAATCCTAAGCCTCTTTTGGTGCCTAAAAATCTCATGTTATTGTCATTTAAAATGTCAAAGTAACTGTGAAGTTGTGAATAAAAACAAAGGTATAGCAATTTTAGAAAAAAAGTTTTATTTTTAAATTTATTTTAGTTAAATACTGAATATTTACAATGAACAACCTTAGAAGATAATATTGTTAGACCGTAGGTAATTAATAAATAAAATCAAAAGTGAATAAGAGAAATGTTCTATTTAGCGAGTTTTTTTCTGTACCGTAAGTATTAATGTTTATGTCATCTCTGCTTGTTTGTGGTGAGTGTTTCTTTCTTAGGTGGTAAGAAGACAGGGTGGCCTCTGGCTTCATTTTAACCTGTTGTACTGCCCTATTTCCAAGGCTACAATACCAAGGGAAGTATCTAGAGCCAACGTGAATAAACAGAGATAGTTGACCCTAGAGTTTCAGGCTCACAAATTACTCTTGGAGATCTTCTGGCTTCAAAAACATCACTGAGAAAGAGCCTTCTCATAAGTTCTCAAATGGGGTTTCTAGCTACAGCATCAGCAAAATAATGGCTGGTTTCAGCCTGCGCACAGGGCGAGAGTTTCTTTTACTTTGCCCCCCTCATAGACTCGTTAAGCCTCAAGCATTTATTTCTTACCACTTGGTCTTGCTGTGCTTTTAGCTCCTGTTTTAGGAACAGATACAGTCTCTGTTCATTGTTAAAGTAGGTCTTATCTGACAGCTCAAGCCGTATGGATTGATGGGAGCCACCTGATGTAGGGGTCATTTGTCACACATTGAAGAATGAGTACCAGATGTACTCTATGCAGTATGCATTATTTTAAGTGTTGAATTGTAGACCAAGATCAAACTGCGGCTTTGTGATGGACTTGGATCTTAAAAGTTTTCTCATAGAAATTCACTATGAAATTTGGCTGAAACTATTTTATGTAAAATTTCAAGAAACCTATAACGAGTTGTATTTTAAAATTTATTGACCATTAGCGTTTTAGAATTCAGGAGTTATTTTCCAACAGAAACAATATTAGGTTTCCTGGGCTTGTATATTTAAACCGTTGTTTAGTTAAATACTGAATATTTTTATTGTTAGATCTTAGGTTAGACCTTAGAAGACAATATTGTTAGATCATAGATAATTAATAAACAGTAAAGTCAAAACTAAATAGGAGAAATGTTTTGTTTAGTTTTAATACTAGTGTTTGAAATAAAGCAGATTGACCTGACAAGATGATGGCTCCATTGAAGTTCTGGGTCTCCTGTCTTTGAACAGTTCGTCCTGTGTTAGCCCTTCTCTCTGTCACATGCTGATAGATGGTGATGCTTCACTGTTTTTGTATGTGTTGCTTATGAATGCATAACGAGCATTGCAGCCTTTTCCAAAATATTTGTATTGTGGGATTTTAAGAGGCACAACGAGCTAACTCTCATAGGAATATGTATTTTCTGGCTTTGTCAAGGTTTATGACCCAAATCTTAGGCGTACATGCCTTTATCCTCATTACCTTAATTATGAATGTGTTAATGAGTATGAGTATCAGTTTCACAAACATTTGGCCATTCCCTTGTTCAACATATATTTATTTACTCAGCTCCAACACTGCTAGTTCCCAGTGTCAGTGTCAGCTGAGACACAGAGGTCCACAAGACCGGGTAGGGAAGGCCTTTCTGAGAAACAATCGTCTCCTCTGAGATTTTAGAGACAAGAAGAGGAGCACTGAGTGACCAGCCTGACATGTTGCGAGTTTTGTAACTGTCCGTTGTTTCAGATTGTTCTAAGGTGGGTGAGGAGCTGGGGAGGATCTGGAAGTGTTGAAGTAACTTGTGGGTTCAGGAATACAGCTTGTGGCTCTCCTCAGCCCCGAGCGACCTATAGGAATAACCACCATTGAGGTTGCCTGTGAGCTGCCGGCCCAGCCCTTTATGGGGATTTCCTCCAGATCCCTGACTCCATACTTGATACCTTCTTATTTTAGGCCTCCTTTCACAAGGCATTGGGAATGAGAGGCAGGTGTGACTGGACGGAGGTGGTTTTATTTGTCTGTTGCCGAGGTTGTTAGCATGCTGAATCGAGGCACACAGAAGATAGAAAATGGACTCTCTAGGTTGCTCTCAGCAGGTAGTTTGGGGTCTGGAGCTCACTGAGGGCAGGAGCCCTGTCTTCCCCACCTTCCGTACCCCACACAGCACCTGGCTCCTGGTAGGGTTTCAGCTAATGTCTGTTCAGTTATGTGTGTTGAACGTACCTATCACGTCGTCCTGATCTCTCATGCCCATTCTTGTGCAAATATGTCAAATAGTTTGTGACCTTTCATATTGCTGTATGAGAACAAATAATGTTTCTGTGCCAGCCCTGTTCATCAGGGATGTTTAAGACCTCTGTCTCCTGTACACTTCAGTTGAATATTCACTTAGGTGACTTGCAGAGGGAATTATTCTCCTTTGTCACTTTGTGCCTTTCTCTTCGTAATAACAATGAGTAGCTGTAGACGGTTCAGGAAGCAATACAGCAAGTTCCGTAATTAGCGTGGCCTTTTCCTTGCCAGCCCTAATGGCAAATGCGCTAAGTGACTTTCCTCACTATGGATTTATTGTTCACTCTGCTTACAGTTTCTGACCGTTTATGTTGAACTTAAGGGTGCTGTGAGGAGTGCAGTGATTTCGTTGCAGTAAGAATCTATTATCCAGTTGTATGACTCTGAACTGTGAGTTATAGACTTGTGTGGAACAGGTGTGTTACTGAGTGATTGTAGAACTTGAAGACTTTTTTCTTTTTCCTACATTTGGGAAGTGATGTGGGTCAGTAACGATGAGACTTAATAAAATACAAGCACTTTACCTCTACTGTGTAATTTAATTAACCAGTGGTCTGTTGAAGATGGTCAGCAGAGTTGGTGAAGTTTGTTTGGTACCATTGTAGGGGTCAGGTGCTGATTTCAGTATGAGAATAAATAGCTTGTACATTCTTGGAGTATTTATTTACCCCGTATGTTTACATCCTAAATGTGTGGAGGGTGCTGTGGTATAAAGATGCCCTCTGCCTGTGCTCGGTTAGGCCCTGGGCTGTGGAGGGTGCTGTGGTATAAGATGCCCTCTGCCTGTGCTCGGTTAGGCCCTGGGCTGTGGAGGGTGCTGTGGTATAAGATGCCCTCTGCCTGTGCTCGGTTAGGCCCTGGGCTGTGGAGGGTGCTGTGGTATAAGATGCCCTCTGCCTGTGCTTGGTTAGGCCCTGGGCTGTGGAGGGTGCTCTGGTATAAGATGCCCTCTGCCTGTGCTTGGTTACGCCCTGGGCTGTGGAGGGTGCTCTGGTATAAGATGCCCTCTGCCTGTGCTCAGTTAGGCCCTGGGCTGTGGAGGGTGCTCTGGTATAAGATGCCCTCTGCCTGTGCTCGGTTAGGCCCTGGGCTTTGTTGTCCTTTCCTGCGACCGACACCTAAGTGAGAAGATGTCCTTGGTTTATACTGGGCAGATGATGTGTGGGACACAGTAACCCCTTGACATTATGCTGGAAGGGGCTTCCAGCGTTCCTGCCGTGATGGGCACTCCAGTGGGCCTCCTCCTGGTCCGGCCTGTCTGATGGCCTCTCTGGCCAGAGTTGGGACTGCATAGGTTCCCTCTGGGTGGTCTGGAGATGATGGCAGGGGCAGCTTCTTCATTTGGTGAGGTATGGAGATGCCAACCTGCTGCTTTTCAGTCACCCGCTGGCCGGACAGCCAGGTCTCCGAATGGTCAGTGTAGGCATGTGGGGAAGCGAGCATGGCGAACTGCTGCTGCCTTCCTTCTGGGACCTGGTGCTAAATTCTCAGTGGCCGGACTAAAGACCAAGGACTAAGATAACTGAGTTGCTGCTACCCTGTTGTATAGTTTGGCTGAAACACGTTACTTTGAGGGTTTCATTTGTCTCCTAAATTCTAAATCCTAGTAGTTCAATTAACCTGTGTCCCACTTTGCCAGTTTTGTGCCCTCTGTGCCTCTCCTCGGTTAGGCCCTGGGCCTCGTTGTCCTTTCCTGCAGCAGGCACTGCATTTGGCGATGGTATGTGCAGCTGCCAACGTGGCTCATGTACCTTGTTCCTGTGGACAGTGATGGTTGTGGTCTGTCACGCCCTTGGCTTGGGGGCAGTGTAGTCAGGAGAAGGGAAACGAGGAAATGGACCTGCTGTTGTCACTGTCAAGCCAGCCATGAGAACATTCTGGCTTCTTTTAACATGTCCTCCTGAACCAGTCTAGCTCTAATGCGCCCTCACATGCCCAGCACAATGCCCAGTGCAGAGAATGTGAGGTTTTAAATTCGAGCAGGAGACTTTAGCGGTATGTATTCATTTGTACATTTAACTTCAGCTTGGAAAAGTTTACATTGAATTTCATCTTGTTTTTTCTTACAGTGAAAAATGTGAGGTTTTACAGTATTCTGCAAGGGAAGCTGAAGATTCAACAAAGGTGAGAAAATGGTTGAAAAGTTGAAAGTGATTCCTACATTCGATTCATGTGTGAGGTTCTTGCAAATCAGATCGTCAGTTAGATTCCCACTGGTCTTAACACATCAGTATCTTATCACCTGAAAGCAGTGCCAGTCAGATCCATCATCACACTCCCCTGGCCATGAGGTTCTGATTTTCTTTTAAGTAATTCAGTTTCTACGATCTGAAAATTATAGATGTCACAGAATCTGGGGTCATCCACTCCACCATTTTTATTAAAGAGATGGAAAATTGAAAGTTGGATTAGTTAGTGGGAAAGATTTATATGTAAAGATACAGTTTTCCCTAAATTAGTGTGTTTTGTGAAAGTCTAGTAAATCTTGGTGTAGTTTTCAGGGAACTTTATGAATAACAGCCGGACAAACATTAAAACATCTAAAGAAGAATAACGAAAGAACATTTGCCCTCTCACATACAAAAACAAACTATACGATTATAGTAAGGAGAGCATTGTGGTGTTAATGCAAGAATTAATAAAGAGCTTAATGGAACAAAACAAGAGTCCAGAAACATGTATGCACCTGTGTGTGAGTATCTTCAGTTTGGCAAAGTTAGTTCCTAAAAGGATAATTACAAAAATGAAGTAGAGGAAAATTGTTTCCTAAATGGTACTGAGGCAATTGAGCATACATTTGTTAAAAAACAAGTTTTTTTATTTTGTATTTTATAAAGCATAAATTACTAAAAACAAAACAAGGTATAACAATTCTAGAAGAAAATACAAGTTTCAGGATCTGGTCTTGAAGTGTGAGTGGTGCCCGCGTAACAGAGAAGCTTTGCGTAGTTGGCTGCTGGGGTGACAAGCACGCTTCAGTTGCCTCTCAGCATTGGGAGGATGAGAAGAGGGAGGTTAACTGAGCTTTTCTGCACAGAGAGTAGCATTCTCCTTGCAGAGGGAAGCCCTGCATTCTTGCCCAGGCTCTCCTACTACCAGTTGTAAAGTTCTTTTGAGACCTTGGTTTATTCTACTCAGACTGATTAAATTACATTTCATTTTCTCCTCGGCCTTCTGTTTCTGTTTTTAGAGTATTTATATACCTTTGAGAGACTGTTTAGGTGGCATGTATCTTAGAAGAAGAAGAATACATTTTGTCTCTAACACTACGTTATTTGAGTTCATTTTTGAATCTACTCAAATTCTCGAAACTAAAGAGGGTTCCTGAGTTTGGCCTATTGTGAGGAGAGAATGCGTATGGAAAGATTACTCCTCTGGAAGGTCAGACTGTGTAGACAGCCAGCCTTGGGGCCAGGCACCTAGATCATTAGGTCTCTCTAGGAAATGGGTTTATATCTTATTCTTTTGTCATTTTGAGGGGCTAGGTTTTGCCTTTTAGAAGGAACTTACTTGGGAAGAAATGAGTAGCCTGTCCTGAAGGCTGATTTTTCTCCCCTAGTCTTGATTGTTCTCACCTGTCCTTTTCTCCCAGCCTGCAGGGTAATGTCTGTCCTACTTCCTGATCCCTGAGTGTTAGCTAGGCAGGGCCATACTGCGATGCAACGCTCAACCCCGCCATTTCATTAGAGGTCAGCCAGCTTCACTTCCATTCTGACTGTTATGGTGTGATTCTTCCTGCCAAATACTCATAGCTTATAATGTATTAAAATGTTACCTCTTGGCCAGGCATGGTGGCTTGCGTCTGTAATCCCAGCACTTTGAGAGGCTGAGGCAGGAGGATCGCTTGAGCCTAGGAGTTTGAGACCAGCCTGGGCAACATGGCGAGACCCCATCTCTACTAAAAATACAAACATCAGCCAGGTGTGGTGGCGTATGCTTGTAGTCCCAGCAACTCGGGAGGCTGAGGTGCTGAGGTGGGAGGATTGCTTGAGCCCAGGAGGCCAAGGCTGCAGTGTGCTGTGATTGTGCCACTACTTTCCAGCCTGGATGATAGAGCCAGACCCTGTCTCAAAAAAAAGTTATTTCGTTTAAATTTCTAAAATGGAGTTCTCTGTTTAAATTGGAATTTTTCCTGTCTTAGGTGGTAGAGGACATTGAATACCTGAGGTTCGAGAAGGGGCCGTGGCTCAAGCAGGACAATCGCACTTTATACCACCTGCGATTACTGTAAGTGCATCTGTGTGGGGGCTGTTGCACGTCTGGGGTCTACTTGCATGATGGGGAAACTTAAGGAAGTTTGAAATAATTATGTTTCAAGTTAGGTGTTAGCAGCACCAACCCAATACTTAGATGCATTTTCTCTTCCAAACAGCTCCTGAACCCCCTGGTCTGGTACTTAATTTATTGAGTGCCATTATTAATTTAACAGGCATTTTGCTTCCACTGTGTGCAACAGCGTTCCAGATTTAAGAGATACAGTGTCAGATAAAATTCTTGATGTCTTTGAAAATGTGTTTTAATGGGGGGAGACAGAGTAAACAAATAGATAAAACTGTGTCAGGTCACAAAGGCCAGGGAGGGAAGTAACCCTGAGTAACGAGGTGGTGAGTAGCTAGGGGTGGCAAAGAGCCTGTCTTGAGATGAGGCCTAAGTGAGGCCATGATTGGGTCCTGTGGGCTGTGGGGTGAGCAGAGGGCAGGCTCTTGGCAGGTGCAGAGGCTCTGAGCCAGGAGCGTGGTGGGAAGGTGCGCCCAGCAGCCAGGCCAGTGTGGCCGGAACAAGAGTGGGGAGGGGAGGCCACGGCGGAGTGGGGCAGGACTAGGAGGGGAGGCCACAGCGGAAGGCGGGTAGGTCATGGTGCGTTTGGTGGGTTTTCTTCTGAGATGAGATGCCGTTTGGGGGTTTGAAGCAGAGGAGTAATACGATGTGACTTATATCCATTCAGCTATTGTGTGGATTCTTTGGTATCAAATGAAAAACAAAAACCATATCGATTAGGTAAGTTGAAAAAAGCTATCTTCATCTGCATCACTCTATTGAAACTGCTCCTGCCAAGGAGACGGCCTCGCAGTTCCACATGCGGCAGACCCTTGTCTGTCGTCATGCTGCTCCCTGACCCTGGAAGCAGCGCCGCTGCCCCTCTTCTCCACTCCCTTCTCTTGGTTCCATGTCCTCCCCCTCCCCCAGTCTCTCACTCCTCCACCAGCTGCTGCCCTCTGGGGCCGGGCTCTCCTTTTCTGGTTCCTTCTGCCTGCTACCGGGCTCTGGCAGGCACAGTGACCCCGGGCAGTGTCTCGTCCATTGAATTCAATTTCTTGAGGATGTACCTAGTCACACAGCTGTGGATAGCATGGATACCACCGTAGGTCTTGGCCCAGACCTTTCCCCTGCACACCCAGCAAATTTCCCCCGGCTGCCTCTTGCAGTGTCTGTGTGCACTGACCTTCCCACTGGTGATCCCCAGCTCTGCCTCTTCTGTCCTGGCTGGTGCTGGCCACCCGGGAATCTCATCCTGCTTGGGTCTCTCCTCCACCACCCACCCCCTGCTGCTTCTCATCACTGCAACGCCCAGTGCCTGGTACGGGCCTCATATCCAGCGTGCACTCAGGAGATGTATCTGGAGTGAGTGACTTTGATTTCTTTTAGGGCTATAGATTGTACAAAATTCAGAGATGATTTTGTAATGAAAAGTGCTGTTGTATCATAATTCTGATTATTTATAAATCAAGATTCGAGTAATTTGAGGGTCTTTGACCTGTGAAATGCAGGAAACATGAGTAGCTATTTGGGGATCCACCTTTTGTGTTAAGTCTCGAGCCCTTGGCCTGAGCCTGCCCTGTGCTGCTTCCTGCCTTTACCCAGGATGCTGGGTGCAGACCGCACCAACACCTTGCCTCTCGAGGGCCTGGAGGCACAAGGATGACCGGGGCACTCAACTTCCCTCTCCTCAACGTTTGGAAGTAAATTAGGAAGTTGGTGCCTGCAGATGGCAGCTCTGTTCTTGGCCCTGTGATGCTGGCGTTCTTAGGCCGTTGGTGCTCACCTTCTTTCTCTACTGTTGGGATGTGAGTGACACAGTAGTCTTCTGGGACGACCAGAGGGACAGCTGGTTCACTGCACATGCCACTAAAAGTTCACTGATCAAAAGGTAAACAGAATGTGTAATAAGTTTACTTCTGGCCAGGCAGGGTTCACGTCTGTAAACCCAACACGTTGGGAAGCTCAAGTGGAAGGATTGTTGCAGCCCCGGAGTTCGAGACCCGCCTGGGCAATATAGTGAGACCCCATCTCTACAAAAAATTTAAAAATTATCTGGGTATGGTGGTGCATGCCTATAGTCCCAGCTACTTGGGAGGCTAAGGTGGGAAGGTCACTTGAACCTGGGAGGTTGAGGCTGCAATGAGCTGTGTTCACGCCACTGTACTCCAGCTTGGGCGACAGAGACCCTGTCTCTCAAAAGAAGTTTACTTCTGTTTGATGTTTTTAGTACAGCATTAATAAGCAAAAAATAGGTTTACATTAAAAAAAAACTAGTCATTCTACTTAGTTTTTTAATTCCTGATACACTGTTAAAATAGTATTTGCAAAATCAGTTTTCTAGTTAGTGGAATGGATACTGAAGGGTGAGTGAGGTAGGCACGCTGTGGGGTCCTCACGTCAGACTGAGGAGACGGGAAGGGTCAGGTCAGCCCTTAGCTAGCAGTGTGACTTGGGACAAGTCAGGTTATCTGCCTGTGCCTCCATATGTAAGATTATGGCAGTGAAGTAGAGTGCTAGGCCATGTGTGTTGAAGGAAAAAACAAATATAAATTTTATATGTTCCATATATTCACTACTGTATAAAATGTTATTAATCTAAAAAGTAGCTTACTGAAATGATTGGCTCTCTAGAAAGACTTTTTAAGGGAATCTAGCAAATCTTCCATGAGAAAGTAAAACAAACAACAAAACCTGCTTTCCTTGTCTTTTTTTTTTTTTTTGAGTCAGAGTTTTGCTCTTGTTGCCCACACTGGAGTGCAGTGGCGCAATCTCAGCTCACTGCAACCTCTGCCTCCCGGGTTTAGGCGATTCTCCTGCCTCAGCCTCCTGAGTAGATGGGATTATAGATTTTTGTATTTTTAGTAGAGACAGGGTTTCGCCATGTTGGGCAGACTGGTCTCGAACTCCTGACCTCAGGTGATCCACCTGCCTCGGCCTCTGAAAGTGCTGGGATTACAGGTGTGAGCCACTGCACCGGCCTTCCTTATCTTTCTGAGCCATTGCTAGGAGATGGAAGTAAAGCACAAAGCACTGCTTTTGGCCCCTGAATAAATATTCTGCATCCTGGAGACAATGGCCAAAGGTTACAACACATTTCAACCTGAGGGCCGTGAGTTTGCTGATTGACAGGGTGACTGACCAGAAATCAGAGGGGTCCTGTGAGGTGTCTGAATGTAGAAGTTTCTCTGAGTCATTAAAGTCAGCTGGTCATTCCCTGTGCAGCCATTTTTGTTGCACAGTCAGTGTGTGCTTTGCTGTGAACTGTGGCAAGGGCCATCAAACACTGGTTCATGCCGAGTAATTTTAACTTTAGGACAGGGATGCGTAGGTGATGGAGACCAAGAGGAGAAAATAAAAGTATATTTCTGAGAAGAAAATGATTGTTGTAATACCAGAGACTCACCATTTCAAAACCAGGTCAGAAGGATCCCTTGAGAGGGACTCAGCCAGTCACCTGTCACTGTGCCCCTGGGCAAGCGGCCTAACCTCTCTGAGCCTCTGTCTCCTTGTTGTAAAGCAGGGAGAAAATAGAAGCTACCTCATAGGACTGTTGTGGGGATTAAATGTGGGAATAATTTGAAAGGCTCAGAACAATGTATATATATATCGTAAGTACTAAAGTTTTAGGGACTATGTTATGATACTGTTTATGGTATATTATTATACTCTGATTGTAGATTCATGATGTGTTTACATTTCTCCATTAGTATTTTTGTTCTTTAATACGAAGCATTTTTTTTTAACTTTTTAAGTAGTTTTTTTCTGATCTTAGAAATAATTTACATTAATTATCCTCAGTTCACGCTTTATGGAAATCTACAGTGAAGTTGAACCCACCTCCTAAAGACAACCGTGATGAAGATGCTATTCATATTTGTTTCTGTGCATGCGCCAGTGCAGTTTCTTGTTGTAATCCAGATTCCCAGTGTGCCCCGCCCCTTGGTGGGAGAGCTGACCTTCTGAGTGATGTGCCCACCAACTTTGCAGGGTTGAGCACCACAGGGCTTAGCATTGCTTTGTATATATAGTTCTGTGTTGCTTAACGACAGGGATATGTTCTAAGAAAGGCATCGTTAGGCGGTTTCATCGTCGTGAAAACACCATAGTGAGTATTTACACAAGCCTAGATGCTATAACCTGCACACCTAGGTGGTATGGTGGAGCCTGTTGCTCCTAGGCCGTAAGCCTGTACAGCATGGTACAGTACTGAATACTGTTGCCAGTTGTAACACAACGGTAAGTATTTGTGTATCTAAACATAAAAAATAATATGGTATAAAAGATGAACGTGATCCACCTGTCTAGGGCAGGTTCCGTGAGTGGAGCTGGCAGGACTGGCAGTTGTTCTGGGTGAGTCAGTGAGTGAGTGCTGGGTGAATGTGAAGGTCTAGGACACCACTGTACACTGTGCTAGACTTTGTAAACAATGTACAATTAGGCTACACTAAATTTATAGAAAAAGTTTTTTTCTTCAGTAAGAGATTAACCTTAGCTTACTATAACTTTCTTTATAAGCTTAATTTTTTTCCTTTCTTTATATCCTTATTCTAGAAGTATTTTTTGATTTTTAAAATTACTTATTTTTACTTTTTAAACTTGTGTGTTGTTGTTGTTAATTAAGATACAAACACAGTGGCCTAGGCCTACACGGGGTCGGGAGCATCTGTATCGCTGTCTTCCACCTCCACACCTGTCTCACTGGAAGGCTTTCACGGGCAGTAACACGCATGGAGCTGTCACCTCCTGTGACAATGATGCTTTCTTCTGGATGCCTCCTGAAGGACCTGAGGCTGTTTTGCAGTTACTTTTTAAAATAAGTGAGATGAGTACTCTAAAAATCACGATAAAATGTCTAGTATAGTAAATAACCTAAATTTGGCCATTGATGAGAATATCAGGTATTCTGTACTGTACATAATTGTGTGTGCTGGACTCTTCCACGACTGGCAGTGCAGTAGGTTTGTTAATAGCACGTCACCACAAACACAGAAGTCATGCGTTGAGCCACGGCACTGTGACGGCTGCTGTGACAGGAAGTGTTCGGCTCCATTAGAATCTTGCAGGACCATGTTGTGTATGTGACCTGTTGTGGACTGAAATGCCATGTGCTGTGCATGACTGGAAACCGGCAGGAACCTGCCACACTGTACAAACAACATGGGTTTCCCAGGAAGGCCACAGGAAGGCTGTTGTGCGCTCTCCATCAGTATAACTTTGTGAATTTGCCTAACATTTCCATTTTCCCAAAATTCAGCTTTAGCTGCAGCCGTCAGGTTCCTCGCCGGAAACAGGTGGCACATTTGACCAGAGAACAGAAGAGAGTTTAGTAAAGGAACCATTGGTGAAGAGCAGGGCAGGGTTGAGGGAAGCAACAGGATGGTGAGACACCCAGGCCATCCACGGTGGGAAATGGCAGTTGAGGGCGGGGCACTGGGCTTTGGAGTCCAGAGCTGCTGCTGCTGCTGCTGCTGCTGTGGAAGAGGCTGTCCAGCATCAGATGGAGCCCGAGGGGGATGGGGAACCTGCATGCAGGGAACCAGCAGAGCAATCACCCACCCAACTGCACTTGAAGTCAGAGGGCAGTAGAGCCCATAGGATGCAAGGAGCCAGCCTCTGGGCACAGAGCACCTTGGTGGAAGGTTAGAGAGGAGATCTAAAGGGCCAGCTGGAAAACAGCCCCAGACTGTCCACCCAGGGAATGCAGAGGACGGTCAGCATTCACTGTTGTCCTCTGTCCAGAATGAAAACGTGCATCCCTACGTGGGCCAGGGCCAGCCACCATGTCATTGTGCGGTGATGACCATTCATAGTCTTGAGTTGGTCACCGCGGGTGTTTTTCATATAAAGTAGAGGGGGAAAGAAACAACCTGCCACAGAGTTCCTGGAGTCCCCGCTTCTGTGGTGAATTCGGAGACCCACGTTCACTTTGGTAGCTTCCTTGGTTCCCACAGCCCCCTCCCCTCTGCCAGCAGCTCAGATCCATGTGGTCCTTACCTGGTGCAGCATCCTGAGCCTGTGTGCTGTGGGTTGGAGCCTTGGGGGCTGCCGTCTGTGGTAGTTGCCTATCTCTGTTCAGAATAAGATTTATCACAGTGAATGAGGACAGATACACAGACAGATCAATACAAAAAAAGACATGTTGGACTCTGGAGAAATCCATGCACAGGCTCTTCCTCCTGTGAGGGACACTGAGACATTGATTGAGCGACTTTCTCTAGCAGCGAAAAATACGGTAACATGGGCAGTATTTCTGCCTGGAAAGCCCTTTAGACACTCAGTGCCCGTAATTTTTACTGGGGGCTGGTCACGTAGGAATCCTCTGCTTCGCAGCTACTCAGGTTCCAGACTCCCAGAAAGAAGGCAGGTGTTCTCCATAACTCCCATCGTACCCTGGTAGGGCTGAGTTTGCTGCTCAGCCTCATCAGCATAGGGCAGTTTTTAGAAGCTGAGTTTCCAGAAGCCAACCAAGGGCCAGCCTCAAGGAGGCCCTGCCGCAGACAGCAGCGTAGGCCTTCTCTGTCTGTGGCGAAGGAAAGGCTTCTGAGAGCGCAAGAGCTGTGCTTCTGGCAGAAAAACTTCAGGCAGGGGAAGCAAATCTGAACCCGGGGAATGTGGTTTTTCACCGTGGGCAGAGCCTGGGATTTTAACAAGACCAAGGTTTTGTAAGAGAGGGGCAAGGAACTGAGCACAGACAAAATCGCATGTAAGTAGTGGTGAACCATGACGCTTAGTCTGGGTAAGGAGGGAAGTGAAGGAGGGAGGGGTGAGGGGACTGAAATGACAAAGTGGATGAGAGGCCAAAGGCATACCTTCTTGGAAGAGAAAGTCGGGAACAAAGGTTGAATATAGAATCAAATCACCTGCGATTCTGCCGCCACAGTGCCAGGATTAACAGTTGAATGCAGGTTCTTCCAGTCTTTAAATATGTGTGTGTGCATATATTTCTAAATATATCTTGTGTGTATTTTTGTATTCTACTTCCAATATTTTGAGCATGTTCCTGTTTTGTTAAACATTTTAAAATTTGATTTTTTCATGTCTCCCCATATATGCTGCATATATGCTGATTGAGATGCAAATCAGGGCTTGGCAAACTGGCCTGTGGGCCAGCTCCAGCCGCCAGCTGCTAAGAATGATCCTTATGTTTTTAAAGGATTGGAAGGAAAAGAAAGGATTATGTGATGGAAACTGTGTATAGCTCTCAAAGCCTGATATTTGCTATCCGGCCGTTTACAGAAAAAGTTTTGACCTCTCCGACACTGCATAATCCATTTACTGTTTCTTTAAAATAGATCTCTTGGGTTATTTCAGTTTCTTCATGTTCATAATACAGTAAAGAGCATGTTGTACCCCTTTTTGTTCAATTTCAGGTTACTTAAGGTATGAAAGTGGTCAGAGTGTATGAACGCATTTTACAGTTATTGAGTTTTTGCAGAATGATTCTCCAGAATATGTGTACCAGTATTCATACTTGGACCTGGTCCTCTGAATTTCCCTATAAAGAATATAATTAAACAAAATGCAAACAAAAACTTTCGATTCTGATACCCAAACAAGTATTTGTTTTGCTTTGCATTTTATAAACACTAAACTTCAATTTATGTTTTTATCGGCTATTTATTTGCTCTTTGTGAATTTTCCCTTCATATTTATTAACTTTTTCAAAGAACCAGGTTTTTGTTTTGATGATTTATCCAGTTCTTTTCCATTTTATTGATGTATACCCTAGTTTTATTATTTTTTCTCTGCTTTCTTTAGGCTTCACTTGCTCTTTTTCTATAGATTCCTAAGCTTATTGATTTTAGATCTTTTTTCTTGTTGAATATAGTCAGCCCTTTGTATCCCTGGGTTCCGCATCCTTGGATTCGACCAACCTTGGATCATAAATATTTGGAAAAAAAAAAAGCCAATAAAAATAACAGCAATAAAAAATAATAAAAATGTAAAAATACAGTATAACTATTTATATAGCATTTACATTGTATTAGATATTATATTTACTGTATTATTGTATTACATTGTATTAGGTATTATACATACTCTAGAGATGATTTAAAGCAGGGGTGTCCAATCTTTTAGCTTCCCTGGGTCACGTTGGAAGAATTGTCTTGGACCACACATAAAGTAACACTGACGATAGCTGATGAGTTAAAAAAAAAAAAAAAGGCAAAAAAACTCATAATGTTTTAAGAAAGTTTATGAATTTATGTTGGGCTGCATTCAAAGCCACCCTGGGCTGTATACAGCCATGGGTTGGACAAGCTTCATTTAAAGCGTATGGGGGGTGTGTGCATAGTTTATATGCAAATACTATGTCATTTTCTGTAAGGGACTTGAGCATCCTCAGATTTTGGTATTAGTGGAGGTCTGGGAAGGAAGCCCTGGAGAACAGAAGAATGGTTGCATGTGCATTCACTGCTGTCAGTTTCCCTCTGGGTGCTGCTTTTGCTGTATCACACAAATGTGGATAAGTTGTATTTTTATTTTTATTCAAAATGTTTAAAAAAATATTTTGAGACTCTTTCTTTGACCTACATGTTATTTAGAAGTGTATTTAATCTCCAGGTATGTAGGGATTTTCTAGGTATCTTTCTGTTGTTGATTTCTCGTTTAATTCTCTTGTGGTCTGAGAATACACTGTGTATGATTTCTGTGTATGATTTATTAAGGTTTTATATGGCCAGTGTTTCCTATCTTGATTAGTGTTCCATTCAGCTTGAGAAGAGTGTAGGTTCTGCTGTTGCTGGAGTGTTGTATAAATGTCAGATCGAGCTGATTGATAGTGGTATTCAAGTCATCGGTATCCTTACTGATTTTCTCTCTGCTGGATCTGTCGGTTACTGAGAGTTGGGTTTAAATTTCCAACAGCACTGGATTTGTCTATTTCTCCCTTGGGTTCTACTGGTTTTTGCATCACATATTTTGAGGTACTGTTGTTAGGTACATAGTTTATTATCTTAGGTTATTATCTTCTTGAAGAATTGACCGCTTTATCGTTATGTAATGCCCCTCTTTTTCCCTGATGTTTGTCCTTGTTTGAAGTCAGCTCTATCTGAATTTAATATAGCCACTGCAGCTTTCAGTTAGTGTGGGCATGGTGTGTCTTTCTTCCTCTTCTATCTTGAGTCTTTAGTTTTCTTGTAGATAGTAAGTAGTAATGGGGTCTTGTGTTTTAGTCTACTCTGATAGTCTCTGTCTTTTAATTGCTGTATTTGGACCATTCACATTAGAAGTGACCGTGAAGATAAGTTCCATTTTACCATTGCTTTTCCCTCTTTTCAGTTTGCTGCATTTGTTATTTCTCCCTGCCTCTTTTTCTGCCTTCTCTGGATTTCATTGAGCATTTTATAAGATTCTCTTTTATCTTTTCCCTTAACATCTTGATTGTACTTTAAAAAAATGTTTGTAGTGGTTGCTGTGGAGTTTCCAGTATACATTTACAACCCATCTAGGTCCACTTCGCGATGGCGCTGCTGCTCCATGGGGCTGCAGGTACCGACGGCACAGTCTTCTTGGCTCCTCCTCCTGTCACTGTGACATGGCTGCCATTCCTTCCACTTTTCTTTTTCTTTTTTTTTTTTTTTTTTTTGAGACAGAGTCTTGCTCTGTTGCCCATCGCCCAGGCTGCAGTGGCATGATCTTGGCTCACTGCAGCCTCCCCGTCCTGGGTTCTAGCAGTTCTTACATATCAGCCTCCCAAGTAGCTGATATTACAGGCGTGTACCACCACACCCCGCTGATTTTTATATTTTTAGTAGGGATGGGGTTTTGCCATGTTGGCCAGCTGGTCACAAACTCCTAACCTCAAGTGATCTGCCTGCCCTGGCCTCCCAAAGTGCTGGGATTACAGGCATGAGTCACCGTACCTGGCCCTCTTCCACTTTTTATAAGCTATAAAATCACTCAATTCATTGTTGCTGTTAGTCCAGCAAAGGCCATTGATTTTCAGTTTTTTCTTACTGGAAGGATGGAAGTTACAGCTTCCAGCCTTCACCCTTTGGAGCTGAAGCTGGAAGTTCCCTCTTTGTTTTTTAAAACTCTGTTAACATTTTGGACTAGATGCCTATATTCGTGTGTGTGTTTGTAAATTTACCTAAATGATATACTCTGTTATTCAAAACTTTGCTTTAAGAAACCTCCATCTTCTCTTTAAACTGCTCTATTGCAGCGGTCCCCAACCTTTTTGGCACCAGGGACCAGTTTCATGGAAGGCAGTTTTTACACAGACTGAGGCGGGGATGGGGGCATGGTTTCAGGATGATTCAAGTGCATTGCATTTATTGGGTACTTTATTTCTCTTATTATTACATTCTTATCTATAATGAAATAATTATACAACTCATCATGATGTACGATCAGTGGGAGCCCTGAGCTTATTTTCCTGCAACTAGACGGTCCCATCTGGGGGTGATAGGAGACAGTGACAGATCATCAGGCATTAGATTCTCAGAAGGAGTACGCAAACTAGATCCCTTGTATGCACGGTTCACAATAGGGTTTGTGCTCCTGTGAGAGTCTCATGCCGCGCTGGTCTGACAGCAGGCGGAGCTCAGGCAGTAATGCGAGTGAGGGGAATCGGCTATAAATATAGATGAGGCTTTGCTGGCTTGCTCGCTGGGCTCCTGCTGTGTGGCCAGGTTCCCGACAGGCTGCAGAGGTTTGTGGCCCGGAGGCTGGGGACGGGACCCTGCTGAACCGTGTTCTGCTGTTATGTCTGAAATCTCATAGTTAACAGTAGATGTCAACACAGTGTCTAGAAAGTGTTTCGGAAATAATGTGTCTGTTCCACAGCACTTCTGTGGGGCGGGACTCCCTCATTTTACAAGGAGAAGACCATGGCTCAGAGAGCTCGAGCCTGCCAAGGTTGTGTGACTGTGTGTGGGGCGTCTCCCCTCTCGGGCTGCAGGAGCTAGAGCTGCTGCTCTCTGCATCCTCTGTGTGGTCCTGTGCCCTGGGCCATCTTGCTGTCCCTCCTGCCGTCTGTTCAGGCTTGAATCCTGGTGGAACCTTCGACTCCTCCGTCAACCATAATCCTAGCTTGAACCCTCCTTTTTCTTTGCTGACCCCCTTATCCTCCCCAAAGTCACACCCTGCAGGTCAGTGTGCCACTTTCAGTGACTTCTCTTCCTTGTCTCTAACACTTCTGCTCCCCTTAGGGTGTAATCCCCTAGTTCTTGCTCTCTGTTCCTCTGCCTCTTTATTTCTTCATCCCACTCCCACCAGGTTTATTTTTTTAAAAAGTCACAGTGACCCCATTTTCTCTTTACTTGAATCTTTGAGTGGCCTATCTTCGTTTAGTCGTAGATCCGAATTTCCTTTCCCAGAATTAATTCAGAATCCCAGTCTGCCCTGGTTCTGCGTCTTCTACCAGGATACCAGGCAATCTCCCAGGCCCTTCTTCCACCAAGCACCACCTGCACAGTAGTTACTTAGAAATCCTAGCAGTCTTTAAAGCTTGCCTGTAATCACCCTTTTTTCTCCCTGACACCTTCCCTTGACTCTTGTAGGCTGTTACTTAGATGAATGTGTATGGTATCCCTGTGTGTTAGTATTAGCTACTGCTGGGCATCATATGACATCTAACAAACTTACCGAGACAAGGGATTGTGTCTGACTTGACCTCGCTTTGGTAACAGTGTCGTTTTCTAAACACAGTGTGAAATATGTGTTGATTCAGTTCTGCACCGTTCGTGTAGTTATTTAGTTATGTGCTTATCAGAGCATAGAGAAGGATCCTGTAGTTCCCCCATAGTGTATCAATTATAGCATTCAGTTGTTTTAATCTAGTTCACTATGAATGGTTTTGTTCTTTTTTCTCCTGATATTTTGTCTTTCTTCCTCCCCAAAGATGTTTCGTAAGTTTACAATATCAATTGTGTTTATTTTCATTTGAGTACCATTTCTCAATTGAGGGACTCAAGTGATAATTATGACCAATTTTCTAACATAATTATTGTAAACATGCTGTTTACCAGTGACATTCATTTTATCCAGAACCTGACCAAATTATTGGTTTAGAACATTTCTGCACCATCTCAGTTACATGTTGCCAGTGTCTAATTATGTGTATGTGTATAGCTATGCTTGTGCTGAGAGGCAGTAATTGTATTTTTCAGTCTTGTTCGTATCCACATCCCTAACTGACTGGCGCCTGCTTGGGCTGGTTTCAGTCCAGTCAGGACCTCCGAGGACACGTCATGCCTCCAGCTGTGCAAGCTCCTCTCAGACCATCCCTGCTTCTCCAGAGCCCAGACCTTCACACCCACCCTCTTTTGCTTAATTGCTAAGATTTTTACATGACTCCTGGAGCACGTCTTTTTAACATGAAATTTCAGTGCTACAGAAACTGTAGCATGTGAGTTTGGTATCAGAAGTACAGTGTTTCAGATAGAACTTTGCAATTCAGGAGAAACTGAAAAATAGGGTTTGGAAATGTTATAGGACAAAGTGTTGACATTCTTTTAATTGGGAAACAGCTTGAGTCATAAAACATAATTTACAATTTTGTTCTTTTTTCTGTCTTCCTGCCTTACTCTTTTGTTTTAAAATATGTGGCCCATCACCTCATATCGTAACCAAGCTCTAGTATATTTTATCTTCTTCTTTAGACAGTGACTTATGATATTAAAAGGATATATTATCCTCAATCAGTTTTAAATTCTTCTTAATGAAACTAAGTGCTTTGTGAAGAGAATATTTTCTTTCACTGCCTTTTGCTTCCTGAGTCATCAAACGATTCCTTGTATCCTTATTTCTTACTTAAATCTAGTTCACTGGAGATATACCATGGACTCTTCCTAGTAGTCATCATTAAGCTCATAGTAATAAATTGAAAGGGTAGTTTGGTTAGGTATAAATAAATTATAGAATCATTGCAACAGATTCTTTTTTTAATCTTCAGAAATAGTTTGAAGCGTACTTGTTAAAAGATTTTCCCGGACTACATGTAATGTTGCCAAGTTAAGCATAGATGGCGCTGTTGCTCTCTATACTACACATGGTCCAGGCCACTGAGTGCTTTCACGTTTTCTAGCATTTTCTTAGGTTTTTCAAACTGTAAAGAGAACCATGTCACCTCCCTACATTGATATTTATTAACATTTAAAATATGAACTTCATTTTTAGTTGGAATTTCTTATTGTGAGATCACTTCAAAAATTATCCTTATATTTGTGTTAACAGTAAGAAGATACAGACTTGTAGATTATTGACACATGCATGGAAGTGTTTAGATAGAATGCATAAGGAAAGCCAGCAGCAGTTTCCTCTGGAGAGGGAAATTGTAGTCTTATAATTAAAGCAGTCTTAACCAAAGACAACAGCTTTATTCCCTTCACAAACTTTCTGTTTTGCTTGCTTGAGTTTTTAAAAAATACTTGAATATCTTTTGGCAAGTAAAACCAACTTAATAGTAAAACTAAGAAAACGGTCTTATCTGTAAGTATGTACATTACAGCCATTTGCCTACCCATGTGGAAACGCACATAAATACACTTAGGAAAGCAAATGATCATTGTTATCCTGGCAGCAGTTTCTTGGAGGGGCGTTTGCATTATTGGATCACTAACTGCGTACGAGCGACGCGGTTTCTACTAGGATGCTCCTGACGCTATGCCTACCGTCCACTCATCTTCAGCTTGCCGCAGGTTTGCAGCTCTGTGGCTGTCTGTGGAAGCATGATTCATGGATCCCGTGAGCCTTGGGTTCTGGTCAAGTTGTTCTGTTTGTGGGAGAGCCTACCTGGGTACCGTGGGGAACAGGCCTTGGGTTTGCTTAGTGGGCCTGGACTGTCTCACAAAGTCTGGCTGAGAGCCAGATACACTCACATAATTTCCATTTGAGCCATTACAAATGAGAAACGTCTCCTGCTTTTATAACTCAGTAATGGGAATGTGACGGTTGAAAATAATTATTTTCTTTGTTTTGAGCCCTTAAGAAAAGAGACTTTAATTTTTTTTTCCCAAAAGCTCAAAAAATGCTTTTTAAAAATCTTTAAGTATAGTGGTTATATTCAGACTATATTTAATTTAAAATAAGCAAATTGTAACAAAGTATAAATATTTTAACATTCAGCAAAATGGAATGATAAAGCTAAGAGACTATCCTATGATTTGTATGTTTATTGGTGCCAAGAAAAGTGGAGAATTAGACCTTTTACAAGCCGTGGTACGACAGACCATCCTATGTCGGCCTCAGCATACAGAACAGAGCAGTAAGACACTGGCTGCAACCCCAGAGGGACTGAAGCTACTCACCGTTCCTGCCCCAAGATCCACTCATCTGGAAAATTGTTAATGGGGGCATGCTTTATGTGGAGCACTGTCATATAACCGTTTGCTTTTAGCTTTTTATTCCTGCTATTCCTGTGTTTAGAGCACACTTTATCTCCTTTTTCTGTCTCCAAAACAGCATCCGTTCCCAGAAGGTCGTCATTTGTAGGTACTGAGGCTTTTAAAAGATGCTACCTCAGGTTCTGAGAGTAATATTAAAAAGCAGGTCCAGATCCACCAGCTCCAGATCGACCAGTGGTCTTTGGGAGGAAGGCTTTGCTTCTGGGATGACTGCTTGGCAACGAATAGTATTTATTGGAATATATAGATTTTTTAATATGGATGTTTAAAAAAAATCAGACAAACTTCTTTTATTGTATTTATTTTGGTAGTTTGGTGTGATCCACATGTGTCTTATTTTTTAGGGTTCAGGATAAGTTTGAGGTGCTGAATTACACAAGCGTTCCTATCTTTCTCCCGGAAATCACCATTGGAGCTTATCAGACTGACCGTGTCTTACGTCAATTCAGAGAGGTAAGACTGGAAATGGAGAAAGCTGGCCGTTGGATGAGTCTGCAGCACCTGGGGACAATGCAGTCACTTCTCCATAAAGGGATTTTTGTTGTTGCTGTGTTTTGTTTGTTTTAGTGAAGGAGCCTCTTTTTCATTGAAATAATTCTCCCTTTTCCCCGTATTTCTGTGTGGAAAGCTGATGAAGTCCTCAGATGACAGCCCCAGAGCAAAGATGTTCTTCTGGAAGGTGCTTCATCAGGCATATTATCTTGATAGGAGAACACTCTGTTCATCAGCTGTTATGTCAGTTTCTTTACTGTCAAATGTTACTTCTGGTATTGTCTTACTCTTTGTCTGTAAATAACAAGGGTTCCATTTCTGCAGAAGGCCCTTAGGCCATATGGGAGGCACAGGGAGGGCAGGCAGAGCTCGGGACAGACAGCGAGGGTGGAAGTTCGTAGGGGCAACTGTGTCATTGATCTTCTTATCCAACTGCCGTACCTTCTTAGTGAGTTATTTGTTCTGGCAAGATTCCATTAGGTTCGAGGCGTGTGTAAGTTTTGCTGGGAACCAGCGGGTGAGTTGCAGCCTGCACTGCAAATCCCATTGTCAGTGGACTGGGAAGAGCACGATCCATATCCATGGCAGTGGCGGCTGTGGTTTGTTATGGGTAAAAGTGAAATAGTTGTATAAATCAGAACTCCAAGCTATGCCTTCAACATGTAGATGAGTTGAAATCTAAATCTTTTTGCATTACTGTAATTGTCTGAGTTGATACAAGCAAATTGCCTGAAGCACCCACTGAAAGTCTGAGTAGATCCCCTTGCTTTCTTTCTTGAGGTACTTGGCATTTTCTTTTAAGTAAATTTTTTGGATTGTCTTGGAAGTGGTTTTATTCAGTGTGAGGATTTGGGGAAAACACATAAAACCATAAAGATATCTCTCGGCCGGGCGCGGTGGCTCACGCTTGTAATCCCAGCACTTTGGGAGGCCGAGGCGGGTGGATGCCGAGGCGGGTGGATCCCGAGGTCAGGAGATCGAGACCACGGTGAAACCCCGTCTCTACTAAAAATACAAAAAATTAGCCGGGCGTGGTGGCGGGCGCCTGTAGTCCCAGCTACTCGGAGAGGCTGAGGCAGGAGAATGGCGTGAACGCGGGAGGCGGAGCGTGCAGTGAGCCGAGATTGCGCCACTGCACTCCAGCCTGGGCGACAGAGCGAGACTCCGTCTCAAAAAAAAAAAAAAAAAAGATATCTCTCAGAGGCACCTGCGGTTAATAATCTGTGCACACCTCCTTCTGTCCTTGTATACATGTGTGAGCGCATGTGCTGTTTCTCCCTTTCTGTCCTTGTACACGTGTGTGAGTGCATGTGCTGTTTCTCCCTCTTTGAGTGGGGCTCTGCAGATTTGCTGCTTCCCTGCATCATCGCTGTAGCTGGTGCCTTGCTTGCTGCTCTTGTGTAGGCCAGAAAACCCACACTTCGTGTTGGTTCCCTGTCTCTGCTTTTGTGCGTGGCCAGGTCCTGTTGAGTCTGTTTCACAAGTGGCTTCGCTTCTTCCTGTTGACATCCAGGCTGCCATCATTCCCACCTGAGCTCCGTCGGCGGCTTCCTCTCTGGTCTCCTTGGGTTTAGTCTCTGCCCTCAGTCCTTCTCCAGTAAGGCAGAAGCAGCCACGATCTCAGTGCAGAACCCACGATCTCAGTCCTGTGCCTGAAGTCCTTCCTTTCCTGTGGGAGGTGTGTTAAAGTCTGCCACTCTTTGTAGATTTGTGCCTCCTTTCCGTTTTGTCAGATTTTGTTTCATTTATGTTTTAGGGCTGTATTATTAGATGCATACAAATTTAGAATTGCATTGTTAGTAGAGTCACCCTTTTCATTATGATACTTTCCTCTTTACCTTTAGTGGTGGTTCTTACTGTAAAGTTTATTCAATATTTATGTAGCATCTGAAACTTTCTTTTGGTTAGTATATGCATGATGTAACTTTTTCTGTGTCCTTTAATTTCAACCTTTCTGTGTCTTTATATTCAATATGGATACCTTATAATTTGCAGTTATTTTTAAATTTCTTATTAGTCTGAATATTTGGAATATTTATCTGTTCACATTTAATGCAATTACTGATATATTTGTAAATAGCTTATCTTACTGTTTTATATTTTTTCTAAGTGTTCTATGTATTTTTTTCTTCTTTGATTAAGTTTTTTTCTTTATTCCATTTACCCCCACTTATTTCCCTACTAGTTATCATTCTTTTAATAGCTTTTTGTTACTAACCTGATAATTAAAATATTTATCTTTGGTTTAATGATATTGAGGATCAATCAGCTTTCCGGTTCCAGAGCAGAGTTACCCACTCTCGTGTTTTGCATGATCTCGGTCATCTTAGTTCTCCATACGTGTTAGCCCCACAGGCATCTGCGACTGTTCAGAGCCGCGCTCGGCAGCTCTGCCTGTGCATTCGCCCCACGGCTGCCCACCCCTTCCCTGGGGCAGCTCTGCCTGTGCATTCGCCCCACGGCTGCCCACCCCTTCCCTGGGGCAGCTCTGCCTGTGCATTCGCCCCACGGCTGCTCACCCCTTCCCTGGGTCAGCTCTGCCTGTGCATTCGCCCCACGGCTGCCCACCCCTTCCCTGGGTGCTGCGCCTGCGTGTAGCATCCTTGGCCTTCTGCCTGAAGAATTTTTTTGCTAATAGTAAATTCTCACATTTAATTTTTAAAATGGACTTTATTTGATCATCATTTTTACCTATTTTTTTTTTTTTTTTTAGTTTGGAACATTCCAAACTAAATAACTTTTCCTGGACCATTTAAGGTAAATTATTAACATGATGCTCTGTTATCTTCAAACTCTTGAATGTGACTGTTCGCAGAGTGTGGTCTCGGCGTCAGGATCATTTGAGCTGCTGTTGGGAATGCAAGTTCTCAGGCTTCAGTCCAGGCCTCCTGGATTAGCCTCACAGGGGATGGGGCCCAGACATGCGTTTGAGTGAGTCCTCCTGTCGATGCACAGCGCCCAGTTTGAGAATCGTGGCTTGAATGTGTAATTCTCACAAACAGGGGTGTTCTCCTCCACAATCCCAGGACAGCTGTCAGAGTCAGGAAATGAGCATCACGCGTTACTGCTGTCCAATCCACAGGCCCTCTTCATGAGCAGTCATTTATCCTAGCCATGTTCTTCTGAGCAAGAATAGCCAATCCAGGGTGATGGCCTGCATTGAATTGTTTCCTCTGCTACGTCTCTGTGAAGCTGGATCAGTTCCTCAGGCTTTTCTTGGCATTCAAGACCTTGACATTTTTGAAGACTACAGAACAGTTACCTTGCTGAATATCCCTCATTTTGGTTTTGAGGGATATTTGACATATGGTTCCCGTTTGTCCCATCACTGCTTTTGTTACCTTTATTACTTGTTAAGGTGGTGTCTTCACTATAAAGTTATCTTTTACTCTTAATATTTAGTCAGTATTTTGAGGGGAAGTACTTTGAGAATATGTAAATGTCCTCTTCCTCATCAAACTTTCACTCAGTACTTATAGCATCCATTGATTTTCTTGGCTAAATTATTACTACGATGATTGCTAAATTATAATTTTCTGTTTCTATCGTTCTTTCTATATGACCAGGTAGTGTCCTACTAGAAGCAAGTAGTTTCCTTTCTCCCCATTTATTTATTCATTGATTTCCATATATCACTATGGACTTCCAGATTCCTGTTTATTCAGATACATCTGTACTTGTTTCTGTGTTTCTATTTGTTGAAAACTGTGAATACACACCAGTGTCTCCAGTTCCAGTGCAACACAACAAGGTTCATTTTGGTGCTCTCCTGGTCCATATCCTTCTCAGATGATGAGAAACCCAGCCCCTGTGATCTAAGTGTATTTACCTGCCGGAATCCCACAGGGCGTAACTAGTCTCCTGTCTCTGCTACCATGGCGTCCCTAATCCCTGCCACCCAGGCAAGTGCAGGCATTCTTCAGTCCTGCAGAACAGCTTTCCATTTGAACTTGAAGGAAGGAAGGCTGTCTTCATTCCTGCAGGTTGTTTTCATTGGGTATTGAGTTTTAAATTGCCAATATTTTCTTTCAGTGCTTTCAAACTTCACTGTTTTATATTTCTGGCTTTTGTGTTTCTAATGATAGTTTCTCTTCGGAAGATATTTCTTATTTCTCTGGCAGGTTTTTTCCCCTTCTTTTTTAAAGAGATTTTTCTGACTTGGTTTTATGCATTTATACTATCTGGGGGTGTGTGTTGTGTAAGTAGGTGTGCATGTGCATCTGTACTCACTTGGCCTGAGGTTCATAACCCTCTTTGAGCCTTTGGCTGGTGTTCATTTTCTGTGTCACTTTTTTTTTTTTTTTTTTTGAGACAGAATCTCACTCTGTCACCCAGGCTGGAGTGCAGTGGCGCAATCTCACCTCACTGCAACCTCTGCCTCCCAGGTTATCAAGTGATTCTGCTGCTTCAGCCTCCTGAGTAGTTGGGACTACAGGCATGTGCCACCATGCCCAGCTAATTTTTTGTATTTTTAGTAGAGACGAGTTTTCACCATGTTGGCCAGGCTAGTCTCAAACTCCTGATCTCAGGTGATCCGCCTGCCTCAGTCTCCCAAAGTGTGTCTGTATCGCTCCTGCCGCATTTTCTGTCTGCCTTGGCCTCCCACAGTGTGTCTGTATTACTCTTGCCGTATTTTCTCTCTGCGCTCTTTCTGGTTCCAGTTGTTCATATGTTGGACCTTTTCACCAGGCACCATGTTCTTCATGTGTCTGTTCTTTTCTGTATTTCTTGTCTTTTTTTTTTTTTTTTGAGCGTGCATCAGCCTAGATGTGTTCTTCTAAACTGCCTTTCAAATTACTAATCATCCTTTCAGCTCTTTCTAATCTGTTGTTAGACCTGTATTTCTTATATTTGAGTTTTGAATTTTCATCCTGGTTCATTTTTGATTCTAGAGTTTTCATTCTGTTATAATTTCAAGTTTACTGCTGAAATTATTTTGTCATCTAATTTCTTAAACATATTCATCACAAAGTTACACAGAATTATCTGATAATTGCAGTATCTGTGTCTTTTGTAGGTCTGTGTGAGCGGTCTGGTCCCTCACGTTTGGTTTGGGGTTGTTTAATCTTGTTGTTTGGTGGCCTCATCATTGGTGTTTTGTTGTTTTCCAGTGGCAGTCATTTTTTGTGGAGACTTTGCCTGGAGTTATCTCACTCTGGAGAAGATGCGCTTTACCGCCTTCTGGCAGGCATGGAAGTCAGGGCAGGTCCCCTGAGCATTCAGGAAGCAAGCTGATGATGCTGAGCTTCCGTTTTGTGAGGTCTGGGGTGTTTCCAGCTTGCCCTTACTGAGAGGCCATTTTTGCCAGGGTCCCTTCTTTTTGGTGGGTCCTGAACTGCTTGTTTGGCCCCACAGTGCACTCCCGCTGCTGAAAGCTCTGTCGGGCTTCTTAGCCCCCGAGCTCTGCTGGTGGGACCAGGGAGCACCTCAGGGAGGGGAATGGTGCCACCTGTGCAGCCCAGCTGTGTTTGCTTCTTCCCTGGACCTTGGCACCCAGGGCCTTCTCTGCCCTGTTGCCTTTACAGCCTGATGTTCCCTTTGCAGAATTCTTTTCTACATTGTCCCCTGTTTGGTAGTTCAGGAGGGGACAGATGTGTTAGCCGTTTTAACCAGTTACACGGTGAGCTCACCCAGCAGTTTTTCATCACTGTGTTTTATGTGGTTTTGTCTGCTTTTCAGTTTGTGAGCATTAAAGAGAATCTAAGAGAATCTATGATATTGGGCTTGTGGTTTGAATTAAATGTTTAGAAATGTTAAAATTTTGAGTTGTATTTAAATGACTGGGAAAATCTGATTTTTAAATTTCTAAGCATTTCTTGAATTTTTAGAACAGCTTTAGATTTACAGAAAAACCGTGAAGCCCTCATATCTCACATCCAGTTTCCATTTTATTAACTTCTTCTGTTAGTATGGTACACTTGTTATAATTAATGAATTAATAATACTTATTGGGTTTTTGGTTTTTTTTTTTTTTTTTTTTTTTTGAAAACGAGTCTCACTCTGTCGCCCAGGCTGCAGTGCAGTGGCATGATCTCAACTCACTGTAACCTCCGCCTCCCGGGTTTAAGCGATTCTCGTGCCTCAGCCTCCTAAGTAGCTGGTATTATGGGTGCGTGCTACCACGTCCAGCTGATTTTTGTATTTTTAGTAGAGATGGGGTTGCACCATCATGGCCAGGCTGGTCTCAAACTCCTGACCTCAAGTGATCTGTCCACCTCGGCCTCCCAAAATGCTGGGATTACAGGCATGAGCCACCACATTCGGCCCTTATTGTTAACTAAAGCCCACACTTTGAATTATTCAGATTACCTTAGTTTTTCCCTAATGTTCTTTTTCTGTTCCAGTACCCTGTCTAGAATATCACATGACATGGGGTCCTCATGTCTCCCTAGGTACCTCTTGGTTGTAACATTTTCTCAGACTTTGTTTTTAATAAGGAGTGCTATTGAGGTATTTTGTAGACTCTCCCTCAATTGAGTGTTGCCCAGTGTTTCTCTAGCGATTAGATTGGGCCGTGTGTTTTGGGGAGGAATCCACAGAGGTGAAGCATCAGGGGCACTTGCTGTCAGTGCGACCTGGCACCGTGGCCCTGACCGTGGGCTCCTGGCTGAGGTCGTGCTTGCTGGGTCTCCACTGGAAGCTGCTCTTTCTCTTTCCAGAAAGCCCCATGCACATCACAGCCTTTATGTTCCTCTGTTGAGTGAGAATTGTCTGATTGTTTAGAGGATTTTGTTTAAGGAAATTCCGTTGCTTGATATTAAAAAATGATCAGTTGAAATTAAATAGTAATAATAATGACCATTTCTATAAATTCATAGAATTCCTTTTGTCCATCAGAGACATCAACAGCAGTTCTCATTGCATTTCCTTCTGGAAACAGCGTGGAGGTGAATGAACAAAGCCCCTCTGGGTTTCATGTGCAGCTGTTTCAGATCTGGGAAGGTTTGTGGCTTCTCACAAAAGGCTGTCTGCACGGGTTGCAGAGCTGCTTTCTAGATTGGCTTCTGTGGGCACTGGGGAAAGCTCCCTCCTCTCCGGTAGTCCCCTACCTCCTGAGCCTGTGCTCAGGGGGCCCCTCAGGGAGCTTCATTCTGACCTGAGTGACTTCGGTAGAACCCTTAGCAGACAAGGAGGCGAATACCGAGATGTCTCATGTGAAGTCTTCTGTAACTGTGTCTCCTTGCACACACCCCTGAGAGAGTGCAGGCCTTCCCCAGGAGCAGGAGGAGATGGAGGGTTTTTATTTCTAACAAAAGGCCCCACCCTGGCGAGGGCAGCTTCCTTTTATCTGGCCACTCGACAGACAGCTTGTGCTAGCAGCAATTTCCGTCAGATGCTGAGGGGAAAAAGCAACTGTTGCTCTAAAAACACATTAAAAATCAAACCCTAACTATAAAACCCATTTTCTCCAACTCTTTTCCTTCTTTTGGAAACACATACTAATGGTGTAATAGGAAGGCAAATGTTCATGAAAATGTAGTTTCTCTTGAATCATTTGTGTTTCAGGTTGCCTTCATCTTATTCCTGTCTAGTTCAGCTGGAGACAACAGGCATAGCTAGAAACATGGAAAGTGTATAGGAAGAGAGGGCCCGGAGACGGGAATGTGTGCAGGTGGAGGTGTGTCTGATCTCATCAGAACAGACGGAGAACATGCCAGAGCCCAAGGAGCCATCAGTCTCTGACACCTCAACTCGCAGAGGCCACCAGGCAAAGACAGTTGAAGCTGTTTTTAGTTGGGTCACAGTTAGAGGTTCTGAGGTTTGGCAAGAATTATTGTGATGTTTGAATTGCTAACAAAATTAAATGCTGTTTTCTATAATTGCACGTTAGAAGAAACAGTAAATACAATCAAGACGAGAATGAAGCTTTTTAGAAAAGAGTTCAGGTTTTGCTTTATGAAAATTGCAAAAGACAAGTAACTAAAGTCAAGTCAGCCTTTGTCAGAGGCGAGGTGAACGGAATTGTCTCATCCTTGCAGCTGGGGATCCCCTACCCGCAGCAGGCTGCGCAGAGTGAAAGAGAGGGTCCTGAAGTACTTCTCACTGGTCTTTGGAAGTGGGAAGACCTTCTCATCCGTCTTCAGGTACACGTGTCAGGTCACTGGTTTGCTGCAGGGGAGCAAACAGCATTTGAGGACATTCCACAGAACGTGTGAATATTAGAGCAGAAGGTATTTGGTGGCCAGTTATTTCCTGGAGCAAGTGAAGGCCATGGATGCCTTTTCATGGCAGTGGTTCTTAGAAGCCTGTTACCCTGCTAGGCAATTTCTCACTTTCTGGGAGACTTTTTTTTTTTTAATGTTGAAAATATGGGTTTTAGCCAAATTCTGCCACCACCATGAGAATTTCTATAATCCCAATTAATGTTATAAAAATAATAAAATTACTAAAACTATGCCTTATAATTTCATGAGAAACTTAAAATATACTTGCACTGTGCTTCTATAAATAGGTGGTCTGTGTCTTGTAACACACCCAGGACATTGCATGCGTATTTTATGATGGGTATTGTCCTTGTTGATACTTGGAGGTTAGGAGTTATTAGGTAGCAGTTCTGATTCTTGGAAAAGGAGTAATGCTTTGACCTTTATTCTTTAGATTAAGGATTATAGTCTTCGTTTTTCTTCCAGAATTTTCCTGATTTTTCTGACTTTAGTGTTTTTGCAGTTTTGCAAGATGGGTCTAGATTTGAATTTTTCTTTATGCCAGTGCTATTTGCATCTTGTTGGTAGGATCTTATTCCTTGTTGGTAATTCCCTCATTGCTTCTCTTTCTGTAGATATTTTAAACCTAGTTACTGTCTGCTCTGTCTCTGGAGCGCTGCTCTGGACGCTGTCTGATCTTGTTCGTTGTTTCTTCTTCTTCTCACCTGTAGTGGCTTCTTTTCTTCACTGTGTTGGAGACTTTGGGTACTGAGCTTCTGCCCTGTGGGGCTCCCTCCAGGGGCATTTGGTGAGAGTGGGTCCCTCCTGAGTCAGGTTGCCAGATGAAGTACAGGATGCCAAGGTAAGCTTGAACTGACAGCAGCTAGTATTTTAGTGTAAGTATGTCCCAAGGTTTTGAACCAGGTATCCTATATGAGTTCCCAGTCCTGGCAGCCCTACTCCTGAAAGGACCCTTTGCTGCTGCCAGGCCTCAGATTCCTGAGGAGCAGGGAGGGATTGATGGCACCTTTGTTGCTTGTGGTATTCCAGGCCCTGGAGGTCATGTGAATTTCAACCCTTGAACCTGTGTGGAGAGAAGCTCTGGTGACGAATTCCCAGTGGAGAGTGGTTTCACCACTGGGTGCCAGCTGGGGTCTCCTTGCTGGCAGGAGGCCTTCTCCCCACACTGAGGGTGTGGCCCTTCAGGAGTCACCTCACAGGGACACCAGGCCGTGTCTTCTGGCCCTCTGCAGCTCTTCTTGGGCGTCCCCAGGGCACTTTGACTTCAGCTCACCACTCTGGCTTTTCCACTCGCTCTTCGTTCTTAGCCCCTTGTGGAGCCCCTTACGGAGCTCAGCAATCCATGTGGAAGCGTTTCCAGAGGTTTTCATATCAAGAAGTTTTTCTGCATATTAGGGCTGCTGTTTCGCTAGAAATGGAAGGCTCCCGTATTTTTCTTTGTAACTGGAAACCCTGTTTTGGTGCTGGTTCTTTCCGTAGCCATTCTGTGGAGGACGTGTCTGAATTAGAAAGTCTACATTTTGTATACTCAATGGGTATTCACCCAGTGAACAATCCCCCAGAATGCAGAATTGATTAAATCCCCAACCCCAAAGGCACAGAAGGGAAACCTGGCTGATCAAAGAATTCTTGCTTTTAATTTAATCCAGGTTCTATCCCAGAGATAGAGGCAGGCATCTTGGGCGTGCTAAGGTAGTAGGAACGACAGTTTACCCCAATACCTGCTGCCAAGCCTGAGATTTCAGACCTCCTGCCTGACAGTGTCATCCCAGTGTCCTGCCACTTCTGCACTTAGCCCTGATTAGATCTTTATTGTGCCAGGCACTGTTGTAAGTGTTGGGGCCACACCCGACAGTGAAGCCAAGCCCTGCCCTCATGCAGCTCACCTCCTAGTGGGCAGGGAGACAGATGATAGATAGGTAACAGAGTGCCAGGATCTTGGAGAAAGCACAGCCGAGGAGGCTGCTGTATGGAGAGAGGTCTCGGGCACCTGACGCAGGGGACTCAGGGATGTGGGGGTGTAGGGGAGCAGGTGCCGCAGGGGAGTGAGGGATGTGGGGGTATAGGGGAGCAGGCGCCCCCCCGGAAGGCAGGAACAGGTGGACACGTTCTGGAGCTAGAGAAGAGCCCGTCATGGTGAGGTGTGATGCGGGTGGGGTGAGCTTGAGCAGGGATTGAGCTGAAAAGGCAGCAGGCCAAGGTCAGCTAGGGTCTGCAGCTGCCACGGGGACCTCAGTTCAGCAGTACTCCTGGTGAGGTGGTGGCACTGGTGTGCCGGAGAGTGGCATCATCTGGGTTTCAGGTTTAAAGGGTTGCTCTGCTTGCCACGTCGAGTATCAACTGTGGGGGCAAAGGCAGAGGGCCAAGGCAGTGAGGGAGGATCCTGGTGGTGTAGGTGAGAGTGCTGGTGCTATGGGCGGGGGCCCTGAGCGTAGGCACCGTCTCTTTTCCTGAGAGCCCCCACTTACCAGGGGCGTTGTTGCCCTTCCTTGCCTAGGCAAGTTCCTTCTTGCTTTTTAGGTTTTCAAAATTAAGCAGACTATTGCTAAAGGATTCCAGCAGAGGGAGTCAGGGAAGAGGTGCAGGGTGGGGAGCGGGCTGCTGAGGGCCTGATGGTGGTCTTTCCTCACAGGGCGGTGGAGCCCTGGGCCTCTGCTGTGTTGCCTCTCCTGCAGAGTTGTGTGTATGACTGGAGCAAAGGGGTGGAGTGAGTTCAGCCAACACTGGGGTCTTGCTATAAAGCACATTAGAGACAGGTAGTGGCATCCGGGTGGGGTGGGGCTGTGGGGTGGGGTTCTAAGATAGGCATTTGCCATTTGTAACAAATGAACTTTGGTGTAAAGGCTTTAATTTGGGAATCCCAGGCGTACTTCCTCATGGATCTTTTCCTGACCCTTATGTTTAATTTACTGATGGACAGATGAGCCCAGAAAGGGTTACTCAGGAGAGCACTTCTCAGGGAGTGGTGTGACGCTGGGGAAGCTCGCCCACCCTGTGTCTGAGCAAATTTCTGAACTCCGTTTGGAATTTATACATTGAAACAAAGCCGTTATTCTAACTTTCATATGAAAAGAGTTCCATGTCTTTTAAGATACTTTTTATTAGAGTTCAAGTTCTTTTATAAGCAGAAACTCCCTTTTTAGGTTTCTAAAAAGCATACAAACAGTGGGAAGATAGAATTCTTCCCCAAATCACCTACAGGTGGTTCGCCCACACCTATTTCAATAGACCTTATTTTAGCGACTCACCTTTATCAAATGGTTCCAAAGTGTTTCAGCCTAGTTTTAACAGAACAGCAGCTCTTCCTTTTCAGACTCATAGTTTTCATAACATTTAATTAAATTTTGCAATTGCAATGACAAGTACAACTGGCGTCACTGCTGGGAAACAGACCACTGACTCATACCGCTTGGTGGGAGGGACAGAAGTGCCTGCGGGCCAGTGGGAGCAGGTCCTGCCACTTGGTGTCCTGTGTAGGCTGGCCTGTGAGTGGTCCAATCGGGATTGGTCAGAGGAGCTTTCTGCTGAAAGGAAGAGGAGCTGGTGAAGAGGACCAAGTTCACCAGAGTATTAGGAGGCAGGCCAGACCGCATGGGCCCTGGGCGCCAGCAGAGGAGCCTGTAGAGGGGCGTCAGTGTCTGTCAGAGGCCGCAGGAAGGTGAGGGGTGGTGAAGCTGACCATGCCCAGGATACTGCGCTGATGACCAGGTCATAGGTGAACCTTGAGAGAAGTGTCAGGAGACTGGTGGGAATTAGAGATTCCATCTTCTATAGCGTGTTATTTTATCTTGTTTTTAAGGGCTAAGGCATTCTCGGTGTGTTTATAGGCAAAAGGGTA
This sequence comes from Hylobates moloch, assembly GCF_009828535.3. Taxonomy (NCBI): domain Eukaryota; kingdom Metazoa; phylum Chordata; class Mammalia; order Primates; family Hylobatidae; genus Hylobates; species Hylobates moloch. The sequence goes on from NW_026652276.1 coordinate 1,912,800, forward strand.
AGTGCTTGTGGAAAGAGAGAAAAGATGCAAGAGAGGAATGGGACCGTTGATGGAGCAGGGATCCCAGAGGCAGGGAGGCCTCTCGGCTCATCAGAGATCCCAGTTCACCAAGCAGGCGTGGCCAGGCCGGATCGCTGCTTGTTTCACAGGACCCCAACCTAGTCTGCTGAGGGGAGGCTGGAGGGATGGGTGAGGGCTCTTTCCTCCCACGGGGAGACACTCTCTGTTGGATTGGCCATGTGTGGAGTGGAGGCACAGAACCTACATCCAGGGTGCTGCGAGGATAGGTGAGAAAGCCAACTGACCCATGCTGGGTGGTTGACCAGGCCCAGTGACCACGTTGGCCATTGTCATTGAAGCATCTCATTCCTTGATTAAAATGCACGGGTGCTCTTCACATCACATGGCCAGTTCCAGACAGTAGATTACAGCCATTTGATGTGTCACATTTACGTTCTCCTAGCGTGAAAGCAGCAGTTTGTGTGCTTAACATTATAAATATGCATGGTTGAACATCCTGGATGTGATGGCTAATGAGTCTCTCTGGAACAGATTGATCTTGGAGATGTCTTGACTGGCCTTTAAGGGGCACAGTCGTCCAGCTGTGGAGCACTCGTTGAGTCATATCTCCACACAGTGGTTCTTGTCCCTGTGAATCCTCTCACCTGCGTGAAGGGCCTGGCTGCTTTTCTAGGTGTCTGGGAAGCCTGCTCTTTCCCATCAACTCATCAACTGCATCCTTGAATGGGGACTCCAGAAACAGGAGCAGCGTCAGGGGCGAGTTAGAGGGCCTAGAATGCTACACTCAGGGACAGTGGCGGGATGCTGGCAGGAGCAGTGGCAGCTCATGGGGCTCTGGATCCCAGGTTCCTGTGCTCGCCCACCTGCACCTGCCAATGGATAGGTGACTTTGAACTACGTGAGAAGACAGCAGTTGGGGTCCAGTGGCCTTCGTTACTGTTAGGAAGAAGCTCCAGCTATCCATTCTAGACTTCCTGTCTCTCTCGTCTGTCTTTCCTTATCCCTGAACCTGGCTTCCAGTCTGAGTTTAGGGAGATCTGTTCAGGGGGGAAGGTTTCCCAGCTCTGCCTGTGGCTGGATGGAGTCAAAGGCACCAAGACCTGAGTCTAGGAGGGGTTTAGCCAACTCGTTTTTCTTCCTGGGGTTCTATAATTATTGCTTTGCTTGCCCTTGTGTAATTGTAAGAGGTGCACAGCTGCTGTTTGGGATGCAGTTGTCTAAATCAGTGGTGCCCCAGAAGTTGCCAGTGTTCTAGAAGCTGCTCTTACTGAGAGAATCATGTGTTTTTACTGGAACTCCTTCCTAGGGCCACTCTGAGCTCTCACAGCCTCTGCCGCAGCTCGTAGTTTCTGGCTCCGCGTGGCGGAGTCGCCTCGCCTTCCGCCACGGCTCCTGCTTGGCACTCTGCGGTGCACTCAAGGCCGTTCAGCCTGTTGGCGGGAGCTCCACCTTCCCTGTGCATTCCTCTGGCCCCCATTTCACCACACTCAGTGCCAGACACTGCACCAGGGCTGGAGACACAACCCAGTTTCCACACCCTGGAGACTCGGCGGAGACACGTGTGCAGAGGATGCGATGGAATCCCAGAGGCTGTGGGGACCCGTGAGAGGGTAGGGACGTGCAGTAGGCTGCTGTGTCTGGGGTCTCAAGACTCGCACCTCACAGGATGGGTATGAATTTGCCAAGTAGAATAAAAGAGTTTTTGGGGGCAGATGAGGGAGAAGGAGGATGGCTGTGAAGGCCGGAGGCTGCAGGGCATGGCTGGCAAGGGCCATGATGTGAAGGGAAAGGAGATAGTGACCCTGGGGTGAGCATGATGTGAAGGGAAAGGAGACAGAGCAGGTGGGGAGGGTGACGAGTGGGGCGAGATTGCACAGGGTCTCGCGGTGGACTGTGGAGCTTACTTTTCATCCTAAGCCATGTGGGGGTTACAGCAGGCATGAGATTAACCCGAGGAGTTCAAATATAACAGAATCAGAGAGCATTGCACATTGTTACATAACCAAGTCTTGAATTGCAGTGTAAAGAACTTCTTATCAGCATTGATGGGATAATTAAGAAAGGTTGTCAGAGATGTTGCAATTTGAACCAGAATTTAAGATTCATAGAGACTGAGGATTTATGGGCTTTATTTAGAGTAACTTCTTGACTATTAGAAACCCTATCAGATAAATTTTGAAACAGAGACCCAGAGCTGAAGGTTAAGACTCCTAAATGGATGATGTGGGGTGAAGGTTAAGATGACATTTTCCTGGCTGGTGCCGTGGCTTTGGTTGGGAACAGCGAGAGATACAGAACCGACGAGCTGGGATCCGGGAGGGTGGTTGGCGACAGGAAGGAAGTGTGGACACTTGATCCAGGAGGCACTTAGGATTAATCTGGCAGCCATGGTCTGCGAGGTGGGGAGAGGCTGGTGGAAGGAAGGATTATGGGCTGGGGGCTGGAGTGTCATGGGCTGAATAGGACCTGACAGGAAGGGGAAAGAGCAGAGAGACGGAGGCTAAAGAGGGCACCACTTCTGCTGCTGATCACAGTGGTAACAATACCAGGTCACCCTGAGCACCTTCTGTGTGCTGGGCACCATGCTGTTGCCACAAGAAGGCACTATTATTCTTATTCCCATTTGCAAATGAGCAGTTGGACACAGTGGCTTTCCGAGGTCCTGTAGCTTCTGGGAGGGCAGGACTCACATTTGGGCAAGTATGGCCAGGCGGCTGTGCTGCTTCCCATTTCCCTGCTTCTTGCAGGGACCCTGGGGTAAGCACCATGCACAGACTAAGGCGTGGGGGTTGTATTAGGCTGTTATCGCATTGCTGTAAATAAGTATCTGAGACTGGATAATTTATTTAAAAGGGTTTTGTTGGCTCACAGTTCTGCAGGCTGTACAGGAAGCATAGCAACTTCTGCTTCTGGGGAGGCCTCAGGAAATTTACAATCATGGCAGACGGTAAAGGGGAAGCAGGTACATTCTAACATGGCAGGAGCAAGAGAATGGGGCAGCAGAGTGTCACATATTTTTAAATGACAGATCTTCGGTGGCGGAGTGTCACGTATTTTTAAATGACCAGATCTTCGGTGGCGGAGTGTCACATATTTTTAAATGACCAGATCTTCGGTGGCGGAGTGTCACATATTTTTAAATGACCAGATCTTTGGTGGCGGAGTGTCACATAATTTTAAATGACCAGATCTTCGGTGGCGAAGTGTCACATAATTTTAAATGACCAGATCTTCGGTGGCAGAGTGTCACGTATTTTTAAATGACCAGATCTTTGGTGGTGGAGTGTCACATATTTTTAAATGACCAAGTCTTGTGTGAACTCAGAGTAAGAGCTCACTTATCACCAAGGAGATGGCCCAAGCCATTCATGAGGGATCCGCCCCCATGATCCAAACACTTCCCACCAGGCCCCACCTCTGGCACTGGGAGTTACATCTCAGCATGAGATTTTAAGGGGACATCCAAACTGTCATTTGATGAACATGCTCGTGACACGGGTACACAGACTAGTAAGGAAAGACCTTTTCACAATAGAGTGGATCTTAGATTTTCATATGAATAGAAGGGTTTATGATTTTTGGTTTTGTTGATCCTGTGACCTTGGAGTTTTTGACCAATCCTGTCACTTGTCTGGCTAGTGTCCTGATGGCTCTCAGGGACCTGTCCACACTCTAGGCGACACCCAGCGCTAGGGCACTGATGCCTCAGGAATCCAAGTTTTCATCTAAAATAGCGTTTTCATTGGGTGCAGTGGCTCACCCCTGTAATCCCAGCACTTTGGGAGTCTGAGGCGGGCGGATGACTTGAGGTCAGGAGTTGCAGATCAGCCTGGCCAACATGGAGAAACCCTGTCTCTACCTAAAAAACACAAGAATTAGCCAGGTGTGGTGGCGAGCGCCTGTAATCCCACCTAGTCGGGAGGCTGAGGCATGAGAATCGCTTGAACCTGGGAGGCGGGGGTTGCAGTGGGCCAGAACTACCACTGCATTCTGGCCTGGGCGACAGAGTGAGACTCCATCTCAAAAAAACTAAAATTAAATAAAAAGAAGTAAAGCAGCATTTTCAGAGGGGGATGTGTACCTGGGGTCTGAGCAATATTTATGAACATGTTTTTCATTAGCGACCCTCCTCATTCTGTGCCTGGAACTGGCCCTGTGTGAGTTCATGAAAATACTGAATGTGTGCGGGACAGGCTGCTGATTCTTTAAAGTCACGTCTTCAACATTGTATCAGGTCACTTTGTATTTCTGTACAGCTCTTCCTTGGATTAGACAAACTGTGATTTGGTTTCTATTTTACCAATTCAGTCTCTTTTCAATGGAAGGAGGCCAGATGCTGTTAAGATACTGCGCTCCCTCCATGAAGCTGATCGTGTCCAAGATAGTTGCTAGGACAACAGAATCTTCTGTTTTCTCTCCTGCTATTTTTGTTTCTTTTACGATCTCAAGTTGTTTGCATTTTCAGTATCGAGTTCTCCCTTACCATTTTTTAAAATAGAGACGTTTTTAATAACTTTAATATATTAATACTGTATGTTCTTGCCGTTATGAAATTCACCTTACAGAAAGGCACTAGGATCAGTTTACCTAAACACGCTGGAGGTGGAAGGCCAGACGTGATTGCTTTAGATTCCTCATGACATTCACACCTTACTTGGAACTCAGTTTGGTATCTAGTTGTGTTAAAATACAAATTTTCAGTTTATAAGTTACTTAATGGGGTTTGAAAGTAAATGCATAATGCCTTCAGTGTTCTCTCCACTTTGTGCCCTGCCACATGCACTGTGGAAATTAATCATAGAAACTCAGCATTAATCTGTATGCCCCAGTTATTTACATCTGTGTGTGTGGAAAATTATCAGCATGTGTCACTCGAAGAAGATGATTAGCATAAAAGGTGCTGTTTACCAGGTCCGTTGGTTTGTATGTGATTGCTGCTGGTGGGCGGCATCTGCCTGTCCGCTGATGGGGAGTGATAAGGTCATGTCTAACATGCAATTTGGAAAACCAAGTGCCCTGACTTTACTGCGTGTTACATACAATTGTATTTACTTTAGAATTTTTAGAAAGCATACCATTTTCAGGTTTAAAACAAGCGCTTAGGTTAGGAGCTTTTCTATTATTCACAGCTAATAAGAGTTAAGGAGGATTAAGACATTTGAACTATTGTTAATACTCATTGCAACAAATATGACAGCTAAATAACGATATATTTGTAGGAAGCTATAGTTTTAGGTGTTAAAAAATAGAACACACATTTTCAAAATAAAAATATGGTTTTTGAAAGTTGACTGTTAAAAGATTTTTTGAAAATTGATGCCAATTTTGTTATACTCGATTTGTGTTCTACAGTAATGGAAATTACGGGAAATTGTGTATCAGAGAAGTGTCTTTAATATCTATAATGCTAAAATTAATGAAAAACTCAAAGCAGAACTGATTAGCATTTAAATATTATAATGGAAAATAGGAGTTGGAAACTGGAATTTCCAAATCACCCCAGAACTGTGCAGTAGTTGGAAGCTCCTTAGTGCATCTAGAGAGAGGGGAGCCAGGCATGCCTTGCATAACCCATTTCTTGCCCCAGTGGAGTGAAGCCAACCCAGTAGACAGGCCCTCACTCAATCCTTTTTTTGTTTAATTTATATATTTACAGTAATACAATAAAGGATTTGTTGCTGGAATATACACATTTATTTATAAGTATGTATAATATTTATCAATATATTTACCAATATATGTATACATGTACACACACACACACACACACACATGTCCTTCATGAAAACTCTTTCAACTGGGAAACTGTGAGCATCCTTGAATGTCCCTGAGGTGACTACGAGGATATAAACATCCCCCAAGGGAAGTGCTTTGAGTTACATATGAAAGGACCTGCAGAAAGATTGGAGTCACCTTTACCCGGGTAGAGTGGATTGTGGACCCTAACCTAACAGACACCCAAGAAACCTCATAGCTGAGGCCTTGAGCACCATACCTTTACTATATGCTGATCGACAGACAAATGGAGAGTTGGAGGGAATGAGGGGATTCAGTAAAACCTCATATAAGTAGTGTGTGATTGAGGAAAGAGCTTATTGTGTTATTTTTAAGAGTTAGCACACTGAAAGTTACAATTTAATTCAATGAATATTTACATGCTGTAGTGGGAAAAAGATCCTGGACTTGATCGTTAAAAGATTGGGGCTCACTTTCAGCCTGCCACTAGCTAGCCATGTGACCTTGGGCAAGTCAAGTCTCTGAACACCCTGTCTCTTTTAAAATAGAGACTGTGCCTTCCTTTACCTCATGCTGTCAGGGTCACAGGAAATAACACTAGTAAAAGCGTTTCTACTTAGAGGCTGCCCTCTAATATCAGTATCAGTGATTGCATTGGACATAACTTTTTGATGAGTACCAAAGGAAAAGTCAAAGGATGAAGGGAGCTCTGAGAAGGAAGGGGCATTATTTCATGGCAGGATTGGAGGAGGCAGAGGTGGCTCAGGACAGCACTTCAAAAAGAGTGAGTGACACAGGCGTTCGGTAGAGAAAAGCCACGGCCTTGGCCAGGAATAGCAAGTCAGCTGCCGCGCTCAAGGAAGACCTGCTTGGAGACCTTTGCGATGTACCTGGGCGGGGAGATGCTTGTTCAGGAGGTTTCTTTGGTTTTCTCCTGAATGACATTTCCTGAGATATATCTACTATCAAGTTAGTCACATTCACTCACCAAATAAGTTCTTGTCTGCTCTCTTTTTACAAAGTAGCATTTGAGAACGTTTTTATGTGGCACTTCTTTCATGACTTTAGTTCTCTGATAAGTAACTGCATAGAGCAGTAGGTAGGGCTGTTAAGTGTTACAGGCTGTCTTTGCAAAAACTGAAATAAGGATGCAGAGAAGTTTGTCCATAAAAATGAATGATTCAGTGACATCTGTTGTTATTAGCCAAACCTTGGATAGGAACTTTCTTAGAGGGAGGTGAGGTGCCCTCTCTGGCTGAATTACCTGCTCCTTCTTACCTTACATTTCAACCATATATAATAGCAGGTGAGATTCACCTTTACATCTTTTCCTAGGTTCTTTTTAGACTGGTTATGTGCTGTAATTCCATCTTAATTCCTTTGTGGCCTTATGAGCTACCCCTCTTTATTTCATTTCTGATGATTGCCGTAGGGTTTCACCATGGGCAACTCTTAACTTGTCACAGTCAACCCACACATCGTCAGCATTTAACCGCCTCACACAGAATGCAGGTTATCTGGCCAGAGGCTACAGCTGTTCCTGCCCTCTGTGTTCTTTGTGCTGTTATTCTCATACACTTTCACAGAAACCACACAATGGACTGTTGTGATTTTGGCTTTAAACAGTAACTTATCTTTTAAAGAGATTGAAACAATTTTTTAGTCTTTTAGTCTTATCCTTCCCTCCACCATTTCTGATGTGCTTCATTCCTTTGTGTGGACCTGAGTTTCCATCCGGCATCATCTTTCTCCTGTGTGTATAACTTTCTTTAGCAATTGCTATAGAACAGGTCTGGGAGCAGTGAATTCTATTCGCTGTTGCTTTTCTGAAAATATGTAGTTCAACTTCATTTTGTTGAGTATTTTCTTTTGATATAGAATTCTATGTTGACAGTTTTTTTCCCCTCCAACACATAAAAGATATTCCATTTCCTCTTGGCTTGCATAGTTTCTGATGACAAGACTGCAGTTCTTCCTAGCTTTGGTTCTTGTCCCTGATGAACCTTTTTTCCCTTTGGTTGTTTGTAAGATTTTCTCGTGATCTTTTTCTTACTAGTTTTTCATAATTTAATTATGGCATGCCTCTGTGTGGTTTTCTTGGTATTTATCCTGCCCAGGGTTTATTGAGTTTCTTGGGTGGCAGGATTATCATTCTCAGAACACATGGAAAATGTCTGGGTATTATTTCTTCAGATTTTTTTCTATCCTCCCTCTTTTGGGGACTCTTATATATCCATGCATTAGGTGACTTGCTATTTTCCACAGGTCCCTGGTGACTCTGTCCATTTGTTTTTGGCCTTTTTCTTTCTGTGCCTAATTTTGGATAGTTTCTGCTGCTCTGCCTTCAAGCTCACTTATCTTTTCTTCTGTGGATGTATGATATGCTGTTAATTGCATTGTGTTGGTTTAGGTCTTCCAAGAATCAGAAGCCAAGAGATTAGATGTCGAAGAGGTCTGTTGGAAGAAAACACCTTTGAAGGATCAGGGAGAGGAAGCCTGAGATGGCAGGAGAGCCTTTGCTCTTCCTTGTGGGACTGTGACAGGAGACAGGAAGAAAGAATCCAGGAAAGATTTGGCCAGGCTGATGAGTGTCCTAGAGCCAAAGATGCCTGTCAGGGAGTCCATGTCCACAAGAACAGGTGGCACCAGAAGCTCTTCTGTGCTCCGTCACTGACCAGGCACATTCTGTAACGTGCGTGGCTGTGGCATGAACAGGCAGCAGATCCTGAGGGTCAGCAGATGCAGGGTCAGGAGCAGCAGGAGCATTGCAAAGGAGCACACTCTCCTCCCTGCAGCAGGAGATCTGCAGAGCACATTTTCATGGCCACCACACTTGTCCAATAGAATTGTGTTTTAGGAATCCTGTTTTTTAGCTCTAGAAATTCTGTTTGGTGCTTTTTATGTTTTCCAATTCTGTCCTTATTATGTTTTTCATTTAATTCTTAGAGCATACTGAACATTTTTATAACAGCTGTTGTAATGTCTTTGTTTCCTAATTTATCGTCTTTGTCAGTTCTGAGTTGGCTTGGTATTTTTTCCTTGTTATGGGTTACGTTGTCCTGTTTCATATGCCAAGAGACGTCTCACTGCTTGCCATACGTTGCAAATTTTACGTTTTTGAGTGCTAGATCTTGTTCTATTCCTTTGAACTGTGTTAGAACTTTTTTTCTGACAGCAGTAAAGGTACTTGCAAGTCAGTGTAAACCTTTTGAGGCTTGATGTTTCAGCTTTCTGGTGAGCCTGCAATGGGCTTTCTTCAGGAAGGGCTTAGCCCAGTACCAAGGCATGGCCGTGGGGTCCCTGTTGAATGCTGCATGTGTGCAGGGAGAGGCCCCTCTGCTCTGGCCAGTGGGAGCGCGCTGACTCTCAGCCCTAAGTGAGCTCTAGGAGTCATCTGCTTGCACCTCCCTGGAAACTGTTCTTTCCCTGAAGTCGACTTTGTCCAGCTTCATGGAGTTTTACCCCCTGCACACACTGATTGGTACTCAGCCAAAGACCAAGTGGGTCGCCTGTGCAGATTTCTGGAGCTCTTTTTCTGCCTAGGTCCCACCGCTTTAGTACTCTGCTCCCTAAAATCTAGTCACTGTGTCCTGCCTAGAGTCAGATGCACCCAGCAGACTCAGTTTCTCCAGTTTCTAAATGCATCTGGCTGGGAGGCAAGTACAGACCCTGTTACTGCCTCAGGAAACTGTTGAGTGTTACTTGGCCTGGTGCCTCTCACTTAGGCTCTAACGGTATAACTGATTGCCCAGGAGCTGCATAGTTCACGTTGACTGAAGTCTGGAGTGTATTTCGGGAGGAGACATTATTCCATGTCAGGGCTTCTTTAAGACCACAAGGCTGAAGTCTGTGCTCGCTGCTCCACGGAGGCTGTGCTCTGCGCATTGCGTGCATTTGCTGCCTCCTCCCTCATCCCGAATGGCCACCTCTTCCCTCCTGATAGGCACCCTGTCCGCACCTGAAGCCTCTGTCCGTGTTGGTCAGGTAGGATTTCTCCACCCTTTTCGCCCTCCATCACCTTCCATCGGGCTTCTCCCACATTCCAACTTGTGTCTAGGTTTTTCTAGCCAGAGAAGAGAGGACTGCCTTCGTTCATCTCTCTCAAAGCAGTTAGGACACAGCGTTTCACCAGTAGAAGGAGTTTCCTCCATTAGAATGAGTGACTCTGTGTGTGTGTGTGTGTGTGTGTGTGTGTGTGTGTGTGTGTGTGTGTATTTTTTTCCTTGACTGATTTCTGTGCGAACAGCTGGCATTTGAAGCACTAGTGTAGGACATGTCTAAATTGTGCACCCAAGAGAAGCTCCTGGGAGAAGCCTCAGTGTGCGGCCTGGGCCCTCGTGGCACAGATCCCAGGCTGGCTGTAGCATTTAGAAGTGGAGACCTTTCTTTTTTTTTTTTTTTTTTTTTTTTTTCTGAGACGGAGTCTCGCTCTGTCGCCCAGGCTGGAGTGCAGTGGCGCGATCTCGGCTCACTGCAAGCTCCACCTCCCGGGTTCACGCCATTCTCCTGCCTCAGCCTCTCCGAGTAGCTGGGACTGCAGGCGCCCGCCACCACGCCCGGCTAATTTTTTGTATTTTTAGTAGAGACGGGGTTTCACCGTGGTCTCGATCTCCTGACCTCGTGATCCGCCCGCCTCGGCCTCCCAAAGTGCTGGGATTACAAGCGTGAGCCACCGCGCCCGGCCGAAGTGGAGACCTTTCTAACATCAGAATTCATCCAGTCCTTACGTTGAATCACACAAACTCAGTGGCGTCAGCACGTTTCAGCTGCCTCTGCGACCCCACCTGGAGCTGGGGAATCACCCTGTTCCCCGCTGTTGCCCGGCACAGGACCTGACACCTGTGGGCACTTAGCCGGCACAGGACCTCGTACCTGTGGCACTTAGGAAGTAATTGTGGGCTAAGTGAATTTAAACCACGTCGTGGACTCAGCTTTACTGTCTTGTTACCTTCCTGTCTTTCTTAGGCCAGTGATCAGCAAAGGTTTCCTTTAAAGAGCCAGAGAGTAAAGATTCCCAGCTCTGCGGGCCACACGGCCTCTCACAGCCGCTCAGCTCTGCGTTATGTGAAAGCACCACCAGCCAGTGTGTAAATGCATGGGCCAGGCTGTGCCAGTGAGGCCTCATTTACAGAAGCAGTCAGCAGCCAGATTTGATCTGTGGGCTACAGTTTGCCGACCTGTGCATGAGGCGATAAAAGGCCAAGAGCCTGGTATAAATTCATAACGAGAAAAGAAGGCTCTGAATCAGCCCCGAAGTGTAAGCAGCAGCATAATGATCTGGACCAGCGTCTTGGTGTTATTAAATTCAACCCATTCCGATGGCTGCGTCAGCATCTATTGCTCTGTTTATTGTGTTTCCTTAAGCAGTTCCATTTCTAGAAATTTATCTCAAGCACATAAATCTAGAGGGGGCACGTCGGTGTTATTTATGATGGGAAAACTGGAAACACACAGCCCTAGGCTGGAAGAGGCACAGCCTGATGTACAGCGTGGGCCAGTGGTTAGGAGCAGACTCAGGAGCCAGCGGACACGGCTGCAGTTCTAGCTCTGTGAACACACTGGCCGTGTGCCACCCTCAGCAAGTTACTTCATCTCTCTCTCTTCTTAGGAAAAAAAAAAGGAAATCCTTGCACATGCTGTAAAATTCAAACGATGAGAGTAATGTTCCTTCTTTGTTCCCCAGCTGCCCAGGGCCCCTCCCTCGGGCAGCTCGGTTCAGGTTTCTTTGTAGCCTTAGGGTTGGTGGGGGAGAGGGTAGCACCTGGGTGTGTGTGCCATTCACCCCCTTAACTGTGAGGGTCAGGAGAATCATCATGTTAGTTTACATTAAGCGTGGACTTCTGACACACAGATTTGCACGCAGATGTTTGCGGGAAATCGGGAGTGGGTTTGATGAGAGTGTCCAATACTGTCTCTTCTCCAGTCTTCCCTGTATGTGAATCAGGATGCATGGGTGAGAACAAGCCCAGTCCTGTGGGGTTTTCCAGGAGAAGAAAGTACAGATCCACATCCCCAAACAGTCTGGGCCACATCCCCAAGCAGTCTGGGCTGCAGTGTGCACACCCTCATGTGTCGTTTTGTATCTGCTAGTACAAATGTGCACACCCTCTGCAGCCTGGGATGGAAGCCCACCCTGCTCATCCTCCGTGTCTGGGCTCCAGCAGGGGGCTAGGGGGAGTTGTCATTTCCAGCCCAGCCCCCCGTGACCAGCAGCTCTTAGGGAAGGGAACTCGGTTTCTACACTGGGTCAGCCCAGGTTGCCGGGGGTGACTGGGCAGTTACCTCCCAGTGCACTGTCTGAAATCCCTTCCCAGCTCCAAGCCTCGCCCTGGAACACTCCGGGTGGGCCACCAGGGACTGACGCACGCCAGAGTCATGGGAGGAGGGCAGCTTAGCTGCTTGGCTCTGGAGGAGGACTTGGAATGTTTGGCTTTGTAATTTATTGAGATTTTTTTCCCTTTCTTCAGTAAACTTCCTCTTTGATTTCTAATGGAAAATGGAATCCAGGGAAAGAGCCTTGTGGAAGTGTGAAACTTCTCCGAGCCCTGTGAATCTACTGAGCCCAAAATGCCTTGAGTTCAGAGACCCAGCGAGGGAAACACCGTTCGCCTTGTGCAGTAGAGGGGATTGCAGGGGATGAGCACTGGAGGGGTTTGTTCCTTTTTCTGTTAGGCGCTCTTCCTTCTTTTGCTCCTTAAGGATTCTTGGTTTGCTCACCGGTATACACTCAGCAGAAGCCCCGACTTCTGACAGGAGGAAAATGATTTTCTTTTCATTTTAAAGTGGGTGTACGGCCTTGATAGTTCACCTGAGATAGTTCACCACATGCCCTTTCCATCTCAACCTTCGGACGCACAGCCACACACGTGGGTGTCATGCACCCGGGCACCATGAACGAGCAGATCCGGGAAAGCGTGGCTCGGGAGGAAGGTCTGGCGAGGCCCGGTGGGGCCCCCGGAGTGAGGCTGCCCTGCGAGGGAACCGGCTTTGCTGCTTTCCTTCCTGAGGCATCACCATGCACTTTTTCTCATGTGATGAGTGAGCACTGGATTTTGGGGGTGGAAGGCTTATTTTAAATTAGCAGATACAGACATGAAGTAGTAATGTAAACAAAGGGGATGGTTTTGCATTTTCCTGGTGTGAGATGCTCCAAATGAACCCCTCCCCACCGCGTGGGTCTCTGTTGGCCTAAAACACTGAAAAGAGACCCCCAGGATCTGAGAACCCTCCTGGGTATCAAAGGCCCATTAACTGCTGCCCAAGAAGTCCAGAGACAAACTTTCCGAGACAATTAACGGCCACTGGCTGGACTTAGCAGGTTTGGTGTTCTGCTAGTTTCTATTCTCTGCTCTGGTTTAAAATTCTATTTGCAGAGATGAAAACAGAGCCAGACTGTCCCAAACCCAGCCCTTCCTCTGTAAGTACTGCTGTGAACAGACCTGCTTGGCTGGTCCTGTGTTTGGGTAAAACATTAAATGACAACTTTAATTGAAAAACCCTGGGGAAGCTGACCCAGGGCGTCTTAAGAGAGGTGCCCACTGGCTGTCGTGTGGGTTTGTAGCAGGTTGGTTAAATGGGAAAACCTTTCAGGTAATCTTTTGTTCAGTTGTCAACTTTCTGTTCTTTGGACTTAATTCTGCAGTTGGTCCTTCAGGGAAAAGAAATGAATTTCTGGCAGGACCACCTGTCAGTTGTGGAGCCAGCTACAGTGTTAGCGTTTCCTGGCTGCCGCAGTCGTGCTTGAGTGTGGTTCTGCTGGAGGCGCCCTGGCCGGCAGTGTGCCTGGAGGGCCTTGCTACTTTCGCGGCTCTCTGGCCTGCCCCTCCCTCCGGGTTTGTGTTCTTGGGGGTGACCCACCCTCTCCTGCATCCTCAGCCTGTTCCCCTGCACAGCTTTCTTCTTCCTGGTGTACAGATGTGCCCCAGTATCTCCCATCATAAAAAGCAGACACCCTGCAGGAGTCGCCTGTTGCTGCTGCTGCCAGCTACCACTCTCTAGCAGCTTAAAACAGTACACATGTGGCCTCCTAAAGTTCTGGAGGCCGACGTTCTAAAATCAGGGTGCGGGTGGGGCTGGCTCCTTCCGGGGCTCAGGGGAGATGGGTGTCCTTTCCCTTTCCAGCTTCTAGAGGCCGCCCACATTCCTCAGTGCCTGGCCCCACATCACTGTGGCCGTTGCTTCCATTGTCACATCTCCTTCTCTGATTTCTGAGGACCCTAGTGATGGCCTGGGGCCCACCCAGATAACCCAGATGATCTCCCAGTCCCCTGCTGCAGAGGCCCTTTTGCCAGGTGAGATCCTGTGCTCACAGGTTCTGGGGCTGGGTGTCTTGAGATAGAGCTCTCCACCTCTTCTTGATGCAGAGACCCCGCCCACCAGCCCCCTGCACATGCACAGGCGGGCAGGCACAGACACACGTGCCATTACCTGGCGTGTGAAAGGTGGCCCAGGCGTTGTGTCCCTTTCCTCAGCTGCTGACTGCTTCCCCGCTAGTGTGGTCTCCTCCCACCCCGCTCCTCGTGTCTTCGTGCAGAGCTAATGGCCATCTGGTGACCGTGATGTGAGGCCCCATATGTCACGCGTGGTCACACCCAGCTCCTCCTGTGGCCTGCGCGCCTCACTCCTCAGTCCCTCTGCAGCCTCAGGCCTCAGCCATGCGGTGCTGCTCTTCAGCCTCTTCTCTTGTCCAGCCAACCTGGTTGGCTCACGTGGTGCTGCCTCCCTCAGTTACTGGGAGGTGGCTGCACAGCCCTGTCTTCTAAGCCACAGACGCCGTTTTCCAACTGCCAATGGGTCATCTCTATGGGGCAGCCTGCCGTGTAGCCCCCACACCCTGCACCTATTCTATAAGCAGATCCGACACTCACCTTCCCTAGGGCCGACCAGCTCTTCCTTTCTGTCACCCAGGCCTTCCTGACCCTGTCAGGCCCTTTGAGACCAACCCCAGGTGCCTGTCACTGCTCCCCAGTCCAGGAACAGCACCTGCAGCCCGTCTGACACAGGTCACACCTTACGCCAAAGGTCTTGTCAGACCATGAAGCCAGAAAGTCACGCCCCTCTCCTGCGGTCTTTCTGCCACTTGTAGACACCTGTAGTTCCAGCAGCAGTGTTGGGGGATCCCCCTGACCCTGGAGGGTCCCTCACTGTCCTGACGCCTCCCTGGACTCTGCCGGACCAGCTGCCTGTGCTCCCTGCTGGGATCCCAGAATACCAAATCCCCTGGGCTGTCTTGGCATCACTGGCTGAGAATGACCTGGGCTTTCATCTCAGTCTCTCTTCAGATTTCAAACTCCTGAAGGAGCTGGGCTTTTCTTTTTTCTTGTGTGTCCCAGAATTCTCCTGGTACCCAAACAGAACCGTCTGCATCCACACTATCCTGGGCCAGAAAGCTGGAGGCTGGCTGTGCCACCCAGCCCTCCCTGCCTTCAGATGAGCATTGATGTACTTAGGATGTCTGTCCCTCCAAATCTCATGTAGAAATGTGATCCCCTGTTGGAGGTAGGGTCTGATGGGTGGTGTTTGGGTCATGGGAGTAGATAGATCCCTCTTGAATGGCTTGGTGCCCTCCTTGAGGTAATGAGTATGTTCTCACAGAGTGCACGTGAGACCTGCTCATTTTAAAGTAGGCGGCAGCTCCCACCCCGCGCCCGCCTCACGCTCTTGCTCTTGCTCCCACTTCACTATGTGGCGTGCCTGCCCCCGCTTTGCCTTCTGCTGTGATTGAAAGCTTCCTGAGGCCCTCCCAGAAGCAGATGCTGGCACCATGCTTCCCACACGGCCTGCAGAACCTGAGCCAATTAGACCTCTTTTCTCTCTGCATTTCTCAGCCCCAGGTGTGTCTTTATAGCAGTCCAAGAATGGACTAACACAGCACCGGCCCCTCCACTTCCAGGGCCCACTTCACAGCTGCGCACCTAGGAGAGGAGGGGCTTTCTGGGGAGGGGGAAGGGTGGCTCCTGGGCCTTGAAGATGCTCAGGCTCTGCCTGTCCTGTGTGTGAGATGGCTGGTCTTGGGGCGACCTGTCTGCTGCTCCGTAGGATGTGTTGTGTGTTCGTCTGTCACTGTGTGGCCACTGTGGCAGAGGCCAGGCAAGGCACATTTCAGTGACTTGTGGTCCAGGCAGCCATGGCCGTGTGGCTGGCTATGAATGCCTGCTGCTGATTAGGATAAAGGAAAAGCTGATTCTTCTAAAAATGGTTTTAGTACCTGTTCTTAAGGGCAGAATTTGGAAGGGGTGTGTGTGTGTGTGTGTGTGTACACAAATCGGCCGTGTGCCCATGCTGATTTGAAAATATGAAAAAACTCATCATTTTCCCACCTGTCATCACTGGGCGACATACACCGTGCTGGGCGCTTTCCTCCTGGCTCCGCAACGAGGTGGTCCTGTGGAGCGACACTCCTCTTTCCGCCTCAGCCAGCTCTGTTCCGGCCGCCTACCCTCATGGACAGGCGTCTTTGTGCTGGCGGGGGCTCTCCCTGTGCCCTGTGAGGTTGGCCTCTGTGGACCGCCACCTGGGCCCCTGACCTCTCCCAGATGGTGGGAGAAGTGGGGGCTGTAACCTCCTTCCTGCAGCTCCATCACTGCCAAGCTCAGCCCCCGCCGGCCTCTCCGGCAGCATCCGCTCCTTCTGGGCTCTGTCGTCCCTTCCTCCTGTTGCTCCTGGAGGTGTTCAGTGGCTCCCCCAAGGGTCAGTCCTGCAGTGCTTCCCCCTCCTTTGCTGGTTTTCCTGAACGCTGCCCATGCCTACTTAAAAGGCCTGGATGAAACTCACTTTCCTACTCCGCCAGGGGCCTCTTCCAGCCTGCGGCCCAGCCTCTGCAGGCCCTCTTCAGAGGGGATTTCACCCAGTGGTTTTTCAGAGATAACTCGGTGTTTCAGATGGTGAACTGTGGTTCCTGGGCCCCAGCCCCACCCCTGTGTCTGTGTGGCTGTCCCCCCTCAGGGCCTCCCCTAAGTGTCACCCATTGCTCTCTGTCCCCCTCCCGTGGCACTTGTCACCCTCCTGACATTAATGAGAGCACTCAGTGGTTCATTTCCATTTGTGGCTCCCAGCCCTAGGTCAGAAGCTCCTGGCAGGCAGGGCTGGGTTGTGGTTTGTGTACCTGTGGCATCCTTGCACTCACAGGAGACACCTGCCGCAGATCAGGTGCTCACCAGCATTGTTGAAGGAACTCATGAATTACAGGCATCTGCCTGGTAGACATTGAACTATGAGCTGGGAAAACATTCATTCACGTTAAACAGAGTGCACCAATGCCTTTTTCCCCCACAGCTGCCGGGCCGCAAGTACAGCCCTGGGTACAACACCGAGGTGGGAGACAAGTGGATCTGGCTGAAGTGAACGGGCCGCCTTCCGCTCCAGCTGCGTCACAGCGATGGCCAAGCTGCATCAGCCGCACTCTCCTGGACGCCATATAGCTTTAAGATCGGGGGGAGGGTAAATAATGCAAAAATTGCACAGTGGAAGAAGTGGTCTCACAAAAAGCAAAAGCAATCCATCCCGTAGTATAGGTAATGGAGTTGGGAGAAGCAGCTTCCATTCTGGATGTTTGGAACCCTTTAGCTTTGTTTTAGAATGGCCCACCATTCTCACTGGAAAACAGTGGTCTGCTGTGAAAGGCCAGCTCTCCACGGCCCCTGTGGTTTCAGCGCTGCCACTGTGTGTCATTCAGGTTGTGTACATTGTTTTTCTTCCGACTTCCAGAAATAAAAGCGTTTCCATGGGACTTTCCCCATCGTAAGTCTGTGTGCGTGCGGGCACGTCAAAACTGCACACGTGCACACACGCTGCTCTGGGCCCTGACTGTTTGGCGTGGTGTGGTTTAATTGAGACTTACATTATGCTGAAGAGTTTTTCTAAAGGCCTACTGTATTTATTTTAGTAATGTGCTACATTAGAGTAGAAAAAATAAGAAAGTGAAGAAGAAATAGCAAAAGGAGAAAATTACTGTAGATTTACAGAACAATGTGTTTTAAGAGAGACGTTGAAAAAAGGTTCACGTGGTGGCCGTCCTCAGCATCTCAAACTCCTTTGAAGGGAGATTTGAGCTTAGACTGTTGATGGCATAAGATGCAAAAGCAAAATAATATACTCTCTTTATTACCCAGAAAATCGAGATGCCAGTCAAAACTGAGAAATGAGAAAGGCACATTTTCTTTATTCATCTCTGTTGAAGCCTAGAAAATCAAAACAAGCTGGTTGTGGTTCAGCATCATCGTTTAGGAATTAAGCTGTCAGTTGTGAGTCCTACTGAACTGTGAATTTTCCACTGTAAAGCCCCACTGTATCCAATATGGTAGCTCCTAGCCACATGTGGCTATTGAAATTTAAATGAGCTAAAATGTAATACAGTTTAAAATTGGGTTCCTTGGTTGTACTGGCCATAGTTCAAGTGCTCCGCAGCCGCTGTGGGCAGTAGTTCCAGTGCTCCTTCCTTCCTTCCATCTTCCTTCTTTCCATCCTTGTTTTCCTCCCTTCTCTTCCTCCCTGCCTCCTTCCTTCCCTCTTCTTCCCTCCTTCCCTTCCTTCCTTCCGTCTGTCCTTGTTTTCCTCCCTTCCCTTCCTCCCTGCCTCCTTCCTTGTTTTAAGAATTGAAAACAAAGTTTCCCAGGAGTTTTGGAGTCCAGATTTAAGTGGCTGAAGTTTTTGCATTTCACCAAGAAGCCAACAGCTTTAATCATGAAATGAAAGCACAGCTGGGCATTGGGCCAGTCACAGAATGTCTTTTGCTCTAAGCACCTCACAAACCCATTGTGGAGGGGAGGAAAGAAAAAGAAAACCATCTTTAATTATCTTAGCTGTTCCTAATGTCTTTGGCTGCAAAGAGCTAGCTGTTTCCTTCAACCTTGGTGGTTGCACGGGTAGTGTCCTCAGCAGTGAGAGGGCAGGTCTGCCCTGTGGTCAGGATTGCCCGTGTGAGGGCAGAGCTCCAACCACGCAGGGCTCGGTGTTGGCGTGGCGTGGACTCGGGTGCTCTGATCGTCCCCTGCATTTGTGTCTGACCCTGTGTGGTTGCATTCCCTTGATGGAGTGGGAAGTGTGTAATTTGTAGTGCTGAGGACATTCCTTTGTTTGATTTTCTGGTGTTTTCAGTGACATGCATGTTCAGCAGAGAAAGATGAATAAACACTGTCCAATTCTTCTCTCCACATAGAAGCCTCAAGAAGAGATGAGGAGATGCCCCTATTTCCTTATTTCAGAGCAGTACATGAGTTCATCTCACGAAAGCTCTTACAACTAAAACAACAACAGCAACAAACAGGATCAAAATAATCACGCCTTTTCCAAGATTCCATGTTGGACTTCTCAGTGCTTTGGAGACAGGAAATAACCATGTTGTCGTAGCAGTATGGTTTTGTGTCTGGATTTTATTCATACAGGCATGTGTTTACAGGCATGAGAACTTTGTATTGAAAAGAAAGTCCGTGTTTTTTTCTAACGTATCTTTCTGTTCCATCAACTGTTATAACCAGATTGTTAAGAGCATTGAGCTTCTTAGGAGAGATTACATGCAGCTACTTACGACCACCTCAGCAAAATGGGGTTGCCTGGGTAGGTAGCAGCAGCAGCAGCTCAGCAGCCCCACGCTACCAGGCAGCCGTGGAACCTCCATGTTCTGCCCAGGGGTTGTGGTAAGAACAGCAGGGAAAGAGGCGGCCACCTCCAGGCCGCAGGTGGACCCAGGGACCTTCAGTTACGCTGCTTCAATTAAATTCGTGTTGGTTTCTCTGCTACAGCAGAAGTGGAAGGAGCTCTTGTCTTGCTTGACATTTCTCCCATTTTTGGCCAATAATTGGCTTTGAATCTCTCTGTGTCCTGCTTACCAATTATAGCTTTCTGGATTGGCTGTTCTTAGCAGTGCACATGTCAACGCAAAGAAGCAAGCAGGCAGCTACTTTCTGGGAAGAAGCATAGTCCGTGCTCACACTGGATGCAAATCTGCAAGATTTGGGGGTTCGGCAAAATAGGGGTGGAGAGAAAGCTGCGATGGCTGTCATGCACAGGGGCTTTTCGAAGAAAAGCTTGTGTAGGCAGCAGCCACTGGCTGGCCAGAATTCCATGAATGGAAGCAGGTACCCGAGTGATCTGGGGCTTTACATCTGGATATAAATAGAAGCCGGGAGCCTGAGGCTTTGCTTTAGGAAAATCATGAGCCAGAAAACAGAGGAGGTGATTCTCAGTAGTCACCTCACGTCGCTAGGATTTTCTAATACTCTCGAGTTGTACAAAGCAAAGTACCTTTTAACAGCAACACATGTGTGACTCAAAGCAGCGAGCTTCCCTTGGGGAAAGGAGCCTCTTCTCAGCAGAGGATCCCAGCCTTTCCATCCTCCCTCACTGGAATGCCGGGCTCTGTTAGTTTGGATGTTGGACATTGCCACCTGAGTTCCAGGAGGCCGGGGAGCTCCAGTTGTGGACTTGTCCCCAAAAGAGTGGTGCTGTTCTCAGAGTGATAAGTGTTCCACTGAAAGTGTCTGTCCCCTGCCTCACGCTGGCTGCACTTGCTTGAAGGAGGCTGATTTAAGGGTTCTAATAGGAAGACAAATGAAACTATCAAATTTTATCTTTAAGCATGTGAATAAGTTTGCTCATTTGCTTTTACTGTTGATGTATAGTTTTCAAATTCTTAATTTAAAAATTATTTCAATAGTGAATTTTTCACAAGTGAACGCTTTTTATCTTTAAATTAAAATTCTGAAGCTCCCTAGTTAGATCCAATTGCTGGTTACATTGTGGGAAACACTCATTTTAGTGCTATGTAGTTTCATTGTATAAACATTTTTTTAATGAGACTATACCTGGTGATTATATTAAAAATCCCAGCTTTTAATTTCTAAACAGCCGTTTCCTCTGGCACGTTACACGTGGTAGTGTAGGTTTTCTTACAGTGAACGTTGATGGGGCCTCCTGCATCCCAGGCAGCGTCTCAGCACTGGACACCTGGCAGTGAGAGCAGAAATGCTAGTGGTGGCTGAGGGGCGAGGCCCAGGCGGAAGCCCCTGATGCAGGGTTGTGCATGTGCAGAATCTGAAAGCTGTGAGGCTTGGCGAGCCCACAGTGGAGGGGGGTGTCTGAGCCGCGAGGAGGGTCTGGCCTGAGCTGCAGGGCACCCCCCACCTAGAGCCTACTGTAGGTATTGGAGAGCTGAGGAGAGTGCAGAGGGCCTGGGAGGCAAGGGAAGGAGTGAGGCAGCCAGGCTGGGTCAGGTGCTCCACGCGCGTCAGGGAGAGGACCTGCAGTGACTGTCGACACGACTTTGGCAAGCTCTGTGTCCGCAGAGCTGGGACTGAGCTGGCTGGGGCGGGGTCACAGCGTGAGAATTAAGGAAAAAACAAGCAGGTAGGGTAGAGAGCCGGACTACCATCAAAGCATGAGTTTTCTGCTGCCCAGCTCCGCCGTGACGCCACTCCTCCCACCAGAACGAGCGCGTTTGTCTCCACACTCTCCCCTGCTTGTCATTGAGCTTTGTTCTGTTTAGGAAGCACGAACAGAAAGGTGGCTGTGACTGGCAGCGGGCTGGAAAGTGCATTTCCACGGGTCTGCCCTCTCCTGGGACAGGGTGAGCTTGGTGCTGAGTGCTCGAATGTCCCGACTCCAGGAGCAACACTGGTCCTCCAAGCACAGGAGGCTTTTCCTCCTCTCAGTATTGCAGCAGGCAGGGCACAGCCCTTCTGTCCAAATCTGGGAACCTGAAAGACTGTCGGAATCTTGCTGTTTTAGACATTGTAAGAGGAGCAGGTAGGACCCCACGTGCTCGGGCCCCACGCCCTGGATCTACCCGCTCTGCAGCCAGAGGGACAAGCAGCTGCTGTGCTGGTCATGGCCTCATCCTGTGTGTGACGATGGCCACTCACGTCTTCTCATTCTACAGAAGTTATGACCGTGCGTCAGACTTTTATTTGGATTTTGTGCGTCTTGCATGTATGGTGGGGATGACCGGCCCCACCTCCAAGTGCAGGCGCTGGAGCCCCTGGGGACGCAGCACTGCTCGTTCCTGACAGATGGGTTGCACCAGTGGGAGGGATCCAGATGCGTCTTTCTCTTAGGAGCCAGTGATGGGTGTACTACCGGGAATGGCCTGGCATGTGTTTCCATTCAGAAACTCCCAGTCCCTGCCTGGAAGCTGGCTCCTTTTGCTGGTTTTTGCCCCCTTTCCTGTCCCTTTCCTGGGCAGCTGGTCCCTGCTGTCGCCCCTGCCTCCTGGCTGCAGAGCTCTCCTCTGGAGGACTCGACACAGAGCCTGTGCCGTCTCCCACTCCGGGCTCTGCTGCCCTGCCCTGCTTTGGTCTCTCAGGTTGGAGTCGAGGTTGCATCTGCCGAGAGCCATGCCCACAGGTGAGGTAGCATCAGGTCCCGAGCCAGAGTCCATCGTCCCCTGGCCGTGGGTTTGGAGCTGCCAGCCACCCTTCCCTGAGAACCCAGCCTATGACTCGGCTCCCCTTGGGCCTGCCCCATCTTTCCCACCTGCCCTGGTCTGTCCTGCGGCCTCCTCAGTCCTCATGGCCAAGTCAGCCAACAGCAACCCACACACAGAGGACACTTCTGGATGGGTGTCTGGCAAGGTGTGGGTCTGAATTCAGCCTTTTGCCTCACGTGCCTACCCCCGTGTCCTGGGCTCTCCAAGAGCCACCTTAGGAAGATGGGGAGTGGGTCTGGACCACTGAGCAACTGGTCATTCTGCATCAGCTCCTGAAAGTCCCTTGTGGGACCAGGACCCTGATGAGGACAAGCTCTTAGCTCAGAACAACACAGAATCCAGCGCTGGCCATAGGACGGCTGTCTAATGGTCCTTCTCTAGAAACCTCTCTGTGCCATTCTGAAAGTGGAAAATGCCGGTATTGGTCACGTGACCTTGCACAGCTGACTGTTCTCGTGCTCTCCACCCACTCTGGCCCCTTTGTGTTTTGTGGAGGGAATAGCAGACCTCGCCCCCCGCCCCAGTGTTATGAGGTGACTTAGACACCCTCAACTTGAAGTTTTCACATATTTTCTATCTATAGTGTTTGTATACTTCACACGAAGCCTTATTAGTGGGTAAATATAATAAACTCCTTCCTATTGAAATAAAATTTGAGAAGAACATGGTATGTGCCAGCCAAAGCCCAAATTCAAATGAACCCTTCTGTGAAGGGGAAAAATCAATCTTGTTGAGAGAATGTGATTTAGATGCAGAAAGAATCCCAGCTGCCTAGAAATCCCCATTGCCAAAAGTAGGCGAAAGGAACCGCTCGTGTGAGGAAACATCGCGGGGCAGCGGCAGGTCGGGCGGCAGCGCGGCAGCTGTGAGAACGCGGGACTCTCACTTCCGGGGTGTGTCACCAACATTGGCAGCCAGTCACCTGCCAACAGTGCCACCCAGTTGGGGGAGCATAGATGGTATTGGTCTGGCTCTATCCAGCTGTTTGTTAGCAGTGAGTACAAAAAATTTAAAAAATGATTTTTTTTAGCTGGTCAGAAATGACTTGAAAGACCTCAGACTGTTGAGTTAACTTAAAACAGCCCGTACTTCTTTGCATCTAACAAAGTAATAACATTGTGTGTGTTCATCTAATGGGTAAATATGCAGCCTCTGCTGTTTAAAGGAAAGTGGAAGGCTCAGCAGTGTGTGTTATCTTGCCCTCCTTAAGGCATGCTTTTCCGATGAATGTCCTTGGCTCAGAAAGCTGGTTGTCAGGGAGCTTCACTAGGGTCTCTGAGGGGACTTCTCCAGAGGAGCTGGTGAAGGAGCACGTGAGGACACAGGAGAGCAGCATCTCTGGCTGGCACTCCGCCTGGCCGGGCAGGTGGAGCCCACTCTTACGCCCCCGAGGCGGTCACAGCCCGACCGTCAGGGGGAACCCACTCTCACAGACCTGGAGTGGTCCCTCGGCGGTCCTGGCAGGTGGAACCCACTCTCACAGCCCCAAGGCGGTCGGTCACTCAGCCCAGCCCAGCCCAGACCAGCAGGTGGAACCCACTCCCCACTGTCGCAGCCCTGAGGCGGCGGGGGCATCCTCCACCTCGCTCTTCCTGGAGAGACGCCAGTGTGTGGGTTTGGAAGTGGAGTCTATTTTAAGTTTGCAGTTCCTGAAGGAGCCTGTGTTTGCTGTGCTGTCTCCACGTGGTCACAGCCTTGAAGCCTCCAGCCTCTTAAGGGCAAGCCTCTGCCTGGCTGCCTGTGGTTGGGGCAAGCCGCTACTTACGTTCGCGGTGCCTGTTGCGTTTTCCAACCTAAGAGGGCACAGGAGGAGGTGGAAGGGGAGTGGAACTAAGACAGGGGACTTGAGAGCAAACCGTGAGTGTCCAGAGCTGTAGGAGGTTCTGAGAAGACACCGAGGGCTCCTCCTGCAGGGTGAGAAACGGGCCTTGGCGGGATGAGAATCCCTCCTGTTTCTGATGGCCTCATGCACCACCATGCTCAGGTCACCCGGCAGGCACCCTCCCTGGGGCTGAGCCCTGATCAGCGCGGAGCAGTTTCCCAGGGCTGCGGTAAGCAGCTGCCTTGCACTTTGCGGCTAAAGCAGCACAGATCGATTCTCCTAAGTTCTGGAGGCCAGGAGGCCTCCAATCAAGATGTCAGCAGGGCTGGTCCCTCCTGCAGGCTCCTAGCCTTCCCAGCTTTCCTGGTTTCCTGGCCTTCCGAGCTTCTAGAGGCTGCCTGCGTATATGGTCTTGTGACCCCTCCTCTAGTCACCTCTTCTCTCTGCCGCCTCCCTCATGCAAGGACCTGTGTGATGACATTGGGCCACTCAGTCCAGGAAACCCCCTATCAAGATCTTCAACCCCATTTGCTCAGCCCCTTTGTCCCCTGAGGTCTCATGTCCCAGGAGCTGGGGATCAGGATGAGGCTGTCCTTGGGGCCCTGTTCTGTCTACCATAGTCCCCACCTCGGGCTGACAAGAAGGCCCTGTGGAGACTGGCAGCCACAGGCCCTGCTCTAGGTGGCCCTTCAGCTTCTCACCTCCCACATGGCTGGAGAGGAGGGTCTCACCCACCACAGAGACGGGCCTTCTGCCTCAGAGAAGGCATGGAGCAGCGGGGCTGGCATCGGCAGCTGTGCCTCGTGTTTTCTGGCAGCTGTGAGCAGCCCTACCTTGCCCGCTTGGTCAGCAGAGCCTTGTGTCTGTCGTGGGCTGACTGCACCCCTCCGGGGCCCTGGCCCAGGCCCATCCCTGTCCCCATGCAGTGCACACCGTGGGGAGAGGTGGACGTAGGCTGTCCCATGTGTGGTGACAGGTGGTCTCCATAGCCATGTCTGGCACAGGATTGCCCATCCGGGGGGGGAGGCCTCTGGGAGGAAGAGAGGGGAAGCTGCTTTGTCCGTCGTGGAAGTTCAAGAAAACCAGAAAAAGCCCTGCAGGGGTACCTGGAAGCTATTGGTGCTCAGAAGCTCTTCCCACCTACAGATCTTGTGATGGGGCCTGCAGGTGAGTGCCCACCGGCTGCCAAGGAGAGCCCCAAGCCGCACAGCTGGGGCCTTGTGGGCCAGTGGGGGTGGGTTTGCTGCGGGCTGCACAGTGTTGGCCTCCTGAACCCTTCACCTTCCACAGAGAACAGCATCCTCATCTCTGCCCAGGAGGTCTGCTCGTTTCTCCTGGGCCCTCCTCCCCAGTCTGCCTTCAGAGCCCTTTGTGCTTTGGCCCCCACCCTGCCAGCCCCCTCCCTGCGTCCCCCTCCTCACCACCCAGCCCTTCATGCAGCCGTTCCTCTCCCTGGGCCTGCAGGTCTGCCCCGCCAAGGACACAGCCAGGCTCTCTGCCCTCTGCGAGCAGGTGTGGCACACGTGTTGCTGGTTCATCCCGTGGGCTCACAGGGCAGCTCTTGTGCAGACCTCTAGTGGTTGTGAGACTTCAGGCAGCTGCCTTTGGCCCCTGCCGGCCCACACCCCAGGACCTGTGCCACAGCGCTGACCAAGGGAACGAGACCAAGGGGCATGCCCCATCTCAGGTCTCGAGAGGGACAGAGCCAGGCAGGAACCTGGGCAGGCGTCAGCAGGGCCCCCATGTGTCCGCGGGTCCCGCTGTCCTTCCCGCTGCCTAGGGCATGGCCAGGCCGGAGGCCTCGGTGTGCCGTTGGGACCAGGCCTGGGAACCCCTCTGGTTTGTTTCCCCTTTTTAGTTACACAAATACTTTGTGATCACTTCTTAAAATTTAGGAATTTTAGGAAGGAACAAGGGAGAGAGCTTTAGAGTTATATACATTTTCTTTTACTTGCCATAAGAGTCTTCCTAGACCCTGTTTTTTAAAGATGCCTAACCCTCCACGCCTGGATGTGGCCACGCCTGCCGCCGCTCCATCATAGCTGCTTCTCATTGTCCGGCACATCCTGTACTGGGTGCTGAGGGGACCTAGGGAGGGTGTGGTGAGAGGAGGACCCTGACCAGGCATCCATGGGACACGGCTGCCCAGCATGGGCATTTTTTCCTTTTTATGGAGGCTCAGGAGTGAGGCCTGAGAACACAAGAGAAACGGCCTCGTTAGACCCCGGCCCCACCTTCTTCCCATTCTCAACCACCTTCGACGACTCAGTCATCGATGTCTGCGTCTCTCCCCCTACCGTCCTCTGTAACCCATGGGTGGCTGATGCAGCCATTATCCCTGTCTCCAGGGCAGCGGCACAGGAGCGTGGCCCTCCCGAGGCCCCTCCCGCACGCCCCATGGGCGCCCCGGGTCCCATCGGTCACCCTCGCTGCAGGGTTTCCTGTCTCAGTAGTAGCCTCTCCTGATGTCTTGTGGTCAGATGTTTGCTGGAAAGGGCCACAAAGCCCCAGCGAAAATCAGACTCAAAGATGAGACTGGAACGGGAAGTGTCAGCATTGTTTTAGGATTTTTCACTTCAGAAGCCAATAATCCTCTGAAGCAGGGCCCCTCTGCACTCCTTCCAAGCTCAGCAACTGCCTGACAAAGGAACCAGGGGCTGAAGCGGAACGTACTGGAAGCCCTGGCCAGCAGGTGGCCAGTGGGACGCTGACTTGAAGCCTCTTTGAAGCAGTCATGGGAGCAGTGGGAACAATTGCCCCGTAATTGTTGGACAGTGTCACACAACTAGACGGACACCTACTTGAATCACAGAATGGAGCTGTGTGGTTCTGTGACACTGGGATGAAGCTGCAGGCACGAGCAGGGGTCTGCACAGCCGACCACGGGGACAGACAGGCATGCGGCTGCCACTCACCTGCACATGGTGGCCATGTGACAGGCACAGGCCCTGTGTGGGGCCCTTACACCAAGGGCACTAGGTCTAAACACAAGTGGGAAAGGTCAGTGTTTACATCTACACCTTAGATGCCTAAAAACAGAGTCTTCGGGGAGCAGGGAGGAACCGTTCCCCAGATTTCCAAAGGTCATGCCCTGAGGGGGCAGCTTGGTGGACTGGAGCCGTCTGAAAAAGCAGGTGGTAGGCCAGGAGCCCTGAGCCTCCTGCTTAGGCCAAGGCATGCCCACAGGAGACCTCTTGCCCACTCACGGACTCGGGGGCCTGAGGGATCCCTGAGGAAGCTGTGAGTGGTGGGCAGCCGTCTAGCTGTAGGAGATGCATCATCTCAGCTTCTTTATAACAGGGCCAGCCTGTGCTGCTGAGGGATGACCAGAGCCACACAGCATGGGGCGGAGGAGCTACAAGGACTGGAAACCTTTCTAAATCTCTGCCACCACTTCGTGAGCCCACTCTGAGGTGTGCCCCCTCCCTAGATTCTCACAGCAAGCCTGGCTGCAGGTGGGGACAGCCTGATTTTTCTCCCATCATGTACATAAGAAAATGGGCTCTGAGGGTGGGACCTTCCCAGTCTCCCAGATGGAATGTGGTGGGTCCAGGTTCAGGCTCAGTCAGGGCTCTCCTGAGAACAGGACCCACAGGAGGTACAGACATGGAGACAGTTGTAAGGATTCTGGAGGCTCAGAAGCCCCAAGATCTGCTGTCTGCAAGCTGGAGACCCAGGAGAGCCAGCGGTGCAAGTTCCAGTCCAAGGGAAGACCAGTGTCCCACCTCAACAGGCCAGTGTCAGGTACAGTGGCTCACGCCTGTAATCTGAGTGCTTTGGTAGGCTGAGGTGGGAGGGTCGCTTGAGGCTGAGTTGGAGACCAGCCTGGGCAACATAGATGAGGCCTTGTCTCTTCAAAAAGTAAAAAAATGTGTGGTGGCACACGCCTTTTGTCCCAGCTATGTGGGAGGCTGAGGTGGGAGGATTGCTTGAGCCCAGGAGTTTGCACTCCAGCCTGGGCAAGAGAAGACCTTGTCTCTAAAAAACAAACAAAAAAGCAAAAAACAAAAAAACAGGCAGAGAGTGGGAATTCTTTTTTCCACCACCTTTCTGTTCTTTCCAGACCCTCAGTGGACTGGAGGATGCCTGCCCACGCTGGGGAGGGCCGCCTGCCTTCCCGAATCCACCAGGTCACATGCTGATCTCATCCCCCACAGATACACCCCAAAAATCGTGTTTGACCAAATACCTGGGCAGCTGTAGTCCAGTCGGGTTGGACGTCTAAAGCTGATCTGTACAATTTCTAACTCACTTCACCCTCTGAGCCGTGCATCTCGCTCCTCAGACACAAATGCTGGTGCTCATTCCTGCCCCAAGCTTCTATCTGTACCAGTGTTGGAAGAATCTGCTCAATCAGCAGTTGGTTTGCTTTGATTTTACCTTAAAATCCTGACGCTTTCCTGGTCATAATGAGCTCTCATACATCCATCCCAAAGAGGGACATGTGTCCGTTGCATTCGTGGGGTGAAAGCAATGAGAAAACCTGCCAGGCAGGAAGCCCTGTACTACAACAGAAAGGGTTGGGGGCTCCAGGGGAGGAAGGGGGTGCCCCGCGACATCTGAGACACTGCATTTGAAGCACAGAGCTGTCTCTTCTGGGCTCCTGCTTGCTTTATCTTTGTGTGAACATTCCCTGCAAAATAAATACACAGACCTCTGCTGGCTCCTGCCTAGGTCAGGATGGCTCGAGGCTTGGTGAAGTCCCCAAGGAGGGAGGGCCACCTCGGCTGGCTCTATTTTTTTCTGTCCCAGACCCACTGAAGGCCTGGATTTGTGGAAGATGAAGGGACATACCGAGTTGCATCGTCGGGCTGGCATCTGAGCTGCCTTTTCAAGCCCTAGTTTGTCCTTGTATTTGGAGTGCTGGAGGCTGGAGTCAGGACGCGGCTCCCATCGACGTGTGTTCGTGCTTTCAAGATGGCTGGGGCTTTTAGCCGTGGCAGCTTTGCTCGGGCAGGCCTGCTGCTTTCTACATTGGGTTTTCCAGCGACTCTACTTACAGCTGCAGAATGGACAGTAGGCTGTAGACCTTGAACAACGTCAGGTTAGTGCATGTTTTGAACGCCTGTTACTTTTCCGTCGCCACTCATGGAGCGGAGGCTGTGGAGATGTCTCGGTTATTTTCTATCCCCTGGGTGCTCAGGACCCAGCTGCAGAGCCAGCCTTGAATGAGACCACAGGGAGCCTCTGAACAGGGCCCTGAGGGGCCGAAGGGAGAAGAGCAGCCGGGAGGCCGTTGTCCAGAGCACAGCCTGGCTTCGTCTCTGCAGGGCGTCTCTGGAGAGTGTGGCTGAGGCTGGGAAGAGGGATGTGTAGGCAGGGCCCAGGAGGTTCTAGCTCTTAAGTGTTGGTGGAAATGAGCTGCTGTTTCCCTAAGAATTGTGCACAATCCTGAACCTTGCTGCTGTTAACTGAACTTCCGGACTTTTGCTCAAACAGCTGTAGTGACGACAGAGCTTGTCCCCCCACCTCACCTCCCCTACCTCATCGCCCGAGGCTGTAAATTGGCTAACTTGGCCTGGGAAGACCCGCTTGAAGGGCAGGGCCCCCTATGCACATGTGACCTCCATGTTCACCCAGTGCCCACGCTCAAGAAGGGCCCACACTTGATTTAATGTTCAGCTGTGGCCGTCCTGAAAGTCTCAACAAGTTTTGGACAAGAGCCTCCTGTTTTCATCTTGCACTGGGCCCCACAGGTTATGTCGCTGCCGTGGGCGTGCTGAGGCACCACCCAGTGCTTCCTGGAGCCCTCACCCGCCTTGCCATCTGGCAACAAGAGCTGGGCTGGCTTGTTGCATGGTCCTTGAGGCCTTCAGTGGATGGAGCAGGAGCTCACGGCAGCAGGAAGGCCGGTGTGTGAGAGGAGCCCCGGGGAGGAGCCCCACGGGACCCTGGGCCTGGAGGCCTTAGGCTCGGCAGGGAGGGCGGTGCTTGCTCTGGGCCCCAGAGAGTCCGGGGCTGTCCTTGCCTGTGTCTGGTGGGCAGAGAGGGCGGGGCTTGCTGGGCCCTGGTGAGGAACCTTCCCTCGTCTGTGTCTGGTAGCAGCGGCCTCCTGGTCTTTGTCCAGCTTCTTCCTTAGGCTGAGCATTTGGCTGTGGCTGCAGGAAGCCCAGCGGGGTGTGGAGAAGGCAGGCACACAGGACAGTCACCGAGCTGTTTTCCTCTGTGGGCCCCGGGAGCTCTGTCCCTGGGGGCTCTGGGAGTTGGTGTGGGATGCAGGCCTCAGGCACCTGCATTGGCACAGGGCTGTCCTGGTATGACTTCTTGGTATTCTCAGGCTCGGATGCCTGCTGCCAGATAATGTCCAGGGCCTTGGTCCAAGCAGTGTGAGCAGGCCGGATGGCCCCAGATGGCCTGGCCTGGGCCTCCAGGGATTCTGTCCCCATGAGGAAGGGGCTGCACTGCAGCCCGGATCCCAGTTCCTTACTCAGGATCCCACCCCCACTACCTGCTGAGCACTGGGCTGCGGGACTGAGGAGTCGCATGGGGGGCACAGCACCCACCACCATGGGCTGGGCATCCGTCTCCTGGGCACTGCCCTGGCACTTCATGCAGGGCTCCCTCGCTCCTTCCGCCAACCTTGTGAGGCTGTGGCCTTATCCTCATTTCACCAAAGGCAGCCTGAGGTTCAGAGAAGTTAGGTAGGACATCAAAGACACACGGCGGGCATTTCCAACGTGGGGCCCTCTGGCCCCAGAGCTTGTGCTTGTAGCCGTCTCTCTGCCTGCAGGAACCTCACTCCGACTTTCCCCAAAATCTGACCAAAGGGAGTGAGTGCATTTACCACACCTGGGCACACATCCATGTCAGGTGTGCCTGACAAAACCTTGGTCCTGCCTCCTTCAGGGAGGTCCTGCGCCAGCGTCAGGAGCCGTTGAACTCAAAGCTTTTATATGGACAACAAAGGGATTCATTGAGATGAGCTGCAGCTGGGCTGGAGAAGGTGTAGCGTCCGTCAGCGTTGACCTTGATCCCTGAACGATGTGGGGGTGTTTGTGATTGCAGGGAGCCCTTGGGCTTGAGGCTCACTCCATGGCCCTGAGCGCAATGCCTGCGGGGAGGACCCCTGGAGGCATTGCTGAGGGGTTTGTAGGCCCAGCACCTCATACAGAGCATGCGGGTTAACGAGCTAATTCCATAGTGGGTGGAAAGGGACGTCTTCCCCTAGTAACACCCTACCGTTTGGAAACCTCCCAGCTCATCACTGCACCCATCTCCCTATCTGCTGGGGCCAGAGCTGTGGTATGGAGTGCAGGGCTCACGACCACCTGGGATTTGAGTGGCTCGAGTGGCCAGGTGCCCGCCTGGGAGGGTGACGGAGCCCCAGCCGGGGCTGAGGAGGAGCAGGTGGGAGGAGCGCGCAGCCATCCTTCCTCAACTTTGGGAAGTTGCTGGAGTAGGGGCCGAACACACACAGCTGCCAAGGTGTGGCCCCGTCTCTCTCTGGAAACCTGCAAGGGACACGTCTGCCCTGGAAGCCTGGGTTCCCTGTTCAGAACGGAATCCCTGGGGTCCTCCTCTCCTGTCCTGGTCTGGGGGTGCAGCTCACTATGTGAGGCTCTGGGCTGCTTCCTGTCCGCAAGCGGATCCCATTCTCAGTGCAGTCTCTTCTCCCACCCTCCTGCTCCAGGCACCTAGGTTGCACACGGGGTGCTTCTGCCTTGCAGTCC
This sequence comes from Hylobates moloch, assembly GCF_009828535.3. NCBI lineage: Eukaryota > Metazoa > Chordata > Mammalia > Primates > Hylobatidae > Hylobates > Hylobates moloch. The sequence goes on from NW_026652276.1 coordinate 1,944,469, forward strand.
CAGAGCCCTGTGGGCCCTGCAGCCTGGGGACGGCCTTCAGGGGGGTCTGGAGTGGTCCACTCTGCACATTTGGCCGTGATGCCTGGTTGAGCTGCAGCACTTCTCTTGCTGTGCACATTCATTGTGTGTTTGGAAAGTACAAAGTCACTGGGTGGAAGCTCTGGAGATGCCTCTGCTCTGAGATGCTGGCTTTCATCCCAGGGCCAGTCGATCCATTCCATGAGAAAACTTCATGAAGGACCAGTGTATGGCCAAGTCCTGCCTGGAGAGGGCCTCAGCGCCCAGGATCCTCCCAGCCTGGCCATATGGAGTAGACTGCAGCCCTGACTGGCTCGGTGGGGCGCAGGGAGCCTCGCGGTGTAGGCTGCGTTCCGGTCAAGGGGTGTCCACTCGTCCCCCAAGGAGCATCCCAGCGTCTTTGAATGGAGCCAGAGCGATGCTCAGAGGTGAGGAGCTTGGTCTTGGTAGTGAGGAGGCTCTGATTTCCAGTCTCCACTCAGCAGCAGTGTGACTTTGGGCAAATTGCTGATCTGTGAGCTCGTGTCTTCCTGGCTGCAAAGCAGGAGGAATGATGGCGCTGCTGCCGCGGTTGTGCAAATGAAGGAGCCCAGCATCTGCAGAGTGGCCTGCTCAGCGCCTGCCATTGGCCTGAGAAGTGGCTTATCATTTCCTCCCCAGTCAGGCCCTCCCGCGGGAGGGGTGCTGGGGCTCTGATGGATGTACACATGCCTTGGTTTCTGTAGAGAATAGAGAGAGGGGAGGCAGGGAGGCTTGCCAGGGAGGCTGCTACCAAACCCATGGAATTCTGCCTCGGGGAGGCACCTTGCAATAGAGAAGTGGCCTCCACAGGCTCCCTGGGAAGTCACCCCCATGGCTGTGTCTGGAGATGAGCTCTGGGCGGGGCGCAGCCTGGGAGGGCCAGTGTGCCCCCCACCTGGGGTGGTCTTGCAGCCTCTTCCTTCTCTTGTTGATGGTGGCGGGTTGGCCGAGCTTTGGGGACCAGTTCCCTCCAAAGTTACTATGGCCCCAAGGCTCTGGGGACAGGGGCAGGTGGCTCTGGGCATGGACAGAGCTTGCTCCTTGAGCTGGAAACCCTGGCTAATGAGTGAGCAGAGGCCCTGGAGCCACCAGGGGCTGTCGAGCTGCACTCTCCAGGCTGCCAGAGGCTTCCATTAGGCACATTGGTGTTTGATTTTGTTTCCTTGGAAGATCTGGAGTTTTTGTCAGTTGTGAGTCATTTTTCTTGATCTGGGCTGCCAGTTCCATGAAGAAAATCACTTTCGAACAGATGTGGAGGAAACTGTACCTCCTAGCTTGTCCAGACCCAGCCTGAATTCATATGGAAAAGAAATCATTTCCCCCATGAGCTCACTGCGAGTCCGACAGCACTGTGAGGGGAGGGGCCAGCCAGGCACCCAGCCTGAGTCGTGACCAGAGGTCCAAGCCAGAGGTGCAGCCTTGGGATCTCGGCCTGCGGCACTGGCCCTGGGGCCACACTCAGCATGGGGGACGCCAGGCTGGAGCAGAGGCCAGGCCCAAACAGCCACTCTGCCCCCGGGGGGCCTTGGCAAGGCTGCTGCCTACGTGAAATGATGGAAAGGTCTAGGCTGGCCCCAGGTCCTTTCTGGCATGGCCTCAGGATCTCGGCAGGAGGATAACAATGCCAGGAGGGGGTATGCTGAGTCGTGTGCCTCCTCTCAGGGGCCTGGCTGCAGTGGTCAGGGGCAGTGTGGCTCATTGTGTGGGCACCAGTGCCCTGCACCGGGGGAAGACCAGCAACAGGACTAGCCAGGCGGCCCCAGGCCCTTAGGACACAGGGGAGGCCCAGGATGTATGGGAAGGAAGGAGCAGAGCACCTGAGTCTGGGGACATCTCGGGACAGGCACTGCTCCCAGCAGCCTCAGCTTCCCCCCATAAAAGGGACAGACGCTGCCCCATACCTTTGGCTCCATCACTGTCCAGGGACGGGGACTGACCCTAGACCCTTCACCCCCAAGGATTCTTGGGCTGCAAGTCCAGCTCTGCAGAGGGGCTGCAGGGAGCATCCAGGGCCCACACTCATCTGCTCATCTCTCAGTCTCTGTGTTTATGGAACACAGGGGAATGCCAGTGCTGTGCCAGGAGGGGCGGTTGGTGCTGAGTGAGGCCCGCTCCCCAAATCAGACACATTCTTATGAGACTAAGATTTGTCCCCGCTCATGGGCATTCAACAAAATGTCAAAGCAGGATTAAGCAGAATCACAATGTCCTGCCCCCAGTCCCTAACAGAACAGAAAGGAAAAACCAGAAAAATAATCCCAGCAGAAAACAAACAGGGCCATACACTTTGAAAATTTGTAGCCAAAGGCCAGGCGTGGCTCACGCCTGTAATCCCAGCACTTTGGGAGGCTGAGGTGGGAGGATCACTTGAGCCCAGCAAATTGAGGCTGCAGTGAGCTCTGATTGCGCCACTGCCCTCCATCCAGCCTGTGTGGCACAGTGAGACCCCATCTCAAAAAAGAGAGAAAAAAAATTAGTAGCCAATAAAATAAGCAAAAGATTTCAGAGTACAGCAGAAGGCAGATTCGCCTGGCTCTGAGCTGCCACCAAGTCCGAGTCCCACTGGTACACAAGCGGAGCCCCAGGCCACCTCTGTGCTTGGGATCTGGAGACAGGGAGTCTTGCAATGCCTCTGGCAGACATGGGAAGATAACTGTGAGTTGAAACTCTCCGTAAGAAGTGGAGGCTCCAGGGATGCGTTGGCCTGTGGGCACGGCCTGAGACCAGGACTGGATGCACCACTCTCCCTGTGATGAGGTGAAGCCAGCTCTGGTCTGGGCCATTTCACAGGATTCCAGAAGCAGGAGCAGAGCCTCAGCATTTGAACAAACCTTATTCCGCTTCGGCTGAGCTCCTCCTGCCACCACCATCCCTGCAGGCTTCCTGAAGGTGGCCTCAACACAAACTGCCTGGGCTTCCTGTGGCTAAGGGGGAAGACGAGCCTTTGCCAGGTTTTGTGGAAAGAGTTAAAACCCCTCCAGGGCTGTGTTAAAACATACGAAGACCCGGTCAGAGCTGCTCAGCTTGAACAGGATGGAAAGGCAGGGAAGGGGAGGGCAAGCGACGGGCAAACGTCCCACAGAGAAACCTGTGACTCAGTGCTGGAGAAGGGACCACAGCGTGCGCAAGATAAACATGTGGAGGGCGGAGGACGCACAGCTCGTGAACAGGAAAAAAAAAAAATTCCTGTGCTTTGCCTAAGAGAATAGTTTGATAAGGACATGAATTCAATAAAATAAATGTCAAAAATGTATAAGACTAAGAAATGAAAATAAGATGTCAGACCTCAGGAAGCAAACCGAAAACCGAAACAGTGTCAGTACCGACCCAATACATTTCAAACTGCAACGAACGACGCAGCAAGGCTGAAATTGCTATTGACAGAAATCCATCGTTCTCCAAGTGTGGCTCCTGGACCAGCGGCCCCAGCCTCCACCTGGGAGCTTGTGGGAAATGCAGGTGTCTATGCCGCCCCCAGGCCTGCTGGCTCGGGCGCCCTAGGGGGTGGGCCCCAGCAGCATCTGTGTTTAGCAAGGTGATTGCAGCACACACTGCAGCGTGAACACCGCTGCCCTAGAGGAAAGGCTGAAGACAGCCGCAGTAAGTAAAGGTAAACGTGGTAGAGGGAGATGAAAACTGTATGAACTTTGTATATGTAAACCCAATTTATAGGAAGATGGACAAAGGCAGTCCGGCGGAAGAATCATTGGTGTTCAGACCGAAGTGATTCCAAGTGAAATAGCTGGTGCACATGTGGTGTGATCTTTCAATATGCAGAATCCATTTGCTTTTCTCAGTTCAGGGGATTTTAAAATCTAAGGTCCATACTGTTTTGGTGCAGAGAATTCACAAGTTTTACTTTCATTTGCTTATGTTGAAAACTGATATTAAAATAAATCAAATGTAATTTAAGATAGCATCGATAGATCCCATTTCATGAAAGCATACCCGTCTTTCTGTTGGTATACAGGCATAAAAATATCAGGATGTTGTTCACTGATGTAGATGGTTTTTCTGAAGAGAGGAATTTGGAATTTTTTTTCCTTTCTTCCTTGAACTTTTTTTTTTTTTTTTTTTTTTTGAGACACAGTCTTACTCTGTCGCCCAGGCTGGAGTGCAGTGGTGTGATCTTGGCTCCCTGCAAGCTCCGCCTCTCAGGTTCAAGCATTCTCCCACCTCAGCCTCCTGAGAAGCTGGGATTACAAACGTGTGCCGTCATGCCCAGCTAATTTTTGTATTTTTAGTAGAGATGGAGTTTTACCATATTGGTCAGGCTGGTCTCCAACTCCCGACCTCAGGTGATCTGCCCGCCTCCGCCTTCCAAAGTGCTGGGATTACAGGTGTGAGCCACCACATCCTTGAACTTTGTCGTTTTGATGGAGAGGAAGGAACCTCTGACACCGAGGGTGGAATAGCCACAGTTCTGTGCCCCCGGTGCATTCTCATCATCGGGCGTGGGAAGTGCCTGTCCCTGTTTGTGAAGATAACTTTACCCCATGTACCACTCCCATTGCCCTTGTCCAGGGGGGCCAGCATTCTCTGTGCTTGATAGATCTTTTTGTTTGTGTATGTTCTGACATAATGTGTTGTTTCGTGTGTTTGCATTTTTAAGGAACGTAAATGGTTATGGGTCATACGTCTGTTGCCTGTGTGTTTTCACTCAACTGCCTCCGTAAACTCCTTCCTCGTTCCTTGGGTGTGTCTGGCTTGCCTGTTTCTGCACCTTGTGGTGACCTTGCTGCTGTCCAATTTTGCTTACCCTTCCTGGCTGGCGGGTACCCAGATGGCCTGCAGTGCTGCAGGAAGAACCTCACACATGGAGAAGAATATCTGTGGTTCACAGAAAACTGTGCATTGCCTAGAGGACACTCCTCAAGGTTATTGGATTCTACTCTGTCATTATTTAGAACTACCTTATAACTCTGTTCCTTGTTGGTCACTGATAGCAATACAAAAGAATTCATATAGACAGGAATGTTCTGTGCTGTGTAGTGGAAATCCAGTGAATACCTCCCATCCCCAGGAGAGAGCCCGGTTTGCCTTCACTTGCATATTGATTTAAATCTCTCTGATCTCTAAGTGTGGCTATTCTTTGGATTCTGTGTTGAACTGTCTGATCCCTTCCTTGATAAGTGAATAGACTAAATTTCAAACGTATTCCTTTTTATATTTCTATGAGAGTCATAATTTTACTTTTTTTCTGAAAATTACCTTTTAACACACATATCTCCTTATGGATCTGTGTAAAAATTTGCTTGCAGAAATTTATCAAAGAATAGCATTGCCAGATGTGCTAGGCATTACTGGGGTTCATCAATATTCAATCCTTGCCTCCTTCTGGAAACTCAGACCATACTTCCAGCAATGTGGCTCATTCTGTCCCCAGGCTGGGAATAGCCGTGACAGTGTCATTTCTGGGCCAAAGCAATGACAACCGTGGTGAGATCCTTATGCCACACACTCTATTCCCTCACCCTGGTGACTGCCAGTGTTTTAGCTCAGGGCTGGCAAACTGGCCTGGAGGCCACATCCCACTCACCATCTGTTTTTGTAAATAAAACTTTATTGGAACACAACCATGACATGTCATCTGTGGCTGGTTTTGCCTGGAGTTGAGTATTTGTAACACAGGCTGTGTGGCCTACAAAGCCAGATGTGATGTCTTTACCCTCCAGCCCTTTACAGAAAGTTTGCCAAGCCCTGTTGTGGAGGGCGGAGCTTTCAGCCGCCTGGGTTCCTCAGAGGTGGTGGGAAGCAGAGCCTACCCCCAAGTCATACCAGTCCAGTCACCTGAGCAAGACATGACCCTTCCCCGGGCTGAGCTGCCAAGCCTGGGCAGACTTGTTGCCAGGCCTCTCCTGGTCAGCCCTGAGTAGGGCTGGCTGCCCCATGGAATCACAGCTTGGTCTGCACTGCAGCCGGTTCGAGGAGGGGCCATGTGGCCCTCGTCTCCCACACCTGGGATTATCAGGTCCCCAGGGCCTGGCATAGCTGTGCTTCCAGTGGGTAGTGCCTTGTTTCCGTGTGCCTAGCAGCCCCTGGATTTCTTCTTTGCCCGTTTACATCCTTTGCCCCTCTTTGGCTAGGATAGCTGTCCCTTCCTTGTCGATGTGGAGAAATTCCTTTCCTATTTGGAAACCTCAGACATTACAAATACCTCTCACCATTTCTTGAATATTCTGCATGGCTCAAATCCTTCATAATGAACTTGTATAACCTTTATCCCCCCAAAATGATTCTCTTTAAAAATGCAAAAGCAAACAAAAAGTGTGGCAAGAGCAGAAATGCCTTCAGCAATGGCAGACACGTTGGAGTAAGCGGGTGGCCCCCAGGGAGCTGTTCCAACTGCAGCAGCGTCACTTCCTGGGACAGATGTGGGCTTTGCTGCTTTGTGGTTCTACCCCTCTCTCTCCCCGAGTTCCACTCGCCCTCCCCACAAACCCAGGAGCATTTCAGCAGGTGCCCTGCTGGGGCTGGTTTGAATAAGTCACCTCTTTGGAAAGTGTCCAGAAGACACTGGCTGGCATGTTGGGGCTCGCCAAGGCAGAAACCCGACAGACCCCGAGGCCTCCCTTTGCACTCAGTGAGACTCATGACAGTGCCGCGGGGATGAAATGCGGGCAGCTGGATCCTGACTGTCCGCGGGTCCGAGGGTCCTCCGCACGCCTGGGCGCTCAGGGCCACCAGCTTACGTCTGCCTAAGCCCTGCGAAAGGAGAGCATTGCGGGGTCTCGTGAGGCAGCGTCTTTCCGCCGAGCGCTGTTTCCTCCAACCCAATGGCTGAACAGGAACCAAGCCGTCCGCGGGGGCCGCCGACCTCTGGCTGCGCTGGGTATGTGTTGTTCAGTTCATGCACTTGTGCACCGATGCTCGCTGGACGGTGCATTCACCGCGCCGTCTTCTCTGTGCCGTTTGGGTGAAACTTCCTCACTCCCGCCAGGATCTGCACCCTCCCCTGCCTCGCTGGCTAGCTGCCCCCGTTTAACTGATCCACAGGTCTCCCGTGCCGGCATCTGCGCGACTCCACCCTGCAGCCCCCCAGGGCAGCTCATGGGAAGACATAGGAGAGTGAGATCCAGAGATCATGGCAGTGGATTAACCACAGCTGCCCGGGAGCAGACCCCACTGGGCAGGAAGAGACGCTGCCCTGGAAGTAGCCGCTTCCCAGAGTGTCCTGGAAGAGGCATCCTGAAGCCCACACACATGGAAGAGCTTCTCCATTGATCATACAGCCTCTGACAAACCAGGAAGCAACTGATCTATTGCACAAATTGGAGACGAAAGGCATAAACCCTGTGTGCGTCAGTGGCTGCCCAGGCCAGCGGCCGCCTCAGTGCAGGTGAGGTCTGTCCTCGGGGGGTGCTTGTGCAGCGCATGGAGTGGCGGGAGGTGTGGGGTGGCCAGCCTGGACAGCCGGTGTCTGTAATGGGCAGAGCACTGCCATTGCCACGCTACGGGTTTATTCCACATCACGGTGCTGTGAGCTACATGCTTTTACCACCCCCATTTAAAGGTGGGGAAACTGAGGCCCTGACAGATGGAGGAACTGTCCAAGAAAAGTGGGGGCTGCTGGAGAGTGGGGTGCTGGGGTTGCGGCCGAGCACTGGGCTCCCTTCTTTTATCCCCGAGGCTGTCCTGGCGTCAGGGATCCGGGGAAAAGGCCACCAACCAAACAGAGCCACAGAAGCACAGCAGTGAGTATGTGTGGCTGCTCTCCAAGAATTTAAACCATGGTTCGGTGGCCCCAGCCAGTGACAGTGTGGCACATTGGGGTGCTGTGAGCAGTCATGATCAGCTGTGAGGTGTGTTACAGATAATTTGTTACAATTAAAGTCAGGCTTCCCACCAGAATGGCTGTAATAAAAAGGTAGATGGTAACCAACGTTGATGAGGATGTGGAGAAACTGGAACCCTTGTGTGTTGTCAGTGGGGTGTAAAATGGCCCTGCTGCTTTGGAAAACAGCTTGGTGGTTCCTCAAAAAATAAATGAGTAGAATCAGGATCAACTCAAGAACATTGAACGCACATGTCCTCACAGAGTCTTGTACATGGATGTTCAGAGCACATTATTCACAATAGCCAAAAAGTGGGAGCAGCCCACATACCCGTCAGCTGATGATTGGATGAGCAGACTGTGGTGCATGCACATAGCTGATGACTGGATGAGCGGACGATGGTGCATGCACATAGCTGATGATTAGATGAGCGGACTGTGGTGCATGCACATAGCTGATGATTGGATGAGTGGACTGTGGTGCATACAGATAGCTGATGATTGGATGAGTGGACTGTGGTGCATGCACATAGCTGATGATTGGATGAGCAGACTGGTGCATGCACATAGCTGATTGGATGAGCAGACTGTGGTGCATGCACATAGCTGATGATTGGATGAGTGGACTGTGGTGCATACACATAGCTGATGATTGGATGAGTGGACTGTGGTGCATCCACATAGCTGATGATTGGATGAGCGGACTGTGGTGCATACACATGGCAGACTCATTAGGCCATAAAATGAATGAAGCTGGGATCGAGGCCACCACGTGCATGAACCTTGACAACAGACACAAAAAGCACATAGTGTATGATGCCAGTTACTTGAAATGTCCAGAACTGGCAAATTCAGGAAGACAGAAAGTAGACGAGTGGTTGCCAGGGGCTAGGAGGAAGGGGAATGGGCAGTGACTGCCCATGGGCATGGGGCATCCTTTTCAGATGATGGAAATGTTCTAAAATCGTACCACAGTGGTTACGCAATTCTGTAAATTTCCTAAAAACATCATTGAGTTGCATACTCGAAATGGGTGTATTTTATGGTATAGAAGCTATGGCTCAGTGACATTGCTTTTAAAAAACTGATGGCAAAGTAGAGTGCATGGGCTCATGTTGGCAGGTTCTTGACCATTTCGTGATCACAGCTGTGTGGTGAGCGTCTCTGGGGTGGCCACTGCGGACTGCCCCCAGCCCTCCCCTCTGCTCCTGATTGGTCAAGAGGGGGCATGTGGCCATGGACACACGAGGGGAGGGCAGCTGGGGCTTCCAGAAAAGATTACATCACTTGTACTTATTTCTTTAAGACTTATTTTTTATTTTTATTTTTTTGAGACAGGGTCTCTCTCTGTCACCCAGGCTGGAGTCCAGTGGCGCGACTGTGGCTCACTGCAACCTCCGCCTCTCAAATTCAAGCGATTCTCCTGCCTCAGCCTCTCGAATAGCTGAGATTACAGGCATGCACCACAACACCTGGTGCCTGGCTAATTTTTTTTATTAGTAGAGACAGGGTTTTGCCATGTTGGCCAGGCTGGTCTTGAACTCCTAACCTCAGGTGATCCGCCCGCCTGGGCCTCCCAAAGTGCTGGGATTACAGGCATGAGTCACCACAACCTGGCCAAGACTTACTTTTTTAAAAGCAGTTTTAGGTTCACAGCAAATCTGAGCGTAAGGCAGAGATTTTCTGCGTGCCCCCTGCCCCACACTTGCATCCTTGTTCCCCACCAGAGTGTCTGTGTCCTGCTGTGTGAGCCTGCACTGACCCGTCATCATCCCCCAGCCTGCAGTTTACTTTAGGGCCCCCTCGGTGTTGTGCCTGCTATGGGTTTCAGCAAACGCATAATGACAATGTATCCACCGTTTCAGTGTCACGCAGAGCAGCCTCCGGCCCTAACAGCCTCTGAGCTCTGCTGTCTGTTTACTTCCCTGCCCCCACTTACCTTTAAGGAGACACCAGAAGCAATGCCCATTCTCTGCCTGGGGACACCGCCGCCTCTACCATGTTCCACTGCCCTGCCACCCTGAGGAAAGCCAGCAGAGACCCTGGCAGATCCTGGGTTCTGGGAGCTGCTTGTGTGAGTCAGCGTGCACAGGGCATCTGCTGCCCACACCTCCACTTGGCCTGACCAACAGTCACTGTTCACTCTCTTCCTGCACCCTCATGAGTGCTCTTGAACAGGAGAAGTTCTGGGGCTGGAGCCACAGCTGCCCTTGTAATAATTGCAGGATCCCAGCACCTGGTTCAGGCTGCCCAGCCCTGGGGGAGCAGGGAGTAACAACAAGGTCTGTATCGAGAAGTACCTTCCAGTTACTGCAACACAGGGCGTTTCTGAAAACAACAGTTTCCCTGTGTGTTAGTCTGTTTTCACGTTGCCAATAAAGACATAGCCAAGACCCGGTATTTTATAAAGAAAAAGGTTTAATGGACTCACAGTTCCACGTGGCTGGGGAGGCCTCACAGTCATGGCGGAAGGTGAAAGGCATGTCTTACATGGCGGCAGGCAAGAGAGAATGGGAGCCAAGAGAAAGGAGTTTCCCTAGAAAACCATCAGATCTTGTGAGACTTACTCCCTACCCTGAGGACAGTATGGGGGAAACCAGTCTCACGATTTCATTATCTCCCACCAGGTCCCTCCCACAACATGTGGGAATTATGGGAGCTACAATTCCAGATGAGATTTGGGTGGGGACACAGCCAAACCGTATCATCCTGATCAGTTATGTCAGTGGGAGTGAGACAGGCAGAGAGTCCCCGTCCTCAACTCTGTGGGAAAATATTAGGCACCATGAGCCGAGCGACGGAGACAAATGCAGAAATGGGAAGGGCAGGCTGCTCCCCCAGTCCCGAGCTCCGACCCCCACACGGCCCTGTCGGCCTGCAGGGCCCAGGGAATCCAGTCAGCCGTGAATTGTAATTTTCCCATCCAGCGGCACAGGTCACCATCCACATTATGAAAGTGGTTTTGAGCTAAAATCCGTTCACCCAATGTGTTTGAGTGGCCTTTGGATTGGCTCTGACTTTACACTTAACACCACAGGGCAGGCAGGGACTGGGGGAAACGAGGGCCTTCCAATACTTGCCCAGGTCCTGCAGGGCAGGGCTGGCCACAGAGGGAGGCACCCCGTTCAATTTTGCATCCTGGGAACCAGCCCTGAGGGAGGGCCGGGAAGGACATGGCGGGTGCTATTTCGGACCAGAGGCGAGAGAGAAGGACTCTCCCAGGAAGAGCAGGCAGCGTCCACGCAGGGGAGGCCTCCATTCCAGGGGCGCGAGGTGGTTCCGGGGCTGTGGGTAAGGCAAAGTGGGGAGGGCCAGGCTGGTGGGCACGCGGCAGCTGCACCAACTACGCTCCTAGTCCCCAGTGGGAGCTTGGATTGAAACCTGGCGAGCGAGAGGGGGTGGGGTTGTCTGAGTTGCAGGCCCATGTGTGGAGAACAGGCGGGGGTGGAGGCGGCTGGTCCATGCGATGGACAGAGAGAGCCAGAGAAAGGAGCGAAGTGATTGATGCTGCATGGAGGTCACAGTGAGAACGCTGCGCTGAGACCTGTCAAAGGACAGACAATCGCAGCTGATAGGACGAATGGGGTCCAGCGCCCTCTACTGCTCTAGGATGACTCTGCACTTAACTAACCACATGCAGCTTCAAGTAGCTACGAGGAGGATGTTGAATGCTCCCAGTACAAAACAGGGATAAATGTTTAAGATGATGGGTAAGCGAATTACCCTGATATGATCACATACATGATATGGATCCAAACATCATGAGTATGTACAACTCGTCAATAAAAAAATAAAATGAAAAGGTGATGAGAAAAGAAGCCAGACGTCAAGGACCCCATATTGTTATAATTCCTTTCACGTGAAATGTGCAGAGTGAGATTTGGTTCGTGGTTCGTCAGCCTGGGGGTGGGGGTGGGGAGGCAGGAGGTGGAGTGAGAACTAGGAGAAGGTTAAGACCTACCAGCCCCCCACTCCCTCCCAACATGGCAGTGACTCTGCTGAGAAGTGGCCGGTGTCGTCACATGTGGGAGGCAGAATTCATGGGACAGTGTGGAGACTGGGAGCCAGGGCGGGAGGTAGTACCTATTAGTTCACTTAAATCTGGCGAGGCGTGGTGGCTCACACCTGTGTAATCCCAGCATTTTGGGAGGCCAAGGCAGGAGGATCGCTTGAGGCCAGGAGCTCAAGACCAGCCTGGGCAACATGGAGAAACCCCACCTCTACAAAAATTAATAAATTATCCGGGCCTGGCAGTGTGCACCTGTAGTCCCAGCTACTCTAGAGGCAAAGGCAGGAGGATTGCTTGAGCCCAGATATTCAAGGCTGCAATGAGCTGTGATCGTGTCACTCCACTCCAGCCTGGGTGACAGATTGAGACCTCCTCTCTAAAAAAATTCAAAATACAAAACTGGATCCTTCAAATCTATGTTCCAATCCTCCTGTGGAATGGTGTTACCTTGATTAATCTCTCTTCCCTGTAATTTTGGGATGTGCCCCTGTTTCACTGACTTCGTTCCGTACAGGGCCCTACATATCATTCCTTAGATCTTTGGAGCACTTGATGCCTGTCAAAGCATTTTCATGCACAGGGTTTTACAGGACACTACCCGTAGCCCTGGTAGGAGGCTGCAGGGACTTCCTGCAGATGTAGCTGTGCATTAAGGTGGAGGCTCTGAGAGATCGTGCTACTGCACTCCAGCCTGGGCAACAGAGCGAGAGTCCGTCAAAAACAAAAACAAAACCAAAAAAACATGGAGGCTCTGTGGCTTGGCTGTCCCAGCCTACAGCAGTGGTGGCAGGACTGGCAGGACCAGCTGGCTCCAGGTCGCTCCCACAGGCCTGGCTGCAGCCTTTGTCCTCAGGCATAGACACATCATTGGTGTGGCCTGGGATGTCCCCAGGAGACAGCGAGACAGGGAACTCCTGGAGGGTAGAGATGGAGGCCTGAGCTTGGAGCATCTCTGAGCAGAGTAAGAGGGACCCGAGGCAGATGGGATGGAGGGATATGGTCTGGGTGGGCAGAGTTCCTTTATTCCTCGTCTGCTGTTAGCCTTGAGAAGGGCAAGGGCTCCCAGCATCCAAACCGCTTGCCTCCCGGGGGTCCCTCCCCAGCCCCCATCCCTCACCCCGATGTCCTGCTACTGCCTGGGACCTGCCGCTGTGCTGGGAGGTGCCGAGATGCTCCCACCCCAGGCCCTGCCACGGGAGACAGACCACAACCTACACGGGCTGCCATCACTTGTCACAGCCCGCCTTCCCCACTGAGGGCCACTTCTAGCATGTATGGTGGAGTCTCGCTCATAGTGTAGGCTCTTAAAAATGCTTTGTAAATAAATGGATTAATAAAGCCTATTAAATACTTTGACCAGAGGCCGGGCACGGTGGCTCACCCCTGTAATCCCAGCATTTTGGGAGGCCAAGGTGGGTGGATCACAAGGTCAGGAGATCGAGACCAGCCTGGCTAACACGGTGAAACCCCGTCTCTACTAAAAATACAAACCCGTGATGGTGGGTGCCTGTAGTCCTAGCTACTCTGGAGGCTGAGGCAAGAGAATGGCATGAACCCGGGAGATGGAGCTTGCAGTGAGCTGAGATCCCGCCACAGCACTCCAGCCTGGGCCACAGAGCGAGACTCCGTCTCAAAAAAAAAAAAATACTTTGACCAGAGAGTTTCACTTTTGGAAACTTACCCCAGAGGAAGACCTAATTTACCAAAGGGCTCACAGCTTCATTTTCTAAAATAGCAAGAAACGTGTAAGCAATGTACACGTCTGCGGGCTTGCGAGGGTGCTGTGTCAATCGCAAAGCACAGAAATGTTTTACTGCTACCGAATGGTAACCATGTGGGCTTTGCAGGTGCTTGGAAAGTAGTTTTTTAAATGGTTAGAAGAAAAGCAGAATGCAGAGAAACACAGGTACAACGGTTTCGGCCATGCACAAGTGTCAAAATAAGGGTTTCAGCCAAGCAATGAATTAATAGATTCTCGGTGCTAAGAGGAAAAAGGGTATTTGGGTTTTTGTTTCCCATTTTTTTCCCAAAATATAAAGATGTCTGTTCAATAAATATGAAAAAGGAACTATGTGTGATTAAAGGAGCAGAGGTGCAGATGAAAGGCAGCTCTTCAGAGCCCAGCACTGTGAGTGTGATTTGCCCAGAGGGATGGAGGCTCCTGGGGAGCCCCAGGGCAGCTGTCTTCTCACAGGACGTTCCAGCCTGGGGGCGGCTATGGCCTGTGGGCCAGCCTTCTCATCTTATTGAGCTTGTATTCATTCACTGAGTAAACACTGACTTGGAGATCCAGAGGGCACAGTGCAGGTGGAGACCCTGCTTGGTGGAAAGACGCTGTGGTGAGGCAAATGGTGTCCCCAGAACACGTGTCCACCTGGGACTTGTGAATGTGACCTCATTTGGAAAAGGGATCTTTGCAGATATATTAGTTAAGGATACTGAGATGAGCTCATCCTGGCTTTTGGGCACACCCTCATCCAATGACAAGTGTCATCTAAGGAGAAGGAGAGGGAGGGGGCTGTGTGAGGACAGGGGCAGGGGCTGGAGCGAGATGCCTGCATGCCAGGGGTGCTGGGCACCTGCAGAGAGGCCCGGAACGGCTTTTTTCCTGCAGCCCTGCAGACACCTGGATGTCTGCAGAAGTGAGAGAGACTGCATCATGTGGATTAAGCCGGTCTGCCCCAAAGAGCTTGTGCCTGTGGCCAGGGTGAAAGTTGCTGTTCAAATGCTCGCAGGGAAAAGCCAGTGGGACCAGAAGCACTCAATTTAGCAAATCAAGTTACTGTTCTGCTCAAAACCCTCCGAGCCTCCCACGGCCCTAAGAAGCTAAACGCCATTCTCCACGGGGCCCTGCTGCCTCCCCGACCTCCCTCCCTGCCACACCCCTCCTGGACCCTGCCCCTCCTCCTGGGCACGCTGCACCCGTCCACCGGTTCCTCCATGCCTGCTGTTCCCCTGCCCGGAACTCTTCTGCACGCCCTCTGGTCCGGCTCCCGGTGCATCCTTGCCTTCCACCTCCCTGTTTCCCACAACCCCGCCCTGTGTACCTTTCCTTCCTGCTGCTCGTCACTGATTGGCCGGGTGCCACCTGTGAGTCTGTGGAGCTCTTTGGGGGCGGCAGGCAGGGTCAGCAGAGGCTGCGCACAGCGGGGTGCAGAGGGGCTGGAGCCACTGCCCGCAGACGGGCGGGACCGTCTTTCTGCTTGGTGTGACCTGGTCATTTCTCTCAGCGAAGTGGCGATCAGGACTGGATCCGTGGGGACGGGGTCAGGAAAGGTCTCTGAGGAGGGCATCCTGGGAGATGATCTGCATGCACGGCTGAAGGAGGAAATTTGCAGGGGGTGTGAAGGTCATGGCAAAGGTCAGAGCAGGGGCAGTGGAGGAGCAGGGGTGGTGGAGGAGCAGGGGTGGTGGAGAAGCAGGGCTGGCAGAAGAGCAGGGGCGGTGGAGAAGCAGGGGCAGCGGAGGAGCAGGGGCAGCAGAGGAGCAGGGGCAGCGGAGGAGCAAGGCTGGTGGAGGAGCAGAGCTGGTGGAGGCGCAGGGGCAGTGGAGAGGCAGGGGTGGTGGAGAAGCAGGGCCGGCGGAGGAGCAGGGCGGGTGGAGAAGCAGGGCTGGGGAGGAGCAGGGCAGCTTGCTGGAGCAGCAAGGGCTGCCGCACTTCCCAGGCTTGTGAGATACACTAGCCCCCAACAAGAAGGAAAATCACCACTGATTAAATAACGTTGAGAGGTGAGGAAACACTGTCATGGCTTGTTTATTTTGCATTCCTTGCAAGAGCTCTTTTTGACTCATTTTTTCCTTTTTATGGAGGCTCAGGAGAGAGGCCTGAGACCACAAGAGAAATGGCCGCCTCAGACCCTGGCCCCACCTTCTTCCCATTCTCAACCACCTTCGAAGACTCAGTCATCCATGTCTGCGTCTCTCCCCCGTACCGTCCGTCCTCTGTAACCCGTGGGTGGCTGACGCAGCCATCGTCCCTGTCCCCAGGGCAGCAGCCAGGCCACGGGTTGGTGCCCAGGCACGCACATCACTGCAGCATCAGGGCAGCGTCTCGCCTGGGTGGCTGCATCCCGGCTTTGGAGACGCCGGGTGGCGATCTTGTTACGATCTCGTTAGCCAGATGCAGCGTTCTCTTCATTTTTAAAGAGCAGTGGGAAGGCACGGGAGGGGTTCAAGCCTGCTTTGGTTCTTGTCTTCAGCTCACCGGGCGCCAGTGGGGAGCACTGGACAGAGACACGAGTAGGTGCAGGAGGAAGAGTTGGGGGCTCCTGACGTCTGGAGTGGGATCCAGGTGGCCGCAGGGCGATGGGAGACGAAGCGTTTCGGAGTCAAGGCTGGGAGGATTCGCTGATGTGAGGAGTGGGGTAAAGGAGCAGCCACACAGGCTCCGAGGTTGGGCCTGGGCTGCTGGGAACAGGGATGCCACCTGTTTGGAAGGACGCTGCAGGGAACGCAGAAGGGTCTGACATCCATGCACAGAGGGACCTGGGACGGGACGCTGTCACAACTCCAGGGTGGGAGACAGGAACTGAGTTAAACCCGGCCACCCTCCGTCACTGGGCCCGGCTGTGCCCTCTGCTGCTGAGCTTCCCCCCAGCAGCCAGAGTGGGGGTCCCCGGCAGAGGCCACCCCGTCACTCCTCTCTGAGCCTGTGGAGAGAGGGTCTTCAGGGGCTGCAGGGACCGACAGGCAGCCACAGAGGCAGGACTGGAGGAGCCCGGGAGGCCCCGGGTGAGTGGGGTCACTCGGGTGGGAGGCCAGCAGAGGGAAAGCAGCGGCCACGGCAGGCCAGGGCCGGGGAGTCTGGCGTGGATTCCGGGGATTTCCTGCCATGAGGAACTGACTTCACAGAATAATAATCATAATAGAAGTAATTTTCAGATCGGAAGTGGTTTTCCTTTTTTCCTCTTTGTGTTCTTGTTTCCAGCTCTATATTTCATCTTGTCTTTTGCCTTCTTTAGTCATGATTCATGGAATTCATGTGCTCCTTTATTTCTTGGAAAACAAAAGCAGTTGAAGTACACATTTTCTTCTGTTATGGAACAATTATGCCTTCAAAGTGGCATTGGTACCTGCCTTTTTTTTCTGTTACATTTGTTTTCTTCTTTTGTTATTTTTTTTTAAAGTCCTGGAGTCTTTGTACAGACCTTCTGCCCCTTACTCCCGTTTGCGGTGGGCGCTCTGTTGGGGTCTGCTGTTTTCCCATGTGGGGTGGGAGGGCCCTTCTTGACCGCAGTCCCTGTTTACCTGGGTACTGGTGTTTTGTGTCTTTGTTTTTAACTTTTAATTTGATGACTACACATGCACAAGAAATTGCAAATGCAGCATGCAGAAGGCCCCTGTGCCCTTGCCCAGCACCCCCACAGCCACTTTACTGGGGTACCAGGGACCTGACAGTGATGGGCCCACCAGCCTTGCTGAGTTTTGCCAGCTTTCCTCACACTCGTTTGTTGTTCCATGTGGTTTTATGGAATTTTGCCACCTGTGGCGGCTGCCACCCTGATGTCATCGTGTGACTCTCCCTCAGGCTGTCCCCAGTCGCCACCCAGGCTCCTCCCCCTGCCCCACCCCTAACCCCGGCAACCACGAAGCTGTTCTGCAGCTCTGTGATTTTTTCATTTTGAGAATTTTGTATAAATGGAATTGTGCGGCATGGGACCTTTAGAGAGTAACTTTTAAAATTCAGCCTGATGCCCTCGAGCCCCTCCAAGCTGTGAGTGTGGCAGTGCAGTCACGCTTTGCAGAATGATGGGGATACATCCTGAGGACCGCACCGTTAGGTCGGTGAGTCAGCCAGTGCGTGGGGAGTGAACGTGAAGCCCTGGGACGTGACTGTGCACTGCTGCAGACTTTATAGACATTGCACACTTAGGCTAAACTCAATTTATCGTTAAAAATTTTCTTTCTTCAGTAAGCTCACCTTAGCTTACTCTAAGTCTTTTACTTCATATACTTTTTGATATTTTTTAACTTTCTGACTCTTTTATAATAACATTTACCTTAAAATACATGTTACAGCTCTATTTTCTTTCTTCATATCCTTATTCTGTAAGCTTTATTCTATTACTTTTTTTTTAACTTTTAAAACTTTTAAAAAGATACTAAGGCACAAATGCACACAGTAGCCTAGGTCTACATACAGTCAGGATCATCCATGTCTGATATGGTATAACTGTGTCCCCACCCAAGTCTCATCTTGAATTGTAGCTCCCATAATCCCCATGTGTCGTGGGAGGGACCTGGTGGGAGGTCGTTGAATCATGGGGGAGGGGGTCTTTCCTGTGCTGTTCTTGTCACAGTGAATCAGTCTCATGAGATCTGGTGGTTTTATAAAGGGAAGTTCCCCTGCCTACGCTCTTTTGCCTGCCACCGTGTAAGACGTGACTTGCTTCCCCTTCGCTCTCCACCGTGATTGTGAGGCCTCCCCAGCCATGTGGAACTGTGAGTCCATTAAACCTCTTTCCTGTATGAATTACCCACTCTCGGGTACATCTTTATTAGCAGCATGAGGACAGACTAATACGATGTCACTGTCTTCCACCTCCACCTCTTGTCCCACTGGAAGGTCTTCAGGAGCAATAGCACACATGGAACTGTTCTCTCCGGTGATAATGATGCCTTCTTCTGGACACCTCCTGAAGGACTTACCTGAGGCTGTTTTACAGGTATCTATTTTTTTTTTTATAAGTAGGAGGAGTACAATCCAAAATTATGATAAAAAGTATAGTGTACTAAAGATATAATCCAGAAATATCGTCATTTATTTTCATCATCACTATTATGTACTGTACATAATTGCATGTGCTAGACTTGCATATGACTGGCACACAGTAGGTTTGCTTACACCAGCTTCGTCACAGACACGCTATGACATATGATGGCTACAGTGTCACTAGGGGATAGGATTTTTTCAGCTTCATTATAGTCTTATGGGACCACTGCAGCATATTTGGTCTGTTGTTGACTGAAGCATTGTATGCCAGTTTTTTCTGTTTATTGCTGAGCTCACATTACCAGTGTACCACAGTTTGTTTAACCATTCACCCATTGAAGGAAATTGACATTGTTTCCAGATTTTGGCAATTATGAATAAAGCCACTGTGAACATTGGTATACAAGTTTTTGTGTAGACAGAAAGCTTCATTCCTCTGGTGTAAACACCCAGAAGTGTAACTGCTGGATCATAGGGTAAGTGTATGTTTAATTTTTTATCAGAGACTCCAAAATGTTTCCCAGAGTGGGGTACCACCTTACATTCCCGCCAATGATGTGTGAAGGACATAATCTCTCAGCATCCTCATAAGGCTTTGATGTGGTCTCTATTTTTAATTTTAGTTGCTCTGAAAGATGTATAGTGATACTACATTTTGGTCTTAATCTTCATTTCTCTAGTGACTGGTGATGTTAACATGTTTTCATGTGCTAATCTGTATATCCTCTTTGTGAAATATCTGTTCATGTCTTTTGCACTGGATTGAGCTTATCACTGTTGAGATTTGAGACTTTCTTTATGTATTTCAGATTTTGTCCTCTGCCAGGCGATCTCCCACCCTGTAGCTTGCCTTTTCATTCCCTCACTAGGGCTTTTCACAGAGCAAAAAGTTAAATTTTCATGAGGGCCAATTTTACGTATATTTTTAAATTGATAATACTTTACGAGTCAAGTCTAAGAATTCTTCACCTAACCCTAGATCCCAAAGACGTCCGTCTCTGTTGTTTTCTACAAGTTTAGTAGTTTTACACTTAACATTTAAGTCTGTGGTCCATTGTGAGTTAATTTTTGTACATAAAGGGAGTCTTAGGTCGCAGTTCATTTCTTTTGCCAATGGATGTTCGCTCACTCCAGCACCATTGATTTGTAGAAAGACTGTCCCTTCACCATTGAATTGCTTTTGCTTCTTCGTCAAACATCAGTTGGAAGTAATTGTATGGATCTGCTTCTCGGTTCTTTATTCTGTTCTCTCTTCTCTCTGTTTCTCTACAGTCTTGATTACCATAATGGTGCAGTAAAAGTTAAAATCAGGTAGAGTGATTCCTCCCACATTTTTCTTCTTTTTCAAAATTTGTTTAAGCTAGTCTAGTTTATTTTCCTTTCCATATAAAATATAAGATATGCTTATTCACATCTGCACAGATTTCTGCTAGGATTTTAATAGGAACTACACCAAGACTATAGATGAATTTAGGGAGAATTGGGTTTTCCAATTCGTGAACATGATATTTCTCTCCATTTATTTAGATCTTATTTTACTTATCTCATTAACATTTTGTAGTTTTCAACATGCAGATCCTGCACATGGCATGTTTTTTTATACATAGGCAATTTTTTGAGTTATTGTAAATACACTGCGTTGTATTTTTAATTTCAGTTTCTATGGGCTCATTGCTATTATACAGAAATACAATAATTTTTATGTGTGTTGTTCTTGTATCCTGCAGCCTTGATGAACGCGCATTAGTTCTAAGAATTTTAAAATAATTGAGGAGGAGATAATGTCTATGTTATACCATCATGTCATCTGCAAATAGGAAAAGCTTTCCTTTATTTTTTTTCCAATCTCTATGCCATTTGTTTTCTTTTCTTGACTTACTACTCTAGTTAGGATTTTTGGTCCTACATTGAATAGGAGTGGTAATAGTAGACATCTCCAACTTCTTCATGATATTCAGGATCTGAGTCTTTTATCATTAAGTGTTATGTTAGCTGTGATTTCTTTGTTTTGGTAAATGTTCTTTATCAAGTTGGGGAAGTTCCTCTCTCTACCTGTTTGCTGAGAGTTTTTTTTACATCATAAATGAGTGGGTTGACTTTTGTTAAGTACATTTTCTACATTATCAATTGATATGATAATGTGAGTTTCTCTCCTTTACCTGTTTACCTGTTGATGGTGTATTCCATTATTTTCCATGAACCCTACTTTGCATTCCTGCAATAAAACCCACTCGATTGTGGGGTATGATTCTTTTTTTTAATGTGATGTTTGATTGAATTTGCTAGTGTTTTGCCGGGATGTGTGTATCTAAGTTCATGAAGGATATTCATATTTTTCATTTTTGTGCTTTCTTTTTCAGGGTTTTATTAAGGTAATACCAGTCACATAAAATGAAAAAGGATATGCTTTTTTCTCTTTTATTTTCTGGAAGAGATTGTGTATGATTGGTGCTAATTCCTCTTTGAATGTTTGATAGAATTCTCCACTGATACCACCTGGGCATGGAGACTTTTAAAGAAGCTTTTAAATTAAAGATTGAATGCATTTTGTATTGGATGAGCTGTAGTTTTCAAGTAATTGATCCATGTCATCCAAGTTGTGAAATGTATGTGTGCAGTAATGTTTGCAATATTTGCTCCTTTTAATGGCTGCAGGGTCCGTAGTAATATCACCTGCTTCATTTCCAGCACTGGTAATTTGTGTCTTCTCTCTTTTTCCTTTGTCTGTCTTGCTAGAGGTTTATTAATTTTATTGATATTTTCATAGAAACAAGTTTTTATTTTCTTGATTTCCTCTTATTTTTCTGTTTCCGGTTTCATTGATTTCTGCTTTTTAATTTTCTTTTTCTTTTTTTTCTTGCTTTGTGTTTATTGTATCCCTTTTCCTAGCTTATTTGTGTAGGAATTTAGATTATTTTGGCACTTAAATTATTGATTTGGGACTCCTCCTCTTTTCTAATATAAGCATTTAATACGCACCCCACGAATTTTGATATGTGTGTTTTTGTTTCTATTTTGTCTGTATTATTTACTTTTCTTCTAGGATATTTCTTGAACCCATGTGTTCTTTATAAATCTGTTGTTTAATTTTCAAGTGCTTTGAGATACTCCTGTTATCTTTTTGTTGTTGATTTCTTCTTTGGTTACCTTATGGTCAGGAAACGTATTTTGTATGGTTTCAGTTAGTTTTTTTATGAACCAGGATATGGTCTATTTTGGGGAACTTTTCATAGGTATAAAATGTATAGTATGCAATTTGAAGTGCAACAGTCTAGAATATTAGATACTTTTGTTTGATAGTGCTCAGGTTTTATGCATCTTTGCTGATTTTGTGTCTAGCAGTTGTATGAATTGCTGAGAGAAGGGTATTGAAGTCTAGTTTTATTCGTGGATTCGTCTATTTCTACTTTCAGGTTTCGTGTTATGTATTGTGAAGCTGTGTTGTTCAGTGGCTATGTGTTTTGGATTGCTGTGTCTTCTCACGTATTGACCCTTTCATCATGATGTATATAATGGCCTCTTTTGTCCTTGGTAATTTTCTTTGCTCTGACTCCTACTTTATCTGATAATGTATATAGCTGCTCATACTTCTCTTCTTTTAAGCCAACATCTGTCTCCATCCTTTACTTCTAATTTACCAGACTTTGATGTTCTTGAGCCCTGGCAATGCCAGTTGCTCCTTGGTTTGCAGCCTCGTGGTAATCATTGTCCTTTCTACTTCGCAAAGGTGTGGCATCTGTACCCAACCATCTTACCCACTGGCACACTGCACACCTGTGACGGGGCTGGGGATTCTTAGGGTGCTTACGGCTCCAGGATAACACCTGGGGTGGAAGCCCACTTCACTCTCCCTCACAGTCTGCCTCATCAATTTTAAACCAAGTGTCCTTTGAATCATAGCTGTCATATCATGTTGGTACAGGGGCTGGGATGAGCCCAAGGACCAAGGCACTGTGGCGTAAGAAAGTCACCCTGATGGACGACAGTGGTAATGGCAATGCCCAGCCTCTGATTTTTCCCAGGTGGCACCGCCTCTATTCCCTGAGAAGTCATTGTCCTGTCTAGAGGACCACATGGTCACTGTCCGAGAAAGACATCCGTGTGTGGGAGAAAGACCTGTCTCTGCGTACCTGTCATGGAAGGCGGAGGTTGGGCATGGTCTGTGAGTGCTCCTCTCTGTCCTGGGGTCCCTGATGCCTTGGCCTGCAGCTCACTGCCTGCCTTGAGCCCCTCTGAGCCTGGGTGGTGGCATTGAGGGCTCCCAGGCTGCCCAGCCATAGTCAGCAGAAAGGCAGACCGTGGGGTTGGTCAGCTGAGGTGCCTAGTTAACTTTCAGCAGAGAATCCAAGTCACCCAAAGACAACTGTCCACTCCAGAGCAGAAGTGAGTATAAAGACAAAGGGACGCCCAGGACACTTAGCAGCAAGGTAGGAAAAGCTCATTTAGGGGCAACTGCTTATAATTGAAGGGAAAATGGAAGGAAGGGAGGAAGGAAGGAAAGAAGCAAGGAAGGAAGGAAAGAAGGAAGGGAGGGAGGGAAGAAGAGAAGGAAGGAAAGAAGGAAGGAGGGAGGGAAGGAAAGTGGGAGGAAAGGAGGGAGGGAGGGGAAGAGGAAAGGAAAGATGGAAGGAAGGACAGAAAAATGGAGGACAGGAGAAAAGGAAGGAGAGAGGGAAAGAGAGAAGGAAGAGGGTGAGGAGGATGGACCTGAGCAAAGAGCCAGCAGTGCCCCATCCGCACCCTGCCCCCAGATGTGGCTGAGCCTGGTTTCGTGAGGGCTCACCCAGAGGGAGCTAGAGCTCCATCCATAGAACCTCACTAATGTCAGACCCGGCCTCATCCTGGGTCTCCCTGGCCTGGCCTTACAAGGGGATTGTAAAATGCACCAATCAGTGCTCTGTAGTAGCAAGAGGTTTGTAAAATGCACCAATCAGTGCTCTGTAAAAATGCACCAATCAGTGCTCTGTAGCTAGCAAGAGGTTTGTAAAATGGATCAATCAGTGCTCTGTAAAATGGACTAATCAGTGCTCTGTAAAATGGAACAATCAGCAGGGATCCTAAAAGTAACCAATCATGGGGAGGATTGAAAAAAGGGCACTCTGATAGGACAGAAATGGAACATGGGTGGGGACAAATAAGGGAATAAAAGCTGGCCACCCCAGCCAGTAGCTGCAACCTGCTTGGGTTCCTTTCCACACTGTAGAAGCTTTGTTCTTTCCTTCTTCAGTCTTTGGGTCAGTGCCACCTTTAAGAGCTGTAACACTCACCACAAAGGTCCACGGCTTTGTTCTTGAAGTCAGTGAGACCATGAACCTACTGGAAGGAACCAGCTCTGGACACAGCAGGGTTGGGCCCGATAAGGTGCAGCTCACTCGCCTGCCTACATGGCTCGTGCCCCCGTCCCTGCAGGCTGCGACCTGCCCTAAAGTTTCCTTAGGTTCAAGCCATCATATTGATTTGCAAATAATATCGGTTGATTGACAAACGGTCACACAGTCCTGTGGGACAGTGGCTCGGGCTCTTGGTTGCTCTGTCCACAGAACCCTGTGGCTGTGTGGAAGATGCTGCTTCCTGGACTATCATCTCTAGGCATCCAGCCTTCCCCAGGATACCTGAGGAGAGACAAGAGAAACCTGCCCACCTGGGGAGACTCAGAGGGGTTGCCTGAGGATTAAAGGGGGCAGCCAATGACCAGGCACCTCAGATGACCCCACGCCTCTGCCTTCTAGGAACTGTGTTCATCTACATCTGCCAGGCTTTCTTTCAATAACAGTTGTGGCTGGGGCTGATTCTGCAGAAAAACCAAGAATCAAAACCACAGCGCCTCCATCGCCGTCATGCAAAAGGCCTGGGAGCCCTTCCCTTAAAGGCCGCGGCCCTTCCTTTACCTTCCGAGTTGCTTCCTTCCAGGAACTGTGTGGAGCAGTTGGGTGTTGGGCTCTAGGGAAGTTAAGGAGACGGAGACACAGCTCCTTTTGGCAAGTGGGGATGCTATTTAAGGACTCCCGTTCTCAATTTTTAGCTTAGGAGAAAACACTTTAAAAATAGTCTGCGGCTCCAGCCCCAAACTGGCTGTCTGGCAGCTGAAGCCTTTTGATTTTCTCCCCCTCGGATGCTCCTGTCCCTGGGGCCTCAGCCTCCAGGATCTGCCCCAGGACGGGGCTGAGCGGGCACTGTGCCCAGTCCCCATGGCAAGGGGACCTTATCCACGTGTCAGTCTGGGCTGCTGTACAAACTGCTGCTGATGGGATGTCTCAAAGGACATTCCGTTTTCAGCTCTGCAGGATGGCAGTCCCAGGTCAGGGTGCTGAGGGGTTCTGTTCCTGGGGAGGGACCTCTCCCCACCTTCCCGCTGAACCCTCACATGGGGTTGGAGAGAGAGGAAGCAGTGTTCTGCTGTCCTAGTCCCATCATGGGGCCCCACCCTGTGACCCCACTTAACCCTGACCACCTCCCAAAGGCCCCACCTCCAAATTCCATTATGCTGGGACCAGGGCTTCAACATATGAATGAGGGGCAGCACCCTGGGAGCAGGGTGAGGGGGCCCCCAATCTCACAGGTGCTGGGGCACACACAGTACTGCACCTTAATTTCAGGCCTTGGACCGTGGCTATCCTGATGGGGAAGGACTGGCGTAGGCGGGGGCACTGGCCTCTTTGCCTCCCTGTGGCAGAGCTGGGCAGCCCCACCCCTCCTTCTGTAGGGGCCCTGTCTCCCCTCACATTCTCTCCAAATGGCAGGAGAGCTCAGAGTTCATGGAAGATGTGTTCAGGGAGGGGTGAAGTGTGGAGAGAGGCTGCAGGTGGAGAAGCCCTTTGGAAAACGAGGTATTCTCAGGGATGGTTTTGTTTGTGTGTCAGGTTTTCTGAGAGTGTGACCCTCTTAGGATGGGGCCTCACAGTTTCACAGGAATTACTTGGATTACTGTAGGAAGAATGCTAAAATCACCCATAAGCCCACTCCCAGTGGCGGGCACTGCAGGTGTTTCAGTGAATGTTTCTGTATGAGCCTTAAGACTACATTTGGTTATTCCTTCACTCACCCCATACCGCATGCCCACTGTGTGTCAGGAATCATCCTGGGAGCTGTAAGTGCAGCAGAGAACAAAGCCGTGAGGACACCCCTGCCCTCAAGGAGCCGGCATTCTAGAAGGAGACAGAAGTAGGCTAGTTGAGTAATTCAAGGAGCCATGAAGGTCAGGGAGGGGCAGAGAGTGAGGAGGGAGGGGTGATTTTAAGCAGGGGTGGGACGCCCCACTGCCAAGGGGGCATGAAACAAACCAGGAGAAACAAACCATCAAGAGAGAACAGCCCAAAGAGGGGCAGGGCTGCTGGTGTTGGCGGCTCCAGAGCTGCATGCCATCTCTGCCACCGAAGGTCCATATGGTGGCCGGAGCAGGGACTGGAGTCCTGGGCTGGCTTCCTCTTTAGCAGTGAGTGTCAGTCTGTCCCACCTCGGCCCCTCTGCTGCCTCCCAAGATGGTGCTCAGACCCAGAGAGAGAAGTGCCACATCCCATCCCTGCTGTCTTCAGCTCTTGTCAGGAGTCTGCCCTTCATGGGATGGAAGCAGCCAGTCACTGTGTCCCTGCCATCAGCCTCCCACCTGACGTGAGTGGGGATGGGAAGACGGATGCTGGATGAGCAGGAGGAGGGTGAACTCCATCAGAGGCAGCTGAACCCAGACCTGGAGGAGACCCTGCCACATGGGCCACCCCTTCCTGAACTGGCTGTGTCATTGGCAAACCCTCAGCATGGAGAGTGAGGACACAGGGGTGGGAGCTGACGTGGGTAACCGGTCATCATGCGTGGTCCCAATGCTGGATTTCCATCTTTGTTCTGTGAGGGTGAGGCACCAACTCCACCCCTACCCACACCTGAGAATAAAGTGGAGGAGAGAGAACTTGTGAATGGTGGAGAGCTGTTCTCCAGAGCTGGGGGCTTTCTTAGGGTCTGTGGATGAGGCTGCCACTGTAGGAGGGGAGGGAACTAAGGTATGAGTTTGTGTTCATGGGTGGGAAAGTGATTTTGCCAAGTCAGATTTTCCTTGGCCTCTGTGTCAGGGTCTGTCCTGGGGAGATGGGATTGGGTTAGCACAGGGGTGGAGGGGCTCAAGAGGAAGTCTCCGCTGGTACTGAGTGCCAGGCCCGGCATGTGGGGGCACCTGGGGAGGCCTCAGGTTCAAGGCTCCTGCAAGGGTAGGCTTCCTGAGAGCAAGGGCGATGGGGCACGTGTATGTCCTGTGTCCAGTCCTCCTTGGTGAGGGCCCCCCTGGCCTGTTGCAGCCTGGGGCTGTGTGACCTCAGTGGAGAATACCCAATGGTGGGTTTTCCTGGCAACATGGCAGGAGCTGGCCATGTGCCAGAGCACTCATGGTCCGTCTGTGGCACCCTCCTTGATGCGGAGGGTCCCTCAGGCCCCAGAGCAGGTCCAAGGAGAGCGGAGACCCCATAATTCAGGCCCAGGCAGCAGAGACAGAGGCCCTTCCCCTGAGGACCAGGAGCAGGCCCACCTGGACAGCCCAGGCCTCCTCTCCCTACCTGGAGTCCAGGGCTGCTGGGCTGCAGCTCCACCATGACTGGCCCTGTGGCTCCCATTCCTGCACTGCAGCCCAGGGCTGGGGGTGCTGCTCCTCTCCTGAAACCTTCTCAGGGCTCACATCTCACTGGTACCCGCCATAGCTGCCATCTTCCCCAAGGGGCTCTTGTTGTGGGAATCAGGAGGATGAGAGAGACCTTGGGGTAAAGCAGGAGGATCTTTATTGAGTGCATTCAGACCCAGCAGACTTAACATCTGGAAAACTGGGCCTAGAACAAAGACAGCACTTGACTTTTATATACACTTCAAAAAGGGGGTGGGCTAGCTTGAAGCAGGCTTACAGTTACAGTGGTATGGAAGCAAGGATACAGCGGCAAAACAATTAGTCAAATTGTGACAGGTTCATAACTCAGGATTATACATGACTGTTGCTCTGCAACCCAGATGTCCATTATCTAGGTTTTTCTCTTGTGCCTAGCATGGCTTAGTCCATGATCTTCACTGTGGTGTCCAGGTGGCTGTATCTCAGGCCTGCCCAGACAGTTTATGATCTTCACGCCACTGCTTAGATAAAACAGAATGCTTGAAGTTACTAGTTACAGAGAACAGGAATCTATAAACTCATACTGTAAGAGACAGGAAAATTTGTTTTTCTTCTCCCTGTGTTGAGGGAGTGCTGAGAGAGTCTTCAGAGCACATTCCTTTTTGTCCTAGCTTCTTAGTGTTTATCAAGACACTTCCTGGGTGTGGGCCTTGCCTGCCACTGCCTTTGGGATGAGTCAGCCTAATCCAGGGAAGCCTATTTCTTTCTCTTTTTAATTTTATTTTTCTTTATTTGTTTAATTTCCCACCTCACTCTGGCTGCCTGGACCCTTCCCTTCCTTGGTGCTCAGCATCAGCCCCTCCCTGGCCTAACCTGAGACCCCACCCCCAGCACAACTTCCTGCCTGGATGTGCTCAGGGCCTCACTCTGGCCGGGGACTGTGACAGGTGTGTGTGTCTCTCTGGGTGTGAGCACACCGGAGCGAGTGTTATGTCCACAGTGTTTCATGTCTGCCCTGTAATGCCAGAGACTGGGACAGTGCCAGCACCCTGTGGCTCCTGGTCCAGCCATGCTGGGGTCCAGCATCAAGTCTGAGTCTGACCCCAGGGGTTGAGCCCTAATGGCCAAAGGGATGGTGCAAAGAGGTGGAGCCACCAAGAGCTGGTGAGGCCGTGAGGGCTGCTCCTCCTGAGGGGTTCGAGGCCCTCGTGAAGGAGGCTCACACAGCGCCTGTCCCGCACCTGCCCCTCACCTTCCACCCCAGAGGTCGCAGCACAAGGCGCCATCCTGGGAGCAGACAGCGGCCCTTGCAGACACCAAACCTGCTGGCGCCTGGACCCTGGACTTCTCAGCTTCTGGAACAGGGAGGAAATAAATGTTTGCTCTTTATCACTTGTGCAGCGTTGGTATTTTGTTACCCACCTATGCAGATGAGGACGTGGTCTTTGCTGGATCTTGAGATGTCGGGGAACTGAGCGCGGCCTGTGATGGGCATTTGGGCTCCTCCTGCAGGTTTCAGTGTGGTGCGTCTCTGTGTCTCTGTGTGTGTCTGGCTGTGTCTGTGTGTGTGTGCATCTTTGTGGGTGTGTATCTGTATGTGCGTGTCTCTGTGTGTGTTTGTCAGTGTGTGTATCTGCATGTCTGTGTATGTGTGTATGTGTGTGTTCTGTGTGTGTATGTGTCTCTCTGTGTGTGTCTGTATATTTGTGTGTGTCTGTGTGTGTGTGTGTTCTGTGTGTGTGTATGTTTGTGTGTGTATCTTTGTGTGTGTCTGTATATGTGTGTCTGTGTATGTGTGTTCTGTGTGTGTATGTTTGTGTGTGTATCTCTGTGTGTATCTGTATATTTGTGTGTGTCTGAGTATGTATGTGTGTGTTCTGTGTGTGCGTATATTTGTGTATCTCTGTGTATCTCTGTGTGTCTGTATATTTGTGTGTGTCTGTGTGTGTCTGTGGATGTGTGTGTTCTGTGTGTGTGTATGTTTGCGTATCTCTGTGTGTCTCTGTGTGTGTCTGTATATTTGTGTGTGTCTCTGTATGTATGTGTGTGTTTGTGTGTGTATGTTTGTGTGAGTATCTCTGTGTGTCTCTGTGCCTGTATATTTGTGTGTGTCTGTGTTTGTATGTGTGTTGTGTGTGTGTATGTTTGTGTATCTCTGTGTCTGTGTGTATCGGTGTATTTGTGTGTGTCTGAGTATGTGTGTGTTCTGTGTGTGTGTATGTGTATCTCTGTGTGTATCAGTATATTTGTGTGTGTCTGTGTATGTGTGTGTGTGTTCTGTATGTGTATGTTTGTGTATCTCTGTGTGTCTGTGTGTCTATGTATTTATGTGTGTCTGTGTATGTATGTGTGTGTTCTGTGTGTGTGTATGTTTGAGTATCTCTGTGTGTGTCTGTATATTTGTGTGTGTCTGTGTATCTATGTGTGTGTTCTGTGTGTATGTTTGTGTATCTCTGTGTGTCTCTGTGTGTGTCTATATTTGTGTGTGTCTGAGTATGTATGTGTGTATTCTGTGTGTGTATGTTTGTGTATCTCTGTGTGTCTCTCTGTGTGTGTCTGTATATTTGTGTGTGTATGTGTATGTATGTGTTCTGTGTGTGTGTATGTTTGTGTATCTCTGTCTCTGTGTGTGTGTCTGTATATTTGTGTGTGTCTGTGTGTGTTGCCTGTGAACTCCGTTTCACCTGCTGGTCTGGGGAAGTGAAGGTTTCTCAGATCTTGCCAAGCCCAGAGTTTTGTGCTGTCCTGAGCTAAGTCCACGTCCGCCTCAGTTCCTGGATAACGTTGGTGTCACTGAGAGAAGACAAATGCCCTCCTTGCTTTAGGCAGGCGGGGGGGATCCCTCGTCCACCTTCAGGCCCCTGCCCACCCTTGTTCCACCTGTGGGAAAGGGGAGCTGCTGAGCAAACTGACCGGGGACTGGGAGAAGCTGAAGAGGCCACACATGTGGATGACAGCAGGACGCTCTCGGCCACGTCCTCCTGCACACCGAGGTGATGCCCCTTTCTGGCATCTGCACACATGTGCACAGACACTGGCCTTTGCTTCAGGTGCTGGAACATGCAGCCTGCCAGATGGGGTGGGATCCCAAACTGCATCCGGTTGAGCTCGGGAACTCTGCAGTGTTGACAGATCAAACGTGGTTGAATACTACAATTTTCCGGTTCAGCCTGTAGGGTTACAGCAGTGGGAGGCAGAAGGCCTGCACAGATGTGAGCCCGACGCATACGTGCAGGAAAGGACCCTGCCCCTTGGGCCGTGTGGCCCAGAGCTCCCCGCAGTATTGAGATGTCTGTGGTGGTGGCAGACAGCCCCAGGGGGAGAATCCCGCAGAGGCGTCCGAGGTGCAGAGCAAGGCCACGCCACCCACCCAGCGTGTGTGCTGAGCCCCTTAGAAAGGAAGCTCTTGGCCAAGGTTCACCACGTGACCACAAGGCCAGCCCACCCATCGTGGCAGAGTCCTGTAGGACCCGTCATGTCCTCAGGTTGCATGGGCCGAGCAACAGGCCCTCACAAGCTGGAAGTGGTGCCTCTAGGCCAGCGTCCTCGGAGGAAAACAGTAAGCTAAGCACCAGTGGCCTCACCCCCAGTCAGCTACGACTCCCACCTGGTTCACTCCCCACGGAGGGCAGTCTTGGCGCAAGGTACAGCCCCACAGAGCGCAGTCTCTTTCAACCAGCTGGCAGAGGAGGAAGAAGGCTGGGCGTGGTTCAGGGATGGGTCAGCTTAATAACTGGATGCAAGCCAAACGTGGGCTGGTGGTTATCCTACAGCTCCACTCAGCAGCGGCCCCGAGTGGCAGAGGTGGGGGAAATCCTGCCGGTGCCAGAGCTTTGGGTAGGGCACCCGCCACTTGCTTTCCACAGAAGGAAAGGAGCTGGAGGAGAGTACACACGTGGACTCGGGCAGCTGGGAACGGCTCGGCTGGCTGCACCGAGGCTTGGAAAGACCTGGGAATTGGAAGATCAGGGACAAGGAGTTCTGGGGATGAGGCAGCACATGGACCGATGGAGTGATCTGAATGTGAAGCTCTATGGATGGACATTGACACCCAGGTAGACAGGATGACTTGGCCAGTTGACCACCACTAGCCTGTGTCACCTGTGTCCTCAGTGTGACACAATGGGCTCCTGGGCGGAGAGGTGGTGGTGGCAGGGATAGGGGTATGCGTGGCCCCAGCATTGTGGGCCGCAACTCACGGAGGCTGATCCACCTACTGCCAGATGTCCAGCCTACGAGCAGCAGACACCAATGCTGAGCCCCCACGTGGCACCATCTCTGGGAAAGGCTGGCCAGCCGCTCAGTGGCAAGTTAATTGCATCAAGAACATTCTGCCCAGGAAAGACCCCAGAAGGGTGAGCAGCTACTCTCGCCTGGCTCTAGCACGTGTTCCGGGTACGAGTGTGTCTTTTCTGCCCTCAGGGCCTGGCCAGCACCACCAAGTAGGGGCTGACCCAGCATTGGCAGGGGTGGCAGGAGGATGAGTATCAGCTACAGCCTGGAGGCCAGCTCGGCCCCACGAATCCGCTTCCCACACTTCCTCTCCCAAGCGTTCTGCGCAGGATGGGAGCCTGGCCAGAATCCTAGAGATGTTCCCAGGTAGGCAGCCTTATTCTGTGGAGCCAGGGGAGCCCAGCAGGACCAGACGTGGGTGCAAAGTGCTGGGTGCTCCACGCGCCGCTCAGACCCTCCTTCAGGACTGAGGCCCGAATGTTCTAGCTACAGGAGCACTGGCTTGGGACGGTTCGTGCCTGAGTCCTTTAGAAAATTCTGTGGGCCCGAGGGGTGTGCCTCCAGCGAGTGAGCCAAGCTGCGCATCCTCTCTGGGGCAACATGCAGCTGGTGCCTGCTAGACTCGTGGTCCCAGCAGCTGCCCTTGTGCACAATCCCCGGAAACCCCTCAGGGCTGTTCCAGATTCAGAGCTGCCAGTGGGGCCCCACTGGAGTCAGTGCCTCCCCTACTTCCTTGAAGCAGTGATTCTTGTCTTTGTTTCTGGGGAATCTGGCCTGCAACTGCTGGTCACCCGGGGGCGTGGACTGGGATTTCTGGGTGGTGTGTGGTGTGTGTGTATGTGTGCACAAGAGAGAGACTGGGGGGTGGGCTGGGGGAAGGAAGAGGGGAAAGGGGAGAGAAGGAGCAACAGAGGGAGTAGGACACACACACACACACACACACACACACACACACACTCGTCTCATGTTTTGGTGTCTGGGCTAGGCTGGCTTTGTAAGTGTTTTTGGGTGCTTTTATGCTTTGTCTAACCTTGGAAAGGTTTGAATCACGCCAGCAGCTGTGCTGTACTGAAAGTGTGAAGGAATTAACCCGCGGAAGGCTCAGAGTGTGACCTTTTTCGGAGCATGTTGAGCAAGGCTGGAGGATGTACCTCTCAGGCAACTTCTCCTTTCTTGGTTTAAGCAAACCTTCTCTTGTTAGATGAATGTGCACGCCCCAGTCCCCCAGGGTTTGCAGAGCTGGTGGCAGGGAGAGAGGCCTCCTCATTCTACACAGAGGAAGGGGAGCCTGCTGCAAGACAGCAAGAAAGAGTCGCCCGCTGCCCTGGGGGACGCAAATTTCCTGCAGCAGCCTAGGGGCTGGGAGAGTCCTGAGCCCCTTCTGCCAGGTCAGGGTGTGAGCCAGGATTACACACACAACGCCCTCCAGGGAGGGGGGGACAGTAGTACGTGGTGTCGCTTGGAGAACTGGAGGACGCATAGGACCCATCCCAAGGGGACTTGAGTTTCTGGCAGGAATGAGGCCCCAGTGTGGGGTGACTACGGCGGAGTGCCCTCTGCCCAGCAGACCCTCTAGGGTGTGTGTGGTGGGTCTAGACCACTGGAGGTGCTGTGGGGAAACACACAGTGTGGCCGTGGTGGGGTGGCTGGGCTGCAGCCTCCTCTCTGCCGGGCACTTGGAAATAGGACTCTCTGCTCAGGACTGAGTGGCCCCTGCCTGTTGGACAGCTCACAAGGAGGAGCCGGGGGCTCCAGAAGGAAATACTGGACTTCCTGCCATGGTGGGCCAGGTGGCTCAAGTGATTTCTTTTGGAAAAGGTTGATATCAACATTTGTCTCTCAAGCTGGTGATGCTGGTCATCTCGATCACATGATTATCCTTTTTTTTCTTCCACTTTCATTTTGAGTTCAGGGGTACATGTGTGGGGCATGTGGGTTTGTTGCATAGGTAAACCTGTGTCATGGTGGTTTGCTGCACAGATCATCCCATCACCTGAGTACTAAGCCAAGCATCCATTAGCTACTCTTCCTGAACCTCTCCCTTCCTCAACACCCCCCAGCAGGCCCCAGTGTGTATTGTTCCCCCGATGTGTCCGTGTTCTCATCATTCAGCTCCCACTTACAGGTCAGAACATGTGGTGTTTGGTTTTCTGTTCCTGCATTAGTTTGGCTGAGGATAATGGCTTCCAGCTCCATCCATTTCCCTGCAAAGGACGTGATGTCATTTCTTTTTATGGCTGCATAGTATTCCATGGTGTATATGTGCCACATTTTCTTTACCCAGTTTATCATTGATGGGCATTTAGGTTGATTCCATGTTTTTGCTATTGTGAATGGTGCTGCAATGAACATATGCATGCATGCATGTGTCTTTATAATAGAATGAGTTATAATCCTTTGAGTATATATCCAGTAATAGGATTGCTGGGTCAAATGGTACTTTTGCTTCTGGATCTTTGAGGAATCACCACACTGTCTTCCACAATGGTTGAAATAATTTACATTCCCACCAATAGTGTCAAAGCATTCCTTTTACTCTGCAACCTTGCCAGCATCTGTAGTCTTTTGACTTTTTACTAACAGTCAGTCTGACTGGCATGAGATGCTATCTCACTGTGGTTTTGATTTGCATTTCTCTAGTGACCAGTGATGTTGAGCTTTTTTTTTTCCGTATGTTTGCTGGCTGCATGTTTGTCTTCTTTTGTTTGCCTTTCTTCTTGTATATTTGTTTAAGTTGCTTGTAGACTCGATATTAGATCTTTGTCAGATAGGTAGATTGCAAAATTTTTCTCCCACTCTGTAGATTGCCTGTTCACTCTGATGATGGTTTCTTTTGCTGTGCAGAAGCTCTTTAGTTTACTTAGATTCCATTTGTCAATTTTTGCTTTTGTTGCAATTGCTTTTGGTATTTTTTTATCATGAAATCTTTGCCCATGCCTATGTCATGAATAATACTGCCTAGATTTTCTTCTAGGGTTTTTTTGTTTTGTTTTTTTTTGTTTTTGAGATGGAGTCTTGCTCTGTCGCCCAGACTGGAGTACAGTGGTGTGAACTCGGCTCACTCCAACCTCTGCCTCCCGGGTTCAAGCAATTCCCCTGCCTCAGCCTCCTGCGTAGCTGGGATTACAGGCACATGCCACCATGCCTGGCTAACTTTTTTGTATTTTTAGTAGAGATGGGGTTTCACTATGTTGGCCAGACTGGTCTCGAACTCCTGACCTCGTGATCTGCCCGCCTCGGCCTCCCAAAGTGCTGAGATTACAAGTGTGAGCTGCCGTGCCCGGCCTAGGGATTTTTTAAAAATAGTTTTTGGTTTTACATTTAAGTCTTTAATCCTTCTTGAGTTAATTTTTGTATAGGGTGTAAGGAAGGGGTCCAGGTTCAATTTTCTGCATCTCGGTCACATGAATATTAAGAGCCCACTTTGGTTTTGTTTGATTTTTCTAGAGTCCATCTGTTTCGGTTTGGGTTTTCTCAGAAGCAGCCCCTAAGCCAAGGATTCTAATGCAAGAACTGTTATTTCTTTGGGAGGCGCTGGAGAAGGCAGTGGGGTGAGACGAGGAAGAGACCAGCCAACAGAGGGCATGTCATTAAGTCAGTCAGCTAGCGGGGAGCTTGGGAGCCGTCTCAGACCACACCTTGGAGTTAGCTGCCCAGAGAGGATGCGGGAGCTGGGGCATTGATCCACTGACTCTGGGCACTTGGTGCTTGGGGGCTCCTCCTGGGGTGGGGGCTGACCCTTGTCACTCCAGGTTTCCAACAGGGAGGTAGCTGCAGGTGCCACGATGGCTGTCATGGTGTGTAACCCCGTGGGAAGGTGGGCTGTGGAGGGCACTGAGGGCCTGGCCCCTTCTCTGACTGAGACCTCTCACGCTCACTTTCTTTTCAGTGTACCTCATATATTGCAAATAAGGGAGTGATCGCTGTTAAAAATAAGTTTATCCCATTTTCTTGTACTTTCCTAACAGTGCATTGCTGGACATTCTGCCATCTTATTTAAGGTTTGCTGAATTAAAGGCATGCCTGCTGTTTCTTTGTGAAAGTCATGCAGTGAGTCAGGGAGCCCTCAATCCCCATGGGACAGGACGGGAGCTGCCTTAGCAATGGGAGGCACTGTCAGGCTGGGGTGGGGCCCTGACTCTCAAGTCTGGGAGTGCCGTGCCCAGGGGCAGGGCCTGCAGTCTCCAGGACACCTTTTTTTTTTTTTCTTTTTTTTAAATTATGCTTTAAGTTCTAGGGTACATGTGCACAACGTGCAGGTTTGTTACATATGTATACATGTGCCATGTTGGTGTGCTGCACCTGTTAATTTGTCATTTACATTAGGCATATCTCCTAATGCTATCCCTCCCCCCTTCCCCCACCCCATGACAGGCACCAGTGTGTGATGTTCCCCACCCTGTGTCCAAGTGTTCTCATTGTTCAGTTCCCACCTATGAGTGAGAACATGCGGTGTTTAGTTTTCTGTCCTTGCGATAGTTTGCTCAGAATGATGGTTTCTAGCTTCATCCATGTCCCTACAAAGGAAATGAACGCATCCTTTTTTATGGCTGCA
Source organism: Hylobates moloch (assembly GCF_009828535.3). Classification (NCBI taxonomy): domain Eukaryota; kingdom Metazoa; phylum Chordata; class Mammalia; order Primates; family Hylobatidae; genus Hylobates; species Hylobates moloch. The sequence continues at coordinate 1,980,369 of NW_026652276.1, forward strand.
TAGTATTCCATGGTGTATATGTGCCACATTTTCTTAATCCAGTTTATCATTGATGGACATTTGGGTTGGTTCCAAGTCTTTGCTATTGTGAATAGTGCTGCAATAAACATACGTGTGCATGTGTCTTTATAGCAGCATGGTTTATAATCCTTTGGGTATATGGCCAGTAATGGGACAGCTGGGTCAAATGGTATTTCTAGTTCTAGATCCCTGAGGAATCGCCACACTGACTTCCACAATGGTTGAACTAGTTTACAGTCCCACCAACAGTGTAAAAACATTCTTATTTCTCCACATCCTCTCCAGCACCTGTTGTTTACTGACTTTTTAATAATCGCCATTCTAACTGGTGTGAGATGGTATCTCATTGTGTTTTGATTTGCATTTCTCTGATGGACAATGATGATGAGCATTTTCTCATGTGTCTGTTGGCTGCATAAATGTCTTTTGTGAAGTGTCTGTTCATATCCTTCACCTACTTTTTAATGGGGTTGTTTGATTTTTTCTTGTGAATTTGTTTAAGTTCTTTGTAGATTCTGGATATTAGCCCTTTGTTAGATGGGTAGATTGTAAAAATTTTCTCCCATTCTGTAGGTTGCCTGTTCACTCTGATGGTAGTTTCTTTTGCTGTGCAGAAGCTCTTTAGTTTAATTAGATCCCATTTGTCAATTTTGGCTTTTGTTGCCATTGCTTTTGGTGTTTTAGTCATGAAGTCCTTGCCCATACCTATGTCCTTAATGGTATTTCCTAGGTTTTCTTCTAGGGTTTTTATGGTTTTAGGTCTAACATTTAAGTCTTTAATCCATCTTGAATTAATTTTTGTATAAGGTGTAAGGAAGGGATACAGTTTCAGCTTTCTACATATGGCTAGCCAGTTTTCTCAGCACCATTTATTAAACAAGGAATCCTTTCCCCATTTCTTGTTTTTGTCAGGTTTGTCACAGATCAGATGGTTGTAGATGTGCGGTATTATTTCCGAGGGCTCTATTCTGTTCCATTGGTCTATATCTCTGTTTTGGTACCAGTACCATGCTGTTTTGGTTACTGTAGCCTTGTAGTATAGTTTGAAGTCAGGTAGCGTGATGCCTCCAGCTTTATTCTTTTGGCTTAGGATTGTCTTGGCAATGAGGGCTCTTTTTTTGGTTCCATATGAACTTTAAAGTAGTTTTTTCCAATTCTGTGAAGAAAGTCATTGGTAGCTTGATGGCGATGGCATTGAATCTATAAATTACCTTGGGGAGTATGGCCATTTTCACAATATTGATTCTTCCTATCCATGAGCATGGAATATTCTTCCATTTGTTTGTGTCCTCTTTTATTTTGTTGAGCAGTGGTTTGTAGTACTCCTTGAAGAGACAGCACACCTTTTCATCAAGAAGAAAGGAGAGGCACCTTTAGGGTTGGGTGCAGGGCAAAGCGTCTGGGCCAGCATTCCTGGGGGCACACTGGTTGGCTCTTGCCATCCATGGGGTGCACTGCCGTTTTCTCTAAATCTTGGGCTGTTCTCTGTGTTTTAGCAACAGGTCCTCTTCATGTTGTCCTGCCTGCCTTAGCAATGGGAGGCATTTTAAGTGCGGGGGCTCCATGAATTGGCGTGGGGGCCCCTGTCTGGTGTTCTCAAGGCCTGGGGTGCTTCAGGAGCCCTTGTTGTTCTGATTTCAAGGGTCATCTGGAGTGCTGAGGTGAAGGTGCCCTGAGTATCCCAGAAAATGGCCTTGGCATCTATCAACAGGGCAAGGTCAGTGCCCAGACAGTCAGCAAGGCACAATTGAAGCCACAGTTTTGTTAAGAGCTTGAACAGTAGATGTTTAAATGATTTTTAATCATATACTGACTTCCTTCGGGGTAATATTTCCAACCACCTGGAGGGCTGGGGGTTCTTGCTAAAAGGTGTGCTGGAGTGTGAAATGTCTGGGCACAGAGCAGGGCCTGCCCAGAGCCCCCGAAGGTCATGAGCTCAGCACACGTCTGTGGCCAGGGCTGCTTCAAGGTCCCCTGAGCACCTTGCAGGTATGGCCCCTCAGGGCTCCAGGAATTCCTTAGGGGAGTTCTGATCCCACCACAGGAGGCCAGGCCTCCTGCTCATGGGACAGGACAGGAGCTGCAATAGCTTTTTGCAGTGTGGGGGAAGCAGGCCTCCACTTCGGGGGAGACCTCCTCTCCCACCTGGACTGCTTCCTCCCATCCCCTCGCCTCTCGGGCTGCTCCCCTCCCCTCCTCTGCCCGCTTCTTCTTCAGAGATGATTAGCCTCATCCCTTGGCAGATCCACAAACACCTTCTGTCCTCTGTCCTGGGCCTGCCGCCTTCCCTCGGAAGCTCTCCCTCTGATGGGGCTTGTGCCCGGGATCCAGGTCTGTTAACAAATGGGACCAGGCAAAACAAGGGGAAGAGCAAGGAAATCCGACTGACCTCAGGCTTTGCTGCGAAAACCCCCAGACGCAGCAGTGTCCCATGAAGAATGTGTCCTCAGCATTGCTCAGTGCGGAACCGACAGCAGGCACTGTTGGCCTCACATGCGTGTAGATGCACATACTCCCCCACCACACACACGTGTGCATGCCCTGCTCCACCTCAGTCGCCGAGAGTCCCGGTGCAAATCTTCAAGGCTGCTGAGGAGCCCAGGAGCACATGTGGCACCTGGAAGTCCCCGGAACCTAGTGGCCCTTTGAGCCGGGAGGACCAAGAATGCCCACTGGAAGCGCTGCCCCTCCTCTGTCCTCTGTGAGCCTCAAAGGGTTGTCCTTCCATATGGTGGCCGAGGAAGCCCCCTTCCCACACTGTGCAGTTAGAGGGGGGTCTTCACACTGCATGGGGTAGACGGGACCCCAACAGGCCCGGGCACACATTGCGTTCAACCCCCTGGGCTGGGAGGGATCCAATGAGTTTATACCCAGCAGAGTGAGTAGAACAGCAGTTTCCAAAGATACCCTAACCCCTGGAGCTTGTGAATGGGAACTTATTTGGAAAAAGGGTCTTTGTGGCTCAGTTAAAGGTTTTGAGATGAGACCCTCCTGGATTAGGGCTTTCCATTGACAGGTGTCTACATAAGAGGCAGAAGAGCAGAAGGCACAGACACAGTGAGACACCAGTGTGAATGCAGAGGTGGGATCGGAGCCATTCCACCACAAGCCAAGGAAGCCTGGAGCCACCAGACACTGGACGAGGCTGGAGGAGTCTCTGGGAGAAGACAGCTCTATGGACACCCTGACTTCGGACTTTGGCCTCAGAGCTAAGAGAGTGTGTCTGTTGTAAGCCCTACGCCCGGTGTGTGGCCAGGTGTTATGGTGGCCCCAGGACATGGATGCACCAGGCTGGGGTGGGGTCCTGGCTCTCAGATCTGAGGGCACGGTGCCCAGGGCAGGGCCTGCAGTCTCTAGGGCACCTTCTCAACAAGAAGAAAGCAGGGGCTGGGCACGGTGGCTCACACCTGTAATCCCAGCACTTTGGGAGGCTGAGGCAGGCAGATCACTTCAGGTCAGGAGTTCGAGACCAGCCTGGCCAACATGGCGAAACCCCAACTCTACTAAAAATACAAATATTAGCTGGACATGGCGCGTGTCTGTAATCCCAGCTACTCAGGAGGCTGAGGCAGGATAATCGCTTGAACCCTGGAGGCGGAGGTTGCAGTGAGCCAAAATCGCACTACTGCACTCTAACCTGGGTGACAGAGAGAGACTATGTCTAAAAAATATGTATAACAAATAAATAAATAATAAATAACTAAAAAGAAAAAAGAAGAGGAAGAAAGGAGGAGGCACCTTTAGGGTTGGGTATGGGACAAAGTGTCAGGGCCAGTGTCCCCTGGGGCACACTGGATGCTTCTGGCCGTCTCTGGGGTGTACCACCACTTTCTCTAAAGCCTGAATTTATCTGAGATAGGCCCCCGCCCCTCCTCCTCTTGCCCCCTTTGCCTGGCCTCCTGTAGTTCTGTGTTCCTGGAGTGGCCCCATGCGCTAAGGCCCGCCTGGGCTCCCTGGGATGGGCAGACGCCCCCATCTTCCAGGGCGTCTGGACCCTGTGCTGCCCCTCTGTTACCACTGCCCGCCCCTGGTTCTCTGCATCCCTGAGGCCAGGCGGCCCCTGCCCCACCTGATGTCAATGATGCAAAGTTCTCTCCTGCATCTAAGAGCTGTGGGATCTTCCCTACCCCACCCTCAGCCCAAAGTGACTCTGTTCCAGCAGGGCCTGGTTAGAAACCGGCAGCTGCCAACAAAAAGGACCCATCTGTGAGGAGGGAAGAAACTGGCTTTTAGAATATCTTGACAATGGGGAAGGAAATTGCAGGAAATGGGAAGAAATGGCAGAGCCGGGGCACATTTTCCAAACTGCAAAGATTTTCTGCATATGCATATAATAGGTATAATTTACATTCTTTTCCTTATAAAATGCTTCCAGATGATCTCGTTTCCCCTTTTCAACAGGGCAGCGTCCAGCCTTATTTGTCAGGCATGCTCACGCCTTATGTCTGGGCTTATAGAAAAACAGACTTTCACCCAGACCCTCACTCCAGAAGCATCTGGAGCTGCCCTGTCCTGGGACCTGCAGAGCAGCCCAGGGAGAGCAGGGACTGCGGGATCATTCCGTCCATGGCGACTGCAGGTTGGCTGGGCTGAGGTGTCCAAGGTCCTTCCTGGTCACCTCCAGCTAAAATGCAGAAGGCGCTTCCCCACCCTGAGCTCAATGTAACATACAAGCCCGCCATGCTGACGTTCTGTGGCCACATTCCTGAGAGGTGTTTTGGGGCCCAAAGCACTCATGAGAAGTCTGGTTTTCTAGAGAAATGTTTCTCAGTGGGGAAGGAGCGTACGTCTCTCCAGCTGCCCTGTGTCGTGTCCAGCTGTGACCCTGGGAAGCCTCAGAGCCTCAGGGTGACCTCACCAAGCAGAGGTGAGGTGAGCTGGGTCAGACAAGAACGCGCTCTTGATGTCCACCACAGCCACTCACTGCCCATGTGAGTTCCAGGCCTGTGTTTCCACGTCTGTGAAACAGGCACGTGTCTGACCTGAAAGGGTGTTGTATGGATTGAGTGAAATGGCCAACTGCAGCCCAAATATCGGCTGGGCTCCTGCTGTCTCTTAGTTTTAATTAAAATCAAGTCAAATCTGCATTGGGGGAGCAGGAGCCCAGCCCCCTTTTGCAGGAATCCTGGCTGTTTCCCAGGAGGGGCTCTCAGGGCCGCTTTGGGTCTGGACTGCAGGTCCGGGTGCTTTGTTTGCCTCAGGAACCACCCTGCCGCTAAACAGTGTCACCAAATTACCTTTGCCTAAGGTCCCACAAACAGCACACACCAGGCATGCACAGAACAAGGCCGTTCCCATTCAGGATGAAAAATGTATTTTAGAGCACAAGCCCAGTCCTGTGGACACGGTATGTAGAAGTGTGAACAGACATACCTTTGGGGTATTGCAGGTTCAGTTCCAGGCCACTGCAACAAAGTGAATATTACAAAAAAGTAACTTGCATGGATGTTTTGGTTTTCCAGGGCATATAAAAGCTATATTTATACTATACTATAGTATATTCAGTGTGCAAATAGTATTGTGTCTTACAAAAACAATGCGCATACCTCACCTTAAAAATACTTTATTGCTAACAAATGCCAACAGTCATCTGAGCCTTCCGCAAGTTGTAATCATTTCACTGCTGGAAGGTTTTGTCTGGAGCTGGTGGCTGCTGACTGCATAGGGTAGTGGCTGCTGAAGATTGGGGTGGCTGTGGCAACTTCTTAACACAAGACAACAATGAAGTTTGCTGCATCTGTTGACACTTTCTTTCATGAAAGAAAAAAAAAAATATATATATATATATGAAGGGGAGTTCATTAAGGAGTATTGACTCATACGATCACAAGGTGAAGTCCCACAATAGTCTGTCTGCAAGCTGAGAAGCAAGGAAGCCAGTCCAAGTCCCAAAACCTCAAAAGTAGGGAAGCCAACAGTACAGCCTTCAGTCTGTGGCTGAAGGCCCAGAGCCCCTGGCAAACCACTGATGTAAGTCCAAGAGTCCAAAACTGAAGAACTTGGAGTCTGATGTTCAGGGGCAGGAAGCATCCAGCACGGGAGAAAGATGAAGGAACGGAAGACTCAGCATGTCTGCTCATTCCACTTTCTTCTGCCTGCTTTATTCTAGCCTCTCTGGGAGCTGACTAGATGGTGCCCACGCAGATTGAGGGTGGGTCTGCCTCTCCCAGTCCACTGCTCAAATGTTAATCTCATTTGGCAACACTCTCACAGACACACCCAGGGATACTACTTTGCATCCTTCAATCCAATCATGTTGACAGTCAGTATTGACCATCACAAGGCCTTTGGGCTGGGGGAGCTGGAGGTGGCTTACTAGAATGGGGGCTCTTATAGCCATTTTGGATTGGACCTAAGTTAGAAGCAGAGACTAAAATTAGAAAAAAAGTTATTAATCAAGTCTTTTCCACTTGGGGCCAACTGTTACAGAAGAGTCATTATTTACCTTCTGGGATTGTCCATAGAGCTGGCAGGGGCATCATACATGGCTGACTTATTCACAGCAGGCTGGCCCCAAGCTGGTGCCTGTAGATGATGGGTGGGCGTCTGGGACTGGTGACTGTAGAAGATGGGTGGGCTTCCTAGGTTAGTGACTGGATAATGGGTGGGTTTCCTGGATTGGAGACTGTAGATGACAGGTAGACTTACTGGGCTGGCGATTGTAGATGATGGGTGGGCTTCATAGGCTGGTGAATATAGATGAAGGTGGACTGTAGATGATGGGTGGGCATCCCAAGCTGGTGACTGTAGATGATGGATGGGCTTCATAGGCTGGTGCCTGTAGATGAACGGTGGGCTTCCCGGGCTGGTGATTGTAGATGATGGGTGAACTTCCCAGGCTGGAGACTGTAAATGATGGGTGGGCTTTCTCAGGCTGGTGACTGTAGATGATGGGTGGGCTTCATTGACTGGTGACTTTGGATGATTGGTGGGCTTCCTGGGATGGTGACTGTAGATGATGGGTGGGCTTCCCCGGCTGGTCACTGTGAGTGATAAGTCAGCTTCCCAGGCTGGTGACTGTGGATATTGGGTGGGCTTTCTGGGCTGCTGAGTGAGGATGATGGGTGGGCTTCCCAGGCTGGAGACTGTAGATGATGGGTGCACTTCATAGGATGGTGACTGTAGATGATGGGTGGGCCTTCTGGGCTGGTGACTATAGATGATTGGTGTGCTTCATAGGCTGATGACTATAGATATTGGGTGGGCTTCCTTGGCTGGTGACTGTAGATTATGGGTGTGCTTCATAGGCTGGTGACTGTAGATATTGGGTGGGCTTACTGGGCTGGTGACTGTAAATGATGGGTGGGCTTCCTTGGCTGGTGACTGTGGATAATCTGTGGGCTTCCCAGGCTGGTAACTGAGTGATCGGTGGGCTTCTCGAGCTGGTGACTGTAGATGATGAATGGGCTTTTTGGGCTGTTGATTGTATATGATGGATGGGCTTTCTAGGTTGGAGACTGTAGATGATCGGTGCACTTCATAGGCTGGTTATTGTCGATGATGCATGGGCTCCTTGGGCTGGTAACTGTGGATGATAGGTGGGCTTTTCGGCCTGGAAACTGTGGATTATGGTTGGGCTTCTCAAGCTAGTGACTGTGGATGATGGGTGTGCTTCCTAGTCTGGCGACCATAGATGATGGGCATGCTTCATAGGCTGGTGACTGTATATTATGGGTGGACTTCCCAGGCTGGTGACTGTAGATGATGGATGGGCTTCCCAGGCTGGTGACTGTAGATGATGGGTGGGCTTCCCAGGCTGGTGACTGTAGATGATGGGTGGGCTTCCCACGCTGGTGACTGTAGATTATGGGTGGACTTCTTAGGCTGGTGACTGTGGATAATGTGTGCGTTTCCTGGGCTGGTGACTGCAGAAGATGGGTTGGCTTTCTGGGCTGGCACCTGTGGATGATGGATGGGCTTTCTGGGCTGGTGCCTGTGGGTTATTGGTGGGCTTTTCAGGCTGGTAACTGTAGATAATGAGTGGTCTTCCCAGGCTAATGACTTTGTAAGATGGGTGGGCTTCCCGGCCTACTGACTGTGGATGATTGGTGGGCTTCCCAGCTGGTGACTGTGGATGATGGGTGGGCTTTCTGGGCTGGTGACTGTGGATGATGATGGGTTTTGTGTGCTAGATGCTGCAGGTCACAGAATTCTGTTTTTACATCTGGGCTGGACATTGTCCATTCAGCCTCTTACTCCCTTAAGTGTTGCATTGAGGCCCAGGAGCTTCTCTACTCTCAGGGATGTGCAGAGTGGCCCAGTGGCTCATTGCTTTGGCTCTGATGTCCACCTGCCTTACTAACTGACTTTGTTGAGTTGGAGACTTGTTTTTCGTAGAATAAAAATAACTATCAACCATTTTCCAGGTACCTGGCCTGGAAGCTCTAGTGGTGCAGTTTTCTGTTTCATCCTGGAAACTGTGGAAGGGACCATCACACCCCTCCATCACACCCCTCCATCACACCCCTCCATCACACTCCTCCATCACACCCCTCCATCACACCCCTCCATCACACCCCTCCATCACAACCCTCCACATTCCTCTGTCACACCCCTCTGTCACACCTCTGCATCATACCTCTCCACCACACCCCTCCACACCCCTCCATCACCTCTCCATGATCCGTCTCCCTCCATCACAACCTCCACATTCCTCCATCACACCCCTCCATCACACCTCTCCATCATAACTCTCCATCACACCCTGTCATCCTCCTCCACACCCCTCCATCACACCCCTCCATCACACCCACCTCGATCCTCCATCAACCCTCTACCTCACCCTCCATCACCCCTCCATCTCCCTCCATCACCCCCTCCATTCACAACCTCCATCACCCCTTCATCACATCCTCCATCATCCTCCTTCACCCTCCAACCCCGCCTTACAACACACCCTCCAACACTTTATCACACTCCCCATGAGAATCATTCCCTCCATCACACCCTCCATCATCCTAACCCTCATCCACACCCCTCTATCACACTCCTCCACACCCCTCCATTACATCCTTCCATCACACCCCTTTACATGTGGAGAGAAGGAGACAGGCCTGGCACGCTGTAAGCTCAGAAAAATGCTTGCTGTGCTTTCGTATGTTGACTACTGTTCTTCTGTGGTCCTTGCCCCATCCGTGTAGGACTTTGTTGTGCACTCATAATGTGGTTTCCAAGATGATGCAGAGTTGACACCTGCGTCTTGCTCTTCTCACCTCGCCTGTGATGCAGTGGCACTAAGTAGCAGGAACCTGCAATCACAGGACATGTCCACATGCTCACCGGTGCACGAGAAGGAAGGAGAGGAAGGAGAGGCGTTCCTGGAGAGGCGTTCCTTGCCTGCCCCTGCTGGTACCCTCTTCAGGTCTGATCTCTTTTGGGGTTGGAAGCCCCAGGGTTCAGCCTCACCAGGAGCAAAGCTCGTAAATATGGCATCAGCTTCCAGTCCTGGGAATTCAGTTGTGGGCCGGGGGCTGACAAAAAGAGCAAAATGTGTGTAGGCAGCTCCCTCGGGGCCACCTTCCTGACTCTGGAGGCTGGCAGACAGGGGCAGCGCCTCCTCCAAACAGCCCCAGGTGCAGTCTGAGTGCCTCCTGAGTGCTATAAGAGACTTGGCTTTCTAAGTGCTGTAGGAAATGCCACTGTAGACTTCAGAGGAACACTTCCTCTCATTTTATAACCTCCTTGGTATAAACATCGTGATTTTATTGCAGAGTATTTAGAAGTGGAGGAGAAATGCCCATCACTGCATAACCCTGAACAGTCTTTACTCTATTTGTGAGCTGGGCCCTGGGTGGTTCTGAACAGTCCTTGCTCCATCTGTGAGCTGTGCCCCAGTTGGTTCCTGCATTTCTGTTTTCTCACAGAGCAGGAAGCCTGGGTCTATATTCCAGCTTAGCCAGACACCAAAGCCATTCCAGTTTTCTTAGTAGGGATGCTTCCTTCTCCCAGTGTCCTGCTGATGAAAGGAAGAGGGATCCCAGAAGGGAAGGAACTGAAGGGATGCAGGAGGGGGCTGTGTGTCCCAGGGGATGTGCATGCTTCTGGAGCTGAGGCTGGGATGGCCGAGGGAGGGGTGAACCCGGCTCACTCCCACTACTGGCCTGAGTGCTGCAGTCTCTGGAGGCTGAGTGACCTCCAGGGTGGCTGTCAGTCTTCAGGGCCTCCCAACAGCATGGGGTGGTGGCTTTAGGCCTGGGGACAGGCAGTTAAGTAAGAAGAAGAGGAGGAGGAGGAGGAGGGCCCAGGAGAGGAATTGAATCCAGAGGGAAGCTGCTGGCCTGGAATCTGGAAGCCTGGGATGCTCTCCGGCCCTCCAGCACTTCATCAAGTATGGATGCTTTTCAAAATATAACGGACAATTGTCAATAACAACAACAAAAATAGTCAACTTTTCCCCCTTTGGTTTTATTAATCTGAGGCCGTATTTAGGCAAATCCAATCTACTCCTGTGTCTAAACTTGTCTCTAATTTACGTGTGTGTTGTACGTGCATGTTAATTTTTTTCTTTCACTTTAAGAAAAAGTATGATCTAAAAATGTATTTTTTCCCTAAAGAGTCATGGGAAGAATCAGTTTATCACAAATAATTTTAGTGATTGAATTTCTAATAAAAATAGGATTTTTCTTGAATTTTTACTAAATAAAAACTTGACTAATTCGCTACTGCAATGTATAGAGTTACATCTTCAAGAAAGAACATTATCGTGTGTCCTATATGCTGGGCAATTTTCCATATTGCTCGAAGAAATGAAAAGAAGGGATATGAAGTTGAGATAAAAAGTGATTTCCATGCCAGAGTTCTCATGTGTGGATCATAGTTCCGTCTTCATTAACTGCTTACTAATTTATTGCAAAATAGGGTAATTAATTCAGTGTTGAAAATATAATTCCTTACAAACTAAAAGAAAATATTTGTTTAAGGAATACATAATAAGGACACACACATACACACATACATATGTTATTTTCCTTCTTTCTGTTATAGAACTTTTTAAAAAATAGAATAAAATGATGAACCTCTCAGATTCAAACATTTTCAATATTTTGCCAATCTTGTGCCAACTATTCCCCTGCTGTTTTTTTCTAAAATACATCAAATCCCAAACATCTTGTCGTTTGACTTACAGATGACTTGGTTTGCATCTTTCACGGATCGGGCATTTTCCCCACGTAACCACAACACATACGACTATCCTTCACTCTTGACTAAACTAAGAAGACTTCCTTTACCTCCATAGCATCAAATACAAGTTCATATCCAAGTTTCCCTAATTATCCAGAGATGTGTTTTTACAGTTGGTTTGTTTGAATTAGGAGCCAAACAAATTCGCATTTCCGATGATGGAGCCTGTTTCGGCCTGTTTCCTCCCTTCTGTGGCCCCACTGGCTGGTTGCAGTGTCTGGGTCATTGGCCGCAGTGCCCCCCACCCTGGATTTGCTGTGTCCTTGTGGTGTTGTTTAACATGCTCCTCTACCCGTGAATTTCCTGTCAATTGCAGTTAAGACGAGGGTACTGCCAGCTTCATAGGTGTGCAGTCTCATGGGGCCTTGCACTTAGAAGGGTCCTGTGCTGGGCTTAATGCTTGGCCAGGTCTGCCCTGAATCTTGATATCTTTACCTTTGAACTTGTGTTTTGGAAGCACTGTACAGCAGGGACAGGAGCACAGGAGATTTGCACGATATGCACGTCTGCCGTTCCTTGCCTTTCCATTCACACGCGGCATTGGTGACACAGTGAGCACAGAATTCCAGTGACCCTCGGATGCACGGGAGACCAGCAGGACTCGAGGCCAGGAACAGGTCACTGTGTGTGTCTGCCACTGAGTCCGTGGGAAAGCCACACTTTCCACATGAGTTCCACTTCAGATGCAGAAAGAAGGCAGTGGCCTTGTGAATAACATCAACAACCAAGGACCCTATTGTACTTTTTCTTACTCATTCTACTTTCCTGTATTAGTCAAGCGCTTACACTGAAAACAATGCATGGACGGAAAGAAGACAGGAAAAGCCACAGTTCCTTTTTTCAGTTCTTCCACATTCACCAGTAAGCTGAAGGCAGTGTCAAGAAGGCAGTAGCACGGCCAGTATCGAGAAGTGAAATCAAAATCCTTGATTTAGTTTTGCACAGCATTTCCACTGTTCGGGTAAAAATTAAATATGCATACATGTTTGAGCTACAAAAGAGGAATCGTGTAATGTCTGTGTTTCTGCATGGGGATCTAATGCTCTTATATTTGTATGTAAAACTGACATTCCACAATATAAAATGAACAGTAAAACTCAGCTAAAAATTGAAAATTGAAATTTTCTTTACTTAGGATGACCTTAAGTAGCAAATAACAATGGTAAATTATTAGAGAGAACAGAGGAAAAGGAAGAGTTTTAACACCGTTAAGAGCAGTTTTCTCTATTTTGTGAACGAGGGACTGTGTGTTTTCATTTTATAGTTTCTCCCCTAACCTATCGCTTTTGAAGTTGCTGCCCTGGCTTGAGAACCTATGAGTGTGGAGTAAAGCCCCACCTGCACCTGCACAGAGCTCGGGCTCCCCTCCTCACTCATATGCTGTGTGGTCGCTGTCCTCTTCGTCTCCAGGTCCCAGCAGACCAGGAGCACAGATGGCTCAGCCTACCCAGTTCTCCACTGGGCTCCCTGTTCTCAGAATGGTCCGTGCGTGGAGAAGACTCCTAAGTGCCTGGGAACAGGGAAGTGCATTGGCCTGGCAGGCATGCTGGAGAGGGAGGGTGTGGCGTGGACTGGGTCAGTGACGGATGGTGGGGATAAGGAAGAGAGGGTGAGGCAAGATTCTTCTCTGCAGGGCACTGAAAGCCAGTGCCAGGCTAAGATGGATGTGGGGGTGAAGGAGAGGCAGGGACACTGAGTTCTGGGTTCCTGGTTTGGGCGACTGGGTGGATGGGGTGTCTTTACCTGAGCTGCTTCCTGAGAAGGGGTCAGGGTTGTGGGAAGAGACTTCGTGTTCCACTTGGGACCTGCTAAATTGGAGCTGCCTCAGGATCGTGCCTGTAGTCATATTCATCATGAAAGAGGGCTCCTGATTTGGGAGTTGGTGGCTCATATATTTCAGCCATAAAAAGATATGACATTATCAAAAGAGAGCCATGGTGGGAGAAGAGGCGAGGGTCAAGGAGAGAATATTGGTGAGGGAGAAAAGAGGACTCTATAGAGAAGGTGAGAAGGGACAGCCACAGAGACCGAGGAATGCAGGAGGGGGCATTGGCAGTAGAAGCTGGCGTGGGGGCTGTTGACAGAGCAACAAGGCAGAGACCAAGAGGAGCCAAGTCCTGAAATGGCCCAATGGGGCAAGGAAGAGGACCCAGGCTGGAGAGCTGTGGAGGAGGCAGAGGAGACAGATCTTACTGACAGATCCGGTGTTGGGGACTGATGAAAGGGAGATCCAGAGGAGGTGGCAGGAAACTTGCAAGGCTCTCATCTTCGGGAGGAGGTGGAAGCAGAGGACGGGAGGCAGGGAGAAGGAGGAGGCAGGGAGAAGGAGTGAGGCTGCGATGGTGGAGCTGAGGACCACCTGACTTTATCTAGGCACCTTCCCTGCCGTGCTCCCCACCCCTACTGCTGTGGTTTGAATGATGTGTGTCCCCTCAAAATTCGTGTTGAAACTGAACCCCCAATGCAGCAGTGTTAAGAAGTGGGGCCTTTAGGGGGTGATCAGGTCCTCATGAATGGATTAGTGCCTCATGGAAGGGCTTGAGCAGGGCACTTCCACCCCTTCTATCTCTTCTGCCACATGGAGACACAGCAGTTCTCCCCTCTGGAGGACGCAGCAATAAGGCTGCAGAGAGCAGCCCTAACCAGACACCAGATCTACCCTGATCTTGGACTTCGTACCTCCAGAACTGTGAAAAATAATGTTCTATTTTTTTCTATAATCTATCTAGTCTGCAGTATTTTGTTACAGCAACACAGATGGACTAAGACATATCCCAACAGCCACATTCACGGCAGGGCTCCCATATTGGCACAGACTCCTCCCCTGGTCTCTCTGATTGGCTCAGAGGTGGGCACATGGTCCATGCTGGGCCAATCAGAGCCCTTCTGTGCACATACTTCCGGTCCTCTCTGCGGATCATGATCCAGTTCTCTACTGTGCTCTGTGTTCTGCGCCCTGCGCTGCTGCTGGCCTGATTGAGCCGCATCAGCCCACCCCCTGCCCTGGCTTCCTTTTGGGTTTGCCTGGTGGGGAATCTCAGCAGGGGATCAGAGGGGCAGAGAGTACTGCCAGGGCACGGTACTTACTCCTGGCTTCATCCCAACTAGTTTCCTGTTGCTGGCTACAACCCCCACTGAGGCTCCCCAAGGCAGCCTCTCCACGTAGGCGTTCAGGGCCAGGCTCTGCCCTCGCTCCTTCAGGTGAGGGGGGCTAACAGCCTCACCGTTGCTGGCCTCAAGAAATGATGCTGTCCCCTGTGGTTTCCTTGTCCCCTGCCTACACGTTTGTAGACAGTCTCTTTACCAATTCCTCCTGGGATAAACCTGACTCAACTGTGCCAACTGGTTTCTGCCTGAACCGTGATCTCCCCGTTGGCATTAGAAACAAAGCTGAGAAAGAGAAGTCATGTTTTGCGTGGGTGGTGGAACTAAAGACACGTCCACTGTGTGGCATAGGTGGGCTGTGGGTGAAGCGGATGAAGGCGAAACAGAGCGAGGACGTGGCCTGAAACCGAGAGCGGCTTTCTCCCTTCCCTGCTTCCATCCGTTCCTGGTCGGCGTCCCAGCCCTGGTACGTAAGGCTGTCCCAGAATCCCCTGTGTACATTCACTTTTCTGTTAAATGATTCCAGATCATTCGGTTATGTGCAACCGAAAGTCCTCACCCGTACATCATCATACAGCATTAAAGCTTCAGGCGACTTGGGTATGTTTTCAAAACAAAAACATAAGAACTTTTTTCTTCCTTCTAGCTACCAACTTACTCACAAACCCAGCACTCTATAAAATGTTGATTTCAGGTACTGTTAGAGAAAGGTGGTCGTTAGCAGAACTTAGCAGGGGTGGCTCAGGCAATGCACCCTGGGCACTGGAGAAGAAGCATCCTGTGAAGGAATCCAGACATTTGAAGAGTTTACAGAGAGAAAAATCGATGACGGGACTACAGCCGTGCTGTCACGTATCTACATTCTAAAAGCAATTTTAGCAGAATTTCTAGAGACCATCTAGAAATTCTCCCTGCTTATCCTCTCACTCACCTGACCATCCGACATCCATCCTGGGCCACTAGGTCCTGCTGGTGTCTGAACTGGTCCAGCCTTGTTTGGAAGGCATTGATGCTTAGTGCTGGAGCACACAGGAAGGACTGTGAATGAGGAAACTATAGTCATGCGTCACTTAATGACGAGAATTTGTTCTGCAAAATGCATTGTTAGGCAATTTCATAATTACACAAACATCATAGAGTGCGCCTGCAGCTCCCCTAGATGGTATAGCCTATTACACACCTAGGCTGCATGCTGGAGCCTATTGCTCCTAAGCTGCAGACATGTACAGCATGCGACTGTACTGAATACTGCAGGCAATTGTGACACAATGCTAAGTATTCGTGTATCTAAACGTATCTCAACATAGAAAAGGTGTGGTAAAAATATAATATTACAATCTTATATGGAACTGCCACCGTATGTGTGGTTCTTGTTGCCTAAAATGCCATCCTGCAGCACAGGACTGTACTTCTGTGGGTGAGCTTTACTCTGAAATATCTGTGTCTTAACCTATAACATTCAACCTGGACAGTGAAGAACTTAGTACAAAATATGGTGCAGGTAGTTTTGTCCTGGCCAAACTTTGTTTTTCAGGTACACAGAGGCCATTGAGAATGTTGAATAATAACTGAAGTTATGCTTCCTGTGGAGATGGTACTAAGAAATGCTGTATTCCAGTGTTTCCAACACTAATATTTGTGTATCACTGCAAGGGGGTCCTGGACCGTAAGCCAAGGACCCTGTTTTGATCAGTTTCTTCATGTGAGGGCTGACTGTGGGGCCACACATTGTGATGGATCAGGAATATCTTTTTGTTTGTTTGTTTGTTTCCTTTTGAGACAGAGTTTCACTCATTCAGGCTGGAGTGCAATGGCGGGATCTCAACTCACGGCAACCTCCACCTCCCGGGTTCAAGCAATTCTTCTGCCTCAGTCTCCTGAGTTGCTGGGATTACAGGCACCCACCACCATGCCCGGTTAATTTTTGTATTTTTAGTAGAGATGGGGTTTCACCACGTTGGCCAGGCTGATCTCAAACTCCTGACCTTAGGTGATCCACCTGCCTTGGCCTCCCAAAGTGCTGGGATTACAGGCATGAGCCACCATGCCTGGCCAGGAACTCTCCTAAAAATACAAAAAATTAGCGAGGCATGGTGGCGGGCGCTTGTGGTCCCAGCTACTCAGGAGGCTGAGGCAGGAGAATGGCATGAACCTGGGAGGTGGAGCTTGCATTCAGCTGAGATCGCACCACTGCACTCCAGCCTGGGTGACAGAACGAGACTCCGTCTCAAAAAAAAAAAAAAAATTGAGTATTTATCTTATAAGCAACAATCAAACTTGTGCTACTGCTTTCTTAAAATGTTAAATGAGAACTCAGCAAAACTTCTCCACTCTGAGGTGTTCCAGATCAACTCTGGAGTCTAAAAGCTCTGACCTGGAGAGACACCTTGAGTCAACAGAGACTGTAGGCATCGCAGTGGGCTGCGGAGGAGGCCAGGTGTCCTAAACAAACACATTTGCCAAGCCACCTGTTTGCTTGTGAGCACCAGGAGCAAGAGAGGAGCAGAGATACCCCAAAGTTCTGCTATGGCTTCATCCCTCTGCTTTATTTAAATGCAGTGGGGTTCAGCGTGGCTGTTAAACACTAGGTGATTTTAGAAGTAATGCAACATCCACTTATTCCTCCAAATCAGAGCTGTGATCCTGCTCGCCCGCTGTCTGTATTTCAGCTGCCCGGGTGTCAGCTTATCATCTTTTTCCACAGCCTTGTCGTCATTCTCAATGAATTCCAACATCTCCTTTTTACCACGGTTCACTGAAATCACAAGGCTCACGCCAGTTCTCAGTGTCAGATCCTCCGTCTTCCACAGAAGTGCCCCTTTCTTCCATTCTTCTTATGCAAATGTAACATTCTCTTCCAGTTCATTTTTCTAACAGTAACATTTGTTTAATTCACAAATTAATTCTTGTAGACATGGCTGTTGAATGACCCCAGTTGGAAGTGAATTTTCTTGCTTTATGTCCTAAGACCATCTTTTTGGCCTCTATCCATCTGAAGGCAGCTGCATCAGGCCTTTCCTTTCGTATTCCAAATGGGAAGCTGCGGCCCCACTCTCTCCAGGCTGCCTGCGCCGCTCTCTCCCTGTTGGCTAGCACATTGGAGAGGGCAGCCAGGCCCAGGGCAGCTGTGACTGCAGCCGTCTTGCCCTCCCATCTGCGTCAGCAGAGCCCATGCTGGCTTGGAACACAGGACGGACAGCTTCTCCTGGACCCTGGTTCCTGCCCCTGACCTTGGGATGTCACCGTCAGCAAATCCCCAAAGGCTCAGATTGACGACTCCTATTAGGATTCCATCTGCTCATGCTTTAATGTTTTTGACCTGGGAGAGATGAAGGCTTGTTTTTCCTGTGTCCACTGTGGGGACATCAGTGGGGGGCTGGCCCCAGCCCAAGCCTGTGTTCTCCATTGCTATTATTTGCAAGTTAATATAATGATTTGAGCCAAAATAAACTCAAGACAGGCTGCAGAAATTCTGCAAGTTATCTAAGCAAGTGTGTGAGGTGCATCTGATCAAGCCCTTACTGAGAAGGGTGGGTGCCCAAATCCTGCCATTTCCCACTCCTGCTTGGGGAAGGAGCCCTTATGGGTCACTGTGGGGATGGAGTGGGACAGAGGGATTTCTGCCAGGGGCTGCTAATGGGTGTGAGAGTTAGGGGCTCTGATGGTCCTGCCAGAGTCCACTGGAGAAAGCTACAGTACCAGTGTCTGAGGGACAGGATTCTGACCCTAAGGAAGGTGAGACAAGGCGGGAGTCAGGGTTGGGATCCTTCCAGCAGGCATTCAGGGCCAGGCAGACACATCCAGTGTGAGGCCAGGTCAGACATTAGTAGGATTCCATCCATCCAATGGGGTGGGTGAATGGGCTCACTTTTAAATGGGTGCCCTGTGAAGCCAGGATCATCCGGTCTTTGGCTGAGATGGAGCTGGGCATGTTTTGCTCTTTGCTTGGGTTATCAGAATTCCAGAGCCAAATTCCGGCCAATGCTTAGCACCTGATGGGTTTTATTGTTTGCTACCCAGGCTAATCTCATGTTTCTACGGTTACTTTCCATTCTCCTCTGTTTCATTGTAGGAATCTCGATAAGCTTTTAAAAATTTTTTCTGGCATAAGTTATTTTCCCATTTATGTGTTGCTGTGCTCATTAGCCTCTTTTTTTTTTTTTTTTTTTTTTTTTGAGTCAGAGTTTGACTCTTGTTGCCCAGGCTGGAGTGCAGTGGAGTGATCTTGGCTCACTGCAACCTCCGCCTTCTGGGTTCAAGCGATTCTTCTGCCTCAGCCTCTTGAGTAGCTGGGATTACAGGCATGCATCACCACACCCAGCTAATTTTGTATTTTTAGTAGAGACGGGGTTTCACCACGTTGGTCAGGCTGGTCTCGAACTCCTGATCTCAGGTGATCTGCCCGCCTCGGCCTCCCAAAGTGCTGGGATTACAGGCGTGAGGGCTCTTTTTGTATGTTTTATTTAAGTGTCCAACTCAATGGTTTTTAACACATTCAGAGATAAATGCAACTGTCTTCGTCTTTTTGTGCTGCTGTAACAAAGTACCAGAGGCTGGATAATTTATAATGGACAGAACTTTACTGGCTCACAGTTCTGGAGGCTGGAAAGTTCAGTTTCAAGGTGCTGTCAACCTTGATGTCTGGTGAGGGCCCCAGTCTGTGCTTCCAGGATGGTGCCTTGAACACTGCGTCTTCCAGAGGAGAGAACACTGTTCCTGACATGGCAGAAGAGCGAAAGAGCCAGGAGAGAACTCGCTTCTGAAATACCTTTTATTAGGGCATTAAACTCACCCATAAAGGGACATGCTTGTGGCCTAATCACCTCTTAAAGGCCCCACCACCCAAACCATTACATTGGCAGTTAACTTTCAACATGAATTGTGGAGCAGACAAACATTCGAAGCATAGCAGCAACCATCACCCATTTCTAGAAAATTTTATCAACTCAAAAAGGAATCCTCTGCCCTTTAGTGTCAACCTCACTATTTTCCCCTCCCCTCACTAAGCAACTGCTAATTTACTTATGGATATTTCTTTGGGAGTGGATTTTTTCACTTAGCATGGTGTTTTCAAGGTTCACCCATGTCGTGTTAGTACTTCTTTCCTTTCCGTGGCCAAACAGCACTCCATTGTATGGGTATATCATATTTTGTTTATTCATTTATCAGCTGAGAGGCATTGCTCTTTCCACCTTTTGGCTGTTAGAAATAATGCTGCTATGAACATTAATATATGAGTTTCTGCATGGACATATTCTCATTTCTCTGGGGTATTTACCTAGGAGTGACATTGCTGTGTCTATGGTAATTCTCTGTTTAAGTGTTTGAGGAAGTGCCGTGCTATATTCTAAAGTGGCAGCACCATTGTCCATTACCACCAGCAATCATAACGATTCCAGTCTCTCCACATCCTTGCCAACACTTGCCATCCTTTATAAATCCTTTTTATTTCTGTAAGATCAGTAGTAATATATCTTCTTTATATTTCTGATTATAGTAGTTTGAGTGTCTTCTCTTTCTCTCTCTCTCTCTCTAGATATATATTTTTTGGTCAGTCTAGCTAAAGGTTTGTAATTTTTGTTGATGTTTGCAAGGAAACTGGTTTTGGTTTCACTGATTTTTTAATTTTAAATTATAAATAATGTTATAATTAATATTTTTATAATATACATATAATATAAAATTATTTTTAAATTTTATATTTCACTAAATCCCAATCTAGTCTGTATTATTTCCTTCCCATTGCTTCCATAGGTTTTGTGTGTACTTTTTCCAGTGCCTTAAGATGTTAGAAAAATTCGAGATATTACTACTTTTTAAATATAGTCACAGTCATAAATTTCTAAGTACTGTTTTAACTGTTTGAATCCCATTAGTTTTGGTATGTTGTGTCTTCATTTTCATTTATCTCAAAATATTTTTATAATTTACCATTTGATTTCTTCTTTTACTCTTTAGTTGTTTAAAAGCGTTTTGTTTAATTAATACATATTTGCAAGTTTCACAAGTTTTCTCTCCATTCTTGACTTCAATTCCATCAGGATCACAGAATATACTGTTATTTCCATGCTTTAAAATTCGTTGAGATTTGTTTATGGCCTAGCATATACTCTCTCCTAAAAAATGTTCAATGTGCACTTAAGAAGAATGTATGGTCTACTGTTGTTGGGTGTTGTGTTATATTGAAGTCTGCTAGATCTAGTTGGTTTATTGTGCCATTTAAATCTATTTCCTTGTTTATCTTCTACCTAGCTGTTATATCTATTGTTGGAAATGAGGATACTAAAATATCCAACTATTATTGTTGAATTGTCTAATTTGCCCTTCATTCCTGTCAGTTTTTGCTTTGTGTATTTTAGTGATATAGTGTTAGGTGCATATATGTGTATAATTGTTGTATCTTTATAATGGATCGAGCCTTTTATTGTTACTGTTTATTCCTAGAAACACTATAGTTTTAAAGTCTATTTTGTCTGATATTAGTATAGCCACTCTAACTTTCTTGTGGTGCTGTTTGCATAATACGTCTTTTTCTCTCCTTTTCCTTTCAATCTATATCCTTGACCTAAAGTCTGCCCTATGTGGACAGCATATCATTGCTAGATCTCTTTTTTTCTTTTTGTAATCATCTGACTATCTCTGCCTTTTGAATGAGTTGTTTAATCCATTCAGATTTACTGTTGTAATTAATGTGGTTGGATTTATGTCTACCATTTTAATTTTTGTTTTGTATATTTTATGTATTTTTTGGTCTTCATTTTCTCTGTACTGCTTTCTTTTTCATATATATGTGACTATTTTCGTATATATGTGACTTTATATATATGTGACTTTTTTCTAATGTTACATTTACATTTTTAATCTTTTATTCTATAGTTTTAAATGTTATTTTCTTAGTGGTCGCCATAAGTCTTACCATATACATCTTATCAGAATCACCTTTAAATTTACAGTAGCTTAATTCCAATTAGATGTAGAAACATTTCTCTCTCTCTCTCTCTCTTTTTCTTTTTAAGATAGGGTCTCACTCTGTCACCCAGGCTGGAGCGCAGTGGCTTAATCATGGCTCACTGCAGCCTTGACCTTCTGAGCTCAAGCAATCCTCCCACATCAGCCTCCCAAGTAGCTGGGACTACAGGTGTGTGCCATCATGCCCAGCTAATTTTTGTATTTTTTGTGGAGATGGTTTTTTGCCATGTTGTCCAGGCTGGTCTTGAACTCCTGGGCTCAAGCGATTACCTGCCTCAGCCTTCCAAAGTGCTGGGATTATAGGTGAGAGCCACTGTGCTTGGCCAAAACACTACTCATATATGTTATATTTTTCCTTTTTTGTGGCATTATTTTCATGCATATTACATCTATAAATGTTACTAACCCAACAATACGCATTGTTGTTATTATCTTATACAATTTTATGTTTCTTAATAAAGCTGAGAGGGAAGGAGAGCAAGTATGTATTTATAGCTTTTGTTATATTAACTTCTTGTTTACTATTTCTGGTACTCTTCATTTGTTCCTATTCTTTAGCCCAATACAGCTTTGTTCCCACCCACCTCTTTTGTCCTGTTATTGACAAGTATATTACACTTCCATATGTTATGCACCCCAAAATACATTATATACATACCAGTTTATACAATAGCTCTTTTGTTTTTTAAAGAAAGTTATCAGGAAGAATATACAATTACCTTTTAAATCATTTAAGATAAGAAAGGAGAAGTAGCATGCATTCTACTGTCTTTTATAGTTGCATAATTGTATTTACTGGTGCTTTTTTTAAAAATGTGAATTTGAATTACCAACTGGGGTCACTTGCTTTTAGCCTGAAGAACTTTCTTTAGTATTTCTTGGGTATGCTACCAATAAATTCCTCCAGTTTTACTCGTTTGAGAATGTCCTTATTTCATTTTAATTTTTGAAAGATAGCTTTGCTGCATATATAATTTCTCGGTGACAGTTTGTTTCCTTAAGAATTCTAAATATGTCATCCCATCACCTTCAGTCCTCCATTGTTTCTGATGAGAAGTCAGCTGTTAGTCTTATTGTGGCTCCTCTGTAAGTGATAAGTGGCTTTTCTTTTGTTGCTTTTTCAAGATTGTCTTATTTTCTTTGACTTTCAGCATTTTTACTATGATGTGTTCATTTGTGGATCTCTTTGTGTTTCTTTTACTTGCAGTTTGTTGAGCTTTTGGATGTGTAGATTGATGTTTGTCAATATATTTGGGATTTTTTTTTTTTTTTTTTTTTGGAGACGGAGTCTTGCTCTGTCACCCAGGTTGGTGTGAAGTGGGGCACGGTTGACCTATAGCAAGCTCCGCCTCCCGGGTTCACGCCATTCTCCTGCCTCAGCCTGGGATTTTTTTTGTTATTATTTCTTTGAATATTTTTTTCTGTTCCTCTCTTTCTCTATCTCTCCTTCCCCTATCTCTACCCTACCCCCAGTTTCTGTTACCCTAATTATGCATATGTTGGTGCACCTAATGGTCTTATACATTTCTCTGAGGATCTGTTTGTTTTACTTCATTCTTTTTTCTCTTTGTTCTTCATATTGCATCATCTCAATAGATCTATCTTCTTCAAATTTGTGATTTTTTTCTTCTCCCAGTTTAAATCTACTGTTGAGACCCTCTACTGAATTTTTTAATATCAATTTTTGTACTTTTCAGAATTTCCATTTGGCTCTTTTATTTAAAAAAAATTTCTATCTATTGATATTCTCTCTTTAATGCAACATTGTTCTTATACCTTTACTTTCTTTTTGCTCATCACCAACCTGGGAGCTAGCCCAGGCTAGGCCAGGTGCATGTGTAATAACCAAGTGGAGTAATGTATGCTCCCCAGATCTTGGTAACTTAGCATGCAGTGTAATATTTGCAGGCACACAGTCTACTGCTGGTCCAGCTGAGGCTGCCGGGCTCTGTCCCCACATGGAAGCTCCTCATGGCAGGGGCCTGGCCACTGCAGGCTGTGGCTCTTCCACTCCTTCCTTTGGAGAGTCTTTTCCTATCACTGAGGGAACAGACAGCTGGAGGGAGAGCTGAAGCTCCTCTGTGCTTTCTCCGAGAAGCCACACATACCTCTCCTTTCCATGGCCCTGTGGCCAGGGTTAGCAGCCAGCAGTGCAGTCTGCAGAGGCTGGCATGGAGGGGCTCAGTCTCCATGCGCCTGAGGGAAGGAACTGGACACTTGGAGCACTGTCCACATCCACTGCACTGACACTGGGCACCACCAAGGTAGGCCCCCAAGTGTGGACACAGCCTTCTTGAATCCCCCTCTTTCCATGTAATAATGAAGCGAGGCTATTCATGCTGAATTCTCCCTGCTCAGGACAGTGCCTCTCTCCTGGCGACTGCCAGCAGGGCAGAGGGTGGTGTCTGTTCTATTGTGGGGAAATACTTTTGCTTAGTATTGCAGTGGAAGTGGGTTTTTACAGCCTGCTGGGGCAGCTGGTGGGCGATCATCCTAGAAATCTTCTTGTACAATCGTCTTCACGCCAGCACCACCTCCCTGCTTAGCCTTGATGACCTCACAAGGGGCTTTTCTCACCTCCAGCATGTGCTGCTGTGAACCCGCCTGGTCCTTAGTGTGGCTGCCACCCTCAGTGGGGTTGGGGTCCTGGGTTGGGGCTGTGTGTCCAGCTCTGGGGAGGCTCGCAAAGCAGGGATGGACTCCCAGGCAAACAGCTTGCCCTGGCAAATTGGACAGTAAATGTGGCTGGGTAAGGGGTGTCCATCCTACTTCAGATGTCCCCGATCCAGGGCTGCCAACCAGCGAGGAACTGGACTATGAGGGAACAGCCACAGTGGCAGGAGCCCCTCTGTCGGTTGCCACACCCTGCTGGCCCCACAATCCATGGAGCACCAAGCCTCTGCTGGTTCCCCTGGCTCTGTCCTACCCAGGTCCTGAGCCTCTTTGTTCCCGGTTGCACATGGAGGGGCATTGTCAGGAAGCCCTGGGATGCCCGAGAGGCAGGTTTGTGTGCCATATGGAGGGGGCAGCAGTGTCAGGCCTGTCATGCGTCTGTCATACATGTGTGTTATTCATGGAGTCACAGAGCTGGGGAGGAGGACCCTAGAGTTCTTCTTGTCTATCTGCCCCTTCTGCAGCTGAGGATACTGAGGCTCAGCACAGGGACGTGCACCTCAGAGTGACTCAGGTGAGAGGACGTTGATCCTGGGTACCGGGCGTGTTGGCGGGTTCCAGGCGTCACCAGCAGCACCTGCTCCTCAGATAAGGTCCCAGCCTGAGGGCAGAATTGACCTCCCCCAATCCCACCACCACTTGGTGGGTCTCCTGCCAGCCCTTGTCACAATCTGCCCATCCAATGGTCCTCCATAGAGTATGAGAAACAGAGCTTGGCTCAGTGCCATCTTGCCTGGACCTCAGAGGACCCAGTGGACCAGACTGGAGATCGTGGGCTCCCAGGATAGCAGAGCCACCTCCCACCCTCTTCCAATTGACTCCAAGCTCTTGTTTAAATCCTTCAGGAGACAGGAAGCTCTCTGCCTGCAAGTCTCACAGTTCACGTGCTGGAAAACGCTGATTAAAACCTTCTACTCAGCTGCTCTCTGACACTCAGACCCCAGCCCACAGCCCCTCTTTGGAATGCCAGCACATAGTGCCTGGACCAGGGCAGGCTCTCGGAAATAGTGGTTGAATGATGCACCCAGAAAACCATCGTGGTCTGTGGTGATGCCCAGCCCTCAGCTCCCTGCAGTTCCTCAGCCTGCCTTCCTGGATGTGTCCCTGCAGGACGGGCCCTCAAGAAGGAGCCCACAGGTGCTCACCTGCCACCTTGACTCCGAAGATGCTCCTGAAGTCGCCACCAGATAGAGCCTGAAACGTCTCCCACTCATCCCTGTGCTTTGGGTCAACAGTGACTTTAGCATTGACTCAGTAAAGAAGAGGGTGGCCTGTTCCTGGGCTAAATAGGGATCCAGAGACTCACGGATTTCATTTTTTTCCAGTAATCAAGTATCTCACACATAGAGACAAGAGTGGAAGTAGACGTCACTCACCTGTGCCCACCACCAAGAACTAACCAGACTCGCAGTTCAGGGAGCACCCTGGTCACCCCTGTGCCATGAGGCTTTGAGGCTTTCCCAGGCAGTGGTGGGGTGACCTCCAAGTGCAGGTGCCCACAGCTGTGCAGTGTCCCCATCCCCTGCCCTGGCTGTCTTGGGACGTAGGGATCCGGCCTGAGGGAGCCTCGTGTGTTTCTCCACTTCCTTGGTGTGGGACCTTCGGGAACAAACAAGGCTGAGCACCCGCCTCGGTGCCAGCTGCTGCTGTTCCTTTTGTTTTTGGTTGTTTTTATTTGTTTGCTGTGGCTTGCCTGGCTGTTTAGGGAGACTATTGGCATTCGCTCCAGGAAATCCTCTCTGGGATGGAAGTACTTATTCACGCAGGCGGCTGGATCGAGGGAAGCACAGTTTCCAGCAACTCCGCTTGGTTATGATTAATGGAGATAAATCTGCCCAAGAGAAGCTAAATTTAGCCAAAAGTTGAGCCCCTGCTTCGGCACTCCGCCCTCAGGCACAGGCAGAGTGTGTGTTTCTGTTGGCCAGAGCCCAGATAACATCAAGAGGTGGAAAACAATCCCCAGAAATCTGAAAAATGTACAACAAGGAAAGAAAATGTTCAATCCACCAAAACAAACAGAGATACAATCTCACCCCCCTTGGTTTTTGTACCACTGGGTTTAGGGGAAAAGAAAACAAGAGACTGAATTAGAGAGATATGCATTAAAAACACAAAAAGATTGAAGACAGGAACAGAGTGCTCCCGCACAGGGTCACAGGGCTTGAGAGACCCTGGACCCTCAAGTGCAAGGCCCTGGTGGGGCAGGGCAGTGGGCAGGAGGGAGGCCGGGTTCCCCAGGGTCCACGCCAGGTGTCCCTCAGCCCTGGCTTCCTTCCCCCCACGTGTTGTGTGCTCACCTTTTTCTCTTCCCGACCCTGGCTGTTTCGATAATCTTCAGGCTTTGAGAGTGAATTCATTACTCCTGTCATTTATCCCACAAAGATGTACTGTGCTGGGCACAGGCAGGGCCTGGGCCTGCAAAGAGGAGTAAGATGGTCCCTGATCCCCAGGACTCGAGATTGCCGGGAGGGCGGCCCAGATGGAGGTGGGAAAGCTGGAGGTGGCGTCTGGGCTGCCCTCTGGGTCTCCAAGCAGGTTCTGGGGTTGCAGGGCTCTGTGAGCTAGGGGAACCCTGCTGGCATGCTGCTGGTTACGATCATGCTTCTGGTGGCTTCTGTGTCTGGTTGGAATGCTGGGGGGCAGGCACTGGGGAAGCATTAGAGCCCACGATTTGGGCCCTTCTTGTTTTGATTTTGGGTAGTACACCCTTAGGAAACACTTTGGGAGCTGCAAGCACCCTACAGATGAAGTATTTTATTATTTTTAATAACTGATCATGAGTTCAGGGACCGTGAACCATCCACCTGAAAAGTCAGTATTGCAGAAAGTTTGAAGCATTGAACTCACATTCCAGGAGTGCTGGGTCACTGTGATGGGCTCTGGGGAGTGACCGGTGAGCAGCAGAGGGGCACAGTGAGAGGTGACGAGTTCCTGAAGGTCCCTCTCCCCAGGGGCACTTGGGGGCTCTTGGTGGGTGCTCCAGTAGGGCCCTGGGGGGACATGCTGATGTCCCCTTGCTGGTGGGGTGGAAATTGTCCCTTCAGGGTGTGCAGGGCAGATGCATCCCTCTCTTAATAAATGGTGTGGCAAAACTCCAGTGCGAGGCACTGAGGGGTGCAGACTTCTAGGAGGATTTGTGTTTGGAGAGTTCAGAGCTAGGCCTGAAAAAATCTGCTGTCACTCCAAGACATTGCACCTATGCCAGGAGTTGCAGCTCCCTGAGATCTGGTGTCTGACCCAGCAGGTCACCTAACCCCCAGGGGACCACAGGCGGGGAGCGGGGGGTGCAGGAGCAGCAGGGGCCACCAGCTCATGGCCCCACTCCTGGAAATCAGTGCATGGGGTTGGGGGGGCTGCTTTTCTCTTGTGTTTATCACATCACAGCTGCCTTTAAAATAGAGGAAAATGTCTCCTCCAAGCAGGAAGAGTAACTTTCCACTGATTGGCCGTTCTCTCTGCTCGCTCCCTCTCCACAAGCTCTGCCTGTGGGTTTCAATGAGTTCTCTGTTCCTGAACAAAAATGCAGCTCAGAGTGACCTTCCTTTTCTTTTGTAGAAAGTTTAATCTTTTTACACATTTATGGTAGGCAGAATTCTAAAGTGGCCCAAAGATTTCCACCCCCTGGTGTACCTGCCTTGGATGATCTCCTCCCCTGGGATGTGGCAGGACCTGTGTAATACATTACGTGGCAATGAAGATTTTTCACAAATGTAATTAAAGTCACTAATCAGCTGGCTTCCAGTTCACCAAGAGGGCAACTATTTGGGTGCTGATTGAAATCACCTGAGCCCTTCACATCTGATTTGAGGGGCTAGAGACAGGGGAAATGAGGGACTCAGGGTCAGAGACTTGTGCTCCTGTGCCCTGGAGGAAGCTGCACTGTGGCCTGTAATAAAAGAAAAACTTCAGCCGAATTAAATTTAAAAGAGTTTAATTGAGCAATGAACGATTTGCAAATCGGGCAGCCCCCAGAATCACAGCAGATTCACAGAGACCCCCTGCGCAGCCACGTGGTGGAAGAAGATTTATAGACAAAAAAAGGGAAATGACGTGCAGAAATCGGTAGTGAGGTGCAGAACGGCTGGGCTGGTTGCAGCTCGGTGTTTGTGTTATTTGAACACAGTTTGAACACTCAGCAGTCTATGAAGTGTGGCCACTGGGATTGGCCAAGACTCAGCTATTGTTACAGGCAGGCGCATACTCCTGAATTAGGTTTTCAATCTTGTCTGACTTTTTTTTTCTTGTCTTTTTTTTTTTTTTTTTTTTGAGACGGAGTCTCGCTCTGTCGCCCAGGCTGGAGTGCAGTGCAGTGGCGCGATCTTGGCTCACTGCAACCTTTGCCTCCCAGGTTCACGCCATTCTCCTGCCTCAGCCTCCCGAGTAGCTGGGACTACAGGCACCTGCCACCACGCCCGTCTAATTTTTGTATTTTTTAGTAGAGACGGGGTTTCACCATGTTAGGCAGGATGCTCTCCATCTTTTGACCTCATGATCCGCCTGTCTCGGCCTCCCAAAGTGCTGGGATTACAGGTGTGAGCCACCGCATCCAGCCTCTTGTCTGACTTTTAAGCCAGGTTACAGTTCATTCACAAGGACTCAAATGTAGAAGTACGGAGTCCATCACGGGCCATATTTAGTTTGCTTTAACACCTGGCTAAGGAGACCATGAGCTGAGAAGCTGCAGGCAGCCTCCACAGATCAGAAGCAGCCCCAGCTGACAGCAAGCAAGAAACAGGACCTCAGTCAAACAGACGCAAGGCAACAAATGACCAACATCCCTAATGAGACGGACAGGGATTCTGCCCCAAACCTCCTCACATAAGGCAGCCCTGCCACATCTTGATTTTGGCCTTGTGAGACCCTCAACAGAGAGCCTGGCCACGTGGTGCAGAATTTCTGACCCGTAACACTGTGAGCTAATAAAATGAGTGTTGATTAAGATGCTAAGCATGTGACCATTTATCACTCGGTAATGGGTAACTGTTACACAAAGCAATGCAAATCTATGGCACCCAAATTAGAAAAATCAGACAGGAAAAAAAAAAAAAGAAAGTGAAAACCACGAGTAATGAACCATCTAGACATGACTATTGTTAATATTTTGCTGAATAGTCCTCCAAATGTGTTGTATGTTTAATTTTCTCTCCCCCACTCTGTATCACAGAATTGTGGAGCTATAATTGACATGAATAAACTGCATGTTTTAGCGTTGTACTGTCTGGTAAATTTGCTGTGTGTTTACACCCATGCAGCCTTCACTGCACAGGATGAAGACCATGTCCACCACCCCAGGAAGCCTCCTCACACTGCTCTGAAACCTCTTTCTCCCACCCTGTCCATCTTTCTGTCACTATTCATTAGGTTGCACATCCAAGAATTCTATATCTGTGCAGTCACACAGCATGCACACCTTTCTTTATTTGTTAGTCTTAAAAATCTTTGTGTTTCATTGTGGATGGTTTCTATTGCTGCCTTTAGGTGCAGTAATCTTTTCACCTGCAACCTTAAATCTTCTGTGGATCCCGTTCTGTGTACTTTTCATATCAGACATTGCAGTTTTCATCTCTAGAATTTTGATTTTGGGCCTTTTTAGTGTCTTCAATGCTCTGTTTAATGGAACCATCTCTCCCCTCACCCCTTGGGCATTTGGAGCTATAAACAAAATATAAAATTCTAAGCCCCCCACCTGACGAATGGACCCTCCCTCCCCTTGGCCAGTGGAATTCCCAAGTTAACCTGAAAAATTAGTTCAGGCTGTGGTGGGAAGGTGGGGGTCAGGCATGCCTCCTTCTACCCTCCTCCCGTTTTAATTCAGGCACAGCTGACCAGCATTAACATTAAAACAGAGACCTTCAGATTTCAGATCTTAAGAGGAAACAGACTCTGTAGCAGTAAGATACCAAATTCCAGCCTGACTCTAGTATAGCATCACTTGACAGATGGCAGGCCCTGGAAGAAATGGAAGTATTTTACCCCAAAATCTATTTCTTTGGCATATTTTGAAGTGGCCCCGCAAAGCTGTCTCTCACGGGGAAAGCCTACATTCCGTAGAGAATCCTCATTCTTTTCTAGGTCTTTTCCCTGATCGGGGAGAAAACCAACAGGCTGGCACCTTTTTAGGTCTGCTAAGAGCTCTGAAGCCTGCTACCTGGAGGCTTCATCTGCATGACACAAGCTTGGTCTCCACAACGCCTTATCCTAACCCAGACATTCCTTTCGATTGATTCCAGTCTTTAGCTAATAACTCTCAACCAATTGCCAACCAGAACATCTTTGGATCTGCCTATGACCTGGAAGCCCCTGCTTCCAGTTATCCCTCCTTTCCAGACCCAGTCAGTGTGCGTCTTACATGTATTAAGTCTTATGTCTCCCTAAAATGTATAAAACTGAGCTGAGACCCGACCACCTTGGGTGCGTGTTCTCAGCATCTCCAGGTGCCATGTCACCAGCCATCGGCCACTCATATTTAGCTCAGAAAAAAATCTCTTCACAACTTACAGAGTTTGAATCTTTTTGTTAACAAAGCAACGTCGTACAACTACCTCAGTGTCCTTGAATCCCGACCCCACAAGTTATGCCCACCAAGGTCAGGTTCCATTGACTTCTCTCATCATGAGATCACATTTTCCTTCTTCCTGGCAGGCCTGGGCGTTTTTAACTGGAGCCAGACATTATGAATCTTACCCTGTTGGGTGCTAGGTATTTTTGCATTCCTATAAATATGGGTTTGCTCACACATGCTCTGAGCTCTGCACTACTGAACTCTCGAGTGGGTCCCTTCAGGGAACCTGGCGTTGACCTCTGTGCAGCTGTCTCCTCTGTCATAACACAGCCCCCTCCTCAGATGTTAGACTCTGACTTCTCGACCCAGGGAGTCCTGCAGGCTGGGCCCTCTCCAGGCAGTAAGCAGGGCTGTGACGGGGCTCAGCTCATCTTTGCTTTCTATTTCTCAAGCATAACGTCCCTCGTTTCCTCACGTCCAGAGTCCTGAAAAGTGTTCTTTCCTATGTTGTGTCTATTTTGTTGTTGTTGATTCAGACAGACGGGTAACTGTGGTTCCTGTTATCCCATCTCAGCCACAGCAGAAATACTGACATATGTTTTGAAAGAGAGAGACTCATAGCAGGCTTCATGTTTTGGAACCTGACCACGATGCCTGGAAATTCAGTTTTTGCTCCTCTAAGGGTTATAAGGTCAAATCAACAAACCTGGGTTCTCGGCAAAGCTCCGTTCCTCACCAGTGACCAGGAGTGAGGCAGGAACTTGCCCGCACTGAGTGTGAGAAGTGGCTCCGGCTCTGGTAACGGCGGTCCCAGATGGTGAGACGAGTTCCTTGCATGGGGGCGCAGACCGGGACTGGCCTGGGGAGCCCTCCGGAGTCCCAGCTGCTGTCATAGCAGAGGTGTCCCCAGGGGCTTTTATTTCCAGCAACACTTTGGTTTTCCTCTCACATTTATTCTTACAGGTGAGCTCCGAGATCTCCAAAATGTTTTTCCAACTCCAGGAAGAATCCTCCTCCTAGGATTGACAAGGGGTCACACTCTCTGCTTATAGTGAGCCCAAAGCCTCCCCACCCTTCCCTGCCTCCTCCCCAGGGCTGCCCTGTCATCCACACTCCAGGCATTGCTGCCCAGCCCCTCCTCAGCCCTGCACCGACCTATGTCCTGATCTGTCTCTCTTTTTATTTCTTTTCTTTTCTCTTTTTTTGAGCTGAAGTCTCACTCTGTCGCCCAGGCTAGAGTGCAGTGGCATGATCTCGGCTCACTGCAACCTCCACCTCCCGGGTTCAAGCGATTCTCCTGCATCAGCCTCCCGAGTAACTGGGATTACAGGCACCCCCCACCACACTCGGCTAATTTTTGTACTTTTAGTAGAGACGGGGTTTCCCCATGTTGGCCAGGCTGGTCTCGAACTCCTGACCTCAGGTGATCCGCCTGCCTCGGCCTCCCAGAGTGCTGGGATTACAGGCGTGAGCCACCGCGCCCGGCTGCTCTGTCTCTTGAGTGGGACGATCGCGTGCCTCAAACCTGCACACACCTGGCCCTGGCTGTGCCCGCTAGGGACAGCCCTTCTCAGCGAGAGATGCTTACCCTTTCCCTCCATGAAGAGTCCTTGCACTCTGAGCAGTGTGAAGCAGTCAGCAGATCAACCCCAGGCAGAACAGTTTTCAGAGATGGGAAAGTGAGTGGGATTTGGGGGCAGAGGTCCTAGAATCAATGTCATTAACTTAGCGGGTGGCGAGTTAAAAAGGCACGCCATGGGTTTACCATGACTTCATTTCATATAACCTCTGCAACAACCCTCACCTGTGTTCTGGACAAGGGCGTCGGGGGACGAAGGGCTAAATATCAGAGGCATACAACTGGGAAGCATCAGACCTGAGATTCGGTCCTGGGTTGTCAACCACCCTCTCTAGGGCGTGACTTTGGGCCTCAGTTTCCCCATCTCTAAATGTAAGCCTGCCCTGGAGGGCAGCTGCAGAGGATTCACTAGGATGGACCAGAGATGGTGTGGCATTTATGTGGAACTCTGTTTTGTGAGTTGCGGACCCCACAACAACCAGTGACCACACCTGGGGATGGGTTTGTACATTCCTGCCTCCACTGGGGATCGTCCAGGCCACTGAAGTGACTCAGGTCCACGAGGTCCAGCAGCATTTCCTTCAACACAACCGCCTCCAGTCCTTGCTGCTTCCCACCGTGGGCAGCAGCCGGTTCTCTTCCTGCATCCCCCGTCTCCTTCTACGACCTTGGCTTCTCCGGCAGTGTTGATGACCTCCATCAACGGGAGACTTGAGACGCACTGCCACGGACAGACCCAGACGAGGCTGGCGTGGAAGCTAGGACAGTCGGGGTCCTCAGGGAACAGGCCGGCAAGGGGAGCAAGTGGGCCCAAGGTGGGCTCCATGGATCACAGGGTGAGGGGCTGTGCAGGAGGCCTGGAGAGCCGCACTCGGGCGTGGGCAGGTCTGAGAGCTCAGGCGCCTTCCTCTGGTTCCCTTGTTCATTCTCTCATTCCCCAAATCCTTGATGAGCGACTGTCACGTGCTAGGCAAGAGAGGGGTCAGTAGGGAAGACAGAAACCTCTGAGACCTTGCATTGCAGAGGGTCATGCAGACAGAACACGGGAGCACATAGGAAATAAAATGACTCCAGAACTGAGTGCCATGAAGCAGGAAGGAGGGCAGTGGGGCGGGGAGGCAGGCAGGGAGCACACTGTGCAGCTGCAGCGGCCGGGAGAGGCCACTGACAGGGGACCCGAGTCCGAATCCAAATGGCAGGGAGGAGGCAGCTACACACGGCTGTGGGAAAAGCCTTCCGGGCAGAGGGAAGAGCAATGCAAAGAGGCAGGAGTGAGACCAAGATGGTGATGGGACAGGAGGAAGTTCCGTGGCCAGACGGGAGGGTCCAGACAGAGGCAGGTGGGTCGGCAGGAGGGAGCAGAGACCTGAGGCTCAGGGTGGTGGAAGGCCCTGGGGGCTCTGTGAGCATCGAGGTCGCATGTTCTCGTTCATGGTTTTAAAAGTTCCGCTCTGGCTGCAAGGTTACCAGGGGAGACGAGGCAGAGAGAGGGGCACCCTCACATACCTGATGCAACAGAGGGGACGGGTGCTTTGTTCTGACCCTGTTTCCCAAACTCTTTTGTAATGAAAATGAAGTGAGTTGAACATATTAGTCTCATAACTAGAGTGAACCTGTCCCATGGCCACAGAAGAAACCTTGCTTTTCCATCTCTCCAGGTTCCGGACAGTGCATCAAAAACCCTCTCTGAAGTTCCTGCTTCGGGCCTAGACAGCCGGCCACACCCAAAGCCACCCACGCACACGGCACCTGCTGTGGTCCCACCATCCTTTCCCTGTGCTGTCCAGAACAGAAGGAAACAGCACACCCAGGAAATCTCTCAAATGGGCTTCATTTATAACTCACTGTGCTAAAAACTGGAATTCTCTCCAGCTTCAATTCGAGCAATTGTGTAATCACTTAACTACGGCAGTGAAATCAAATGAGAGAAAATTCAATATTAGCACTTAAGAGAGATGGAAATTGGGTTTCTGGATCAATAGGAGACACTCTTTAAATCACAGTGACAAAAATATTCTACTTTCACTGTCTGGAAATCAAATAAGATGTGACAATTTAGTAATAAGGTTCACACATTATATAATATACATTTATAAAACACTGTCCTAAAAATCATAATCTTATTAAGTCTCCATTTGAGATATTGTGTAATCACTTACATAATAGGAATAGAACTAAAAGAGAAAAAAATCGAATTTAGAAGTCAAAATTCTGGCTATATTTCTGGGTTATTTTAGTGAGTTTATTAGCAATAATAAAGATACTGTAATTACACTAGTTATAAATAGGATAAAATGTAAGTAACTCACATAAGTTATTTAAATACTCTGAAGTTATAGAACATTATCTTGGAATTATAATATAAGCAGTTTCCACTTTAGCCATTGAATAGTCACTTAATAGCAATAAAATTAAAAAAGAAAAAAAAAAACAGCCAGGTGCGGTGGCGCACGCCTGTAATCCCAGCACTTTGGGAGGCTGAGGTGGGTGGATCACAAGGTCAGGAAATCGAGACCATCCTGGCTAACACCGTGAGACCCCGTCTCTACTAAAAAAAGTACAAAAAAATCAGCCGGGCGTGGTGGCGGGCGCCTGTAGTCCCAGCTGCTCTGGAGGCTGAGGCAGGAGAATGGCGTGAACCCGGGAGGCAGAGCTTGCAGTGAGCCGAGATTGCGCCACTGCACTCCAGCCTGGGCGACAGAGCGAGACTCCATCTCACAACAACAACAACAACAACGAGGCTGGGTGTGGCAGTGGCTCCCTCCTATAATCCCAGCACTTTGGGAGGCTGAGTTGAGAGGATCCCTTGAACCCAGGAGTTAGAGACCAGCCTGGGCAACACAGCAAGACCTCATCTTTCCAAAACCATTTTTAAAAATTAGCTGTGTGTAGTGTTGCACACCTGTCATCCCAGCTACTCAGGAGGCAGAGGTGGGAGGATTGCTTGAGCTCAGGAAGTCAAAGGCTGCAGTGAGCCATGATTGTACCACTGTGCTCCAACCTGGGAAG